>NW_025964372.1:46749880-47309880 GCF_023055435.1 Haliotis rufescens
ATGCACTTTTAATCATCAAATCATACCAGAAATCACACTTTTTGAAGTATTCATTGCATCATTGCATTATTGCCATTTTCTGAAAGTACTGACAAACGTGACAGGCGTCTGATCTCAAGGTGGGTGGCAGTGGTCCGAGACATCTTTATGGTAGTAAGTCCCCAACAGTGGAACATTTCCCACGGCAGGTCTTGATGATACATCACCAGTGTGTGGTCTGGCCTGGTCGATTTTTAGAGCAAGTGAACCCATCATTGGAAAAAACTTCTCTTAATCTTTGCTAATAAAACACACGCAACCAGACACAGATCAAACGCGTAGACATAATCTGGTTAATCTGTATCACTTAACGAGTTGGAGTAGCATGCTCTGCCCACATTTAGGAGCAGCTCATTAATTAGTAGGTAAGGCAAGGCAGTTACACTGGTCACACTTGACTGGTCTGTCTGGCGATTGGGTCGTCTGACAAATGGGATGTCTGACAATTGGGAGTGAACCATGTGTACATTGTTTCATATTATCACGTTAACACTTCACCTAGTTCATAGGAGCTTTCGAAGTAATGATGAGACCTGGAAACCAGTGATTGACATTACCAGCATCGTTCTATGTCTTAAGGGTGATATGACAAGCAACCAAGCAAGCTTCCATGGTAAAAACGTTTGCAGTTTTGATTTCCACAGCCATTGATACAATGTTGTAAATACGGCAAAAACCGCAATTGGTTTTGTTCTTTAAAATAATACACATGAAGATATACTGCACAAAGTCTCTCAAGAGGGGACCCGGCGTTCCTGTCGTCAGTGTAGAATTGCTATTACTGTCCCCCCGGCTCTACAGAAACCTATGGTCGTGAGTTCGAATCTTATATTTCCTTGGATTATGTTTCTCGGTTTGTCAGCACCCTAGCCGTTTTCATGGTTTTAACCAAACAGGAAAACGTAGTAGAACTGCCTTCTACCACATCTTGCTGACGCGCCGTGATATTACTGACAAATTGTTCAAAGCTGCGTGAAACCAAACTCACTAACTCAGTCACCGTCACCTCACTCCCTCGTTCAATGTACAGCCATAGAGAATATGGTACGTTTGCTTCAGACTGTGTCGACAAGTGAGGGAACTGACAACCTTCAAATTCAGGTCAGTCAATAAGCGAGACAAGCACTCGGGCAACTGTAGGGACAATTGAAGATTGACGTGACCTATTTGATAATACTTTAGTGACATGTACCGTATTCGACGTAATAAGCGACCCGCTCTAAAAAGCGCCCACGGCGATAATTGCTAATATATATAAAAAACAAACAAAATGCCATTATGTTTCACTCATATGCTCATTGTGCACGACCTGTGAAGATTCCGGGATAGAATAGGTTTTCAGCAACCCATACTTGCCGTAAAAGTCGGCTATGCTTGTCGTAAAAGGCAACTGACGGGATAGGGTGGTCAGGCTCGCTGACTTGGTTGATACATATCATCAATCCCAATTGCGTGGATCCATGCTCATGATGTCAATCACTGGATTATCTGATCCAGACTCGATTATTTTACAGACCGCCGTCTCAGTTTGGAGTATAACACAGAACACGGAGACAGTCGGCTTATCGTTTCTTCAACTTACACTCTCCCACAACGGTGAGTTGTCTTTAGCCTTCTTTTCTGTTCAATGTTTGACAATTTCATAATGGCAGAGACAATTTGTTTAATACGGATGAATGAACCTGGATTGGACAGGTAATGTTGTTCGGGATCTCCTCACTTTGCCACCACCTATTGTTCCCAGTATGAAAATCAGTCAGGCATGGTAATTGGTTGAACAATAGAAGGCACAAGGGGTTATCTCAAAATTTTGATATATGATATGCACAAAATTTCATTATTTTATGAGGCTGACGTCCACCTGCTCGGAGTTGGCTATGCTTGTTTAAACATTGCTACTGTTAATCCCTGGTGGCCTGGTAGCCTGGTGGCAAAGTGAGGATAAACCGCTACCGAGGCCTGGTGTGGACAGCGGGGATCGGGATTTATATTTTTTAGAACTAACCAGTATGCGTCAACAAACGGGTCTATGGTGGAAACTGTGCTTTTTAAGTACCATATGGTCGACTTGCCTAGGTTGTGGTAGAACCCTAATGCAAGCTATAATGTGCGTGCCCGTAAACGCAATTAATATCCTGTTCTTGATAGAGATGATAACTATTGTCCTGGAAGAAGTAAGTTACATCCCATTTTTTATGCCACCCAGTTGTGAGCACACCATGTGGTATTGCTATTGAAAAAAAAGAAATGCCCCAGGTGAGGATCGAACTCACGACCATACAGTAGAACATGGATATAACAAAGTACAAGTGACCAGAGAAATCTGATCGTTATATCCGCTGTTCGTCATATACGTTTTCGCTCGGATACGTCCGCCATCTTGGATAAAACAAAACACAATACATGTTGCAGTAATGACTTGCATAGGAGATAAATCGGGGATTTTTAACACTCCTTTGTATCCGTTTGTTCGCTATATCCGTGTTCATTATATCCGTGTTCTACTGTATTAGGCACGACATCTAAAATATATGGTCGACATGGTATTATAACGTTGTAATCTCTTCTGATATTTAACACATCGACGTATGCATGCTGTATTTTACATCATATTCTCGCCTTCTGCTAAGGTCAAAATGTGTCTGTATGTCATCATGTCCAATGTTACCGTTCCACATTAGGCTTGTGTTCATAAGCTAATGTTACAGTTCCACATTGGGCTTGTGTTAATAAGCTGATGTTACTGTTCCACATTAGGCTTGTGTTAATAAGCTAATGACACTGTTCCACATTAGGCTCGTGTTAATAAGCTAATGTTACAGTTCGCCATTGGGCTTGTGCTAGTAAGCTAATGATACTGTTCCACATTAGGCTTGTGTTAATATGCTAATGATACTGTTCCACATTATGCTCGTGTTAATAAGCTAATGATACTGTTCCACATTAGGCTTGTGTTAATAAGCTAATGTTCATCTTCCACATTGGGCTCGTGTTAATAAGCTAATGTTACCATTCCACATTAGGCTTCTGTTAATAAGCCAATATGACAGTTCAACATAAGGCTTGTGTTAATATGCCAATGTTACTGTTCCACATAAGGCCTGTGTTAATATGCTAATGTTACTGTTCCACATTAGGCTTGTGTTAATAAGCTAATGTTCATGTTCCACATTGGGCTCGTGTTAATAACCGAATGTTACCATTCCACATAAGGCTTCTGTTAGTAAGCCAATATGACAGTTCCACATAATGCTTGTGTTAATATGCTAATGTTACTGTTCCACATAAGGCCTGTGTTAATATGCTAATGTTACTGTTCCACATTAGGCTTGTGTTAATAAGCTAATGATACTGTTCCACATTAGGCTTGTGTTCATAAGCTACTGTTACTGTTCCACATTGGGCTTGTGTTAATTAGTTTATCTTGGCGTTTTGAAGAACACGGGAGTTTTTAGCGGGAGGATACACAATGAGAACAGCAGTGTTCGAACTCATTCTTGTTGGATATTGTGTTGCTGTGAAAGATTGATAAATAATATCACTATGGTATGTAAAACGGCAACGTGCACTCAAACAAATGTTGATTATTTTACCATGAAAGATGCATCGGAAAGGTTTCGTTGATTTGATGTGATTTTCGAGTGCAACTTCTGCATTGTTTGATGCAAAAGCGAAACGTGTGTTTTTCATCAGCTTGTACTTGATTGTTCACCTCATTAAACTTTAAGAGAACTAAATTCACTGTTAAACATTGAACAACAATTCTACTTTCCTGAAATGTATTGCATCGTAAAAGCTATTGGTGAGATAGATTCATATATTCCACTCTCTGTCAACTTGATTAATATATTATCGTTGACGATATTCTAGTATACAATATGTTTTCAATAGCGTTGGGCATATCTAACATCGAAACACTAGCATACTTGCCAACAGCAATTAGCTATTATGCAGTCAGCACCATGATCATTTATGATATAATATTTATACAATGAGTTATTGCGTGCATGTTCCTATAATTTCAACAATGACGGAACATAATAGTATGGAAAGTCACGCGATAGGGACTGTTTAACAAGTCGGCGCCAAGTGTTTAACTATTTCCTTCTGTATATCGGCTATCTCGGAGACGCAGAAATAGAAACAAAGTGCAAATGTAAGTGACTGATTTAGAAACTTGCATCCACCAATCCTTGTAAACAATCATTGTTTTTCTTTGTATTTGCCTTAACCCCTAGTGTTTCCATATATTTGCCTTAACCACCAGTGTTTGCCTGTATATGCCTTAACCTTAAGTGTGTTTGCCTGTATTTGTCTTAATACCTCGAGTGTGTTTGCCTGTATTTGTCTTAATACCCCGAGTGTGTTTGCCTGTATTTGTCTTAATACCCCGAGTGTGTTTGCCTGTGTTTGCCTTAACCCCCTGGTATTACCCGTGTTTTCCTTAACCCCGAGTGTGTTTGCCTTAATATCCCAATGTGTTTGCCTGTATTTGCCTTAATCCCCTAGTGATGTCCGTATTTGTCTTAATCCCCCAATGGCTGCCTTATTTCCCTGTGTTTCCCTGTATTTGCCTTAAACCCCAGTGTGTTTGCCTGTATTTGCCTTAATCCCCAGTGTGTTTGCCTGTATTTGCCTTAATCCCACAGTTTGTCCCTGTATTTGCCTTAATTCCCTAGTGTTGCCTGTATTTGCCTCAATCCCCAGTGTCTGCCTTATTTGCCTGTGTTTGCCTGTATTTGCCTTAACCCCCAGTGTGTTTGCCTGTATTTGCCTTAATCCCCCAGTTTTCCCTGTATTTGCCTTAACCCCCCGAGTGTTTGCCTGTATTTGCCTTAATCCCACAGTTTGTCCCTGTATTTGCCTTTACCCCCGAGTGTTTGCCTTATTTGCCTTAATACCTCAATGTCTGCCTTATTTGCCTGTGGTTGCCTGTATTTGCCTTAACCCCCAGTGTGTTTGCCTGTATTTGCCTTAATCCCCCAGTTTTCCCTGTATTTGCCTTAACCCCCCCGAGTGTTTGCCTTATTTGCCAACATCCCTAGTTTGTTTGCCTGTATTTGCCTTAATCCGCCAGTTTTTCCCTGTATTTGCCTTAACCCCCAGTGTGTTTGCCTGTATTTGCCTTAATCCGCCAGTTTTCCCTGTATTTGCCTTAACCCCCGAGTGTTTGCCTTATTTGCCTGTGTTTGCCTGTATTTGCCTTAATCCCCCAGTTTTTCCCTGTATTTGCCTTAACCCCCGAGTGTTTGCCTTATTTGCCTTAATACCTCAATGTCTGTCTTATTTGCCTATGTTTGCCTGTATTTGCCTTAACCCCCAGTGTGTTTGCCTGTATGTGCCTTAATCCCCCAGTTTTCCCTGTATTTGCCTTAACCCCCGAGAGTTTGCTTTATTTGCCTTAATCCCTCAGTGTCTGCCTTATTTGCCTGCGTTTCCCTGTATTTGCCTTAAACCCCAGTGTGTTTGCCTGTATTTTGCCTTAGTGAGAGAGTGTGTGTGAGAGTGTGTTTATGTGTTAGTGTTTGTGTGTTAGTTTGTGTGTGTGCCTGTGTGTGTGCCTCAGTCTGTGCGTGTGTGTGTCTTGAAAAACGACAAAAGCCATTCCATAAGCATATGAAAACCTATGCTAAAGTCGGTGGTTTGATTAACGTAGAGGCTCTTCATGGTAGAATTGTTATTTCTTTGTCTTATGATCCTCTTGTGAAGCATGTCAAGACTCCTGATGAAAACAAGGCTTTCCACAGTTTTCTTAAACAAGCCAAGGTCATAATCTGAATGTCAATGTTGATGGTTCTGTACTGCTGGGCTAAACATGGGTGTATTCTCTTTTGTTCGAAAGTTTAGAACATAAGATAATCGAAATTTTGTTTACTGTTTGCTGCACCGAGCTATACCATTGTTGCAAAGTTTATTGCATATTTTACGCGTGCTATAGCTTGATGTATAACCCACAGGGTTCGAAATAACCGAGTTCATAAACATCGTATGTGCACTAATGCCAGTATCCATTCTCGCGCATTGTTTCCGTCATCCCGACGGCATTGTTGACGTGATTCGAATCTCATTGTGACGTAAGGATGGAATGACGTCATACCAGAACGATGTCAGGTTGTTGAAGTCATTCGACAAATTGTGTTTTTCTAGGACAGCGGTGGTGATCAGTGAATTTTTCTCTAAAGGGGAGCTCAAAGGGATTAAGAAATAATGGCGAATAAAGAAATTACTACGCTAACATGTTTCTCATGGTGGTTTAACGAAACTCGCTTTCGCTTGGCAAATACAATAATTCTGACACTCGTTTCGTAAGACCAGTATGACACACAAGCTCGTATAATAACCTCTATATATGCAATAAATGTCCGTAATATAAGATGAATATCGTATTACAAGTAATAAATAATGTGCTGACATTTCAAGATCACTGTGAAACAACATATACGAACATTGTCAATATCCAGGAGAACTGTAACCACGTGACTCACTGTATAAACACACGACATCAGTGCTCCTTGACCTGGCCTATTTGTGTATGTGTCCTACTCTGTCGATGAGCCGCCATAGACACACGTACAGTGGATGTAACGGTAATATAAGGTACTGTAAGGTACGGTAAGGTACTGTTTTGTAAATGTTTGCGTCAGGGTCGGAATACTGTAGGGATTCCAGGTCAGACCCGCTCAAGATTAGCCAGTGCATTGTATCTCTAATAAATACCCTTGACACATGCGCCACCATAGCTTCGTTTCGGAAGGGACGTCAACACTGCATCGATTTAGCATAGAATTTCTCTCATTTCAATCGGGCTCAAAACTCTGATAGCGAGTTTGTCAATATCAAGGCGGAATGGAGATAACACATTGGATAATTCAGGATGGGTCAGAATTGGGACGCGATTATTTACATATAAACCAGGGCTACTTTGTCTTTGACCGTGGTCTAACTAACTGAATTGTTGCTAAGTGAATTGTTAGTTAAACACAACTTGGCATTGGCGAATTTTTTTTTCCCTATCATTTGTCTTGATGATAGAACAATTTCATGAAAATCTTTGTCGCCAGTCTGCACTGATGGAAAACGAATGTAGTCTTCTGCCACGGCGACATGGGAGAAAGGGTATGAAATTGACAACTAAATATTTAATGACATCAGTACCAATTGTTTTTCCCTTTATGAACTGCGAAATGTGTTTTATGCGATTGGTATATAGTATGTTACTCTTTGCATTCCAGTATTTGAACAGTATTTGTGATTTTGTAGCTTTTCGTTCAACCAAACGAACAGATAGAAAAGAAATTACTATTATCTTGATCAGGGCTATATTTGCTCATAATAGGCACATCAACATGGACAAGTAATAGTTAGTTGATTGATAAATGTGTTCGAGTTGGTCCAAAATGAATGGTATACTTGCCCCGGGACATGCATTTCATTACCCAAATTGGTAAAGTGCGAGGTGCACGTGCGAAAGGCTCGGGGAACACATTTCACGTGCTTAACACGCAGGGCCGACTCACACAGTGTTCTCACAGGTGAGCTCAGAGTTCCTGAATATCTTTCAAAATACCTTTAACAAAATAAAGTTTTTTAAGCATTGAAGGTGTCATAAATGTTGGACACGGTTTAAGAATGTGAGACCACTCGGCGCGCCTCGTGGTTTAATTGACCATTTCAACGATTAGACACTGGGTCCTCGTCGTCTAACCTTTACTTCGTTCCCCCGCCACCCGTGAACAGACGACTCTTACAGGTGGTGTTGTTGAGTCGTCAAAGTGGACACGATTTGTGGATAAAACCTTTAACAGGCATTTCTCAGAAATTGACGGATGACAACGGAGACACAATTTATGGATATCAACTTCTATACTCAACAACAAAAGTTCCTGTGACACCAATATTTTAGTGTTTTTTTCAAACAAGTAAAATTTGGTTTTCAATATTGTAGTACATGTATGGAATCAAGTCACACAAACTATTATGCAAGCCCAATGCATTTCACTACCCAAGAAAATACTTAAAAAACATCTGCGTTGACGGGATTCCATATGCATTGTTTAGCATCGTGCTGACAACAACCACTCAGAGAAACAACAAAATTACGCAATTATTCAACATTACGAAATGCCACGCCAGTCCGAAAATGAGCGTCTGCGAGCCATTGGCACGCCTGAAGCAGGATCAAGTCAACGTGATGTTGACAATTTTACGTCCACAGAAACAATATTTGGTGTTTATGGCAACGTTGGCAACAGACGAATGCAGTCAGAGACCATCCTTGGAGTGGTAGGCCACGCGTAACCAATAATCGACAAGACAACTGGATTCGAACAACACACCTACGAAATCGATTCCAGCCAGCAACAGTGACTGCAAGAAGCATCCCTAGCCTTCGACGAATATATCACAAACCGTACTTCGTCGCCTCAGATGTGCAGGGATTGTCGCCAGACGTCCCATATGGACAGGAAACCACCGTCAAGCACGTCTACAGTGGTGCAGACAGCGTCTACGCTGGAAGGCCATGCAGTGGGGACAAGTTTTATTCACTGAACAGTCTCGTTTTCACTTCAGCCACAGCGATGGACGGATTCGAGTGTACCGACGTCGAAGTGAACGTTACGTCAATCATTGTGTCATGGAAGAAGACCGGTTCGGGGCCGGCATCGTTATGGTATGGTGTGGGATGACTGCAAGACAGAAGACCCGTTAGACAGTGTTAGAGGGAAATCGCAATGGATTGATTAATTATACATAATTGTGAAGATATGAATATGCACTTACCACAACATTAACAATCAGATTGTCATGGCAAACATATAATGAAACTTTCACATCTGTCTGTGCTATTTATATGAACTACTAGTATATGTTCACAGGATGTATTAATTTCATGTTAGGGTATCTGTTGATGCAGATATCAAATATCAAATGTACATATTGTATACAACGAGTGTGAGTTATTTATCGTACAATAAAACACTGCAGGGAGAACACACCATGAGGGGCGCAGCAGTGTTTTATTGTACGATAAACAACGACTACGAGTCGTCTATTTCTTGTATTTGATATCAACATTATGAACTGCGTCTTTAAGGATGTTGATAAACTGTACAAGCTTCAGAAACTGACTTCAGAAATGTCAAACAAGTCCATTTTACGAACAGGTTGGCTAAGTTTGGTATTTCCAGCATATTCTCACAATCCTCACGTCGATTATCTGTACCATTTCTCCTAATACAGATTGTCCTGTCTCCCACTTTTGTGTGTGGTCGTTCTGCCACTACCTTTATCTGTGTAGCTCAGCTACATCTATGGGAAAAAAACTCACTGGACACTTCCCTAAAAAATCATCCAATTTGAGAGCGCATATTCGATTCACAGAAATGACGTTATGATAAAAGAATGTTTTATCGTGAAATAAGCCACGCTTTGTTCTTCATTATTCTCTGTGATATATAGCGTAACTATCTTATATCTATAATTAAGTGTATGCATAAAGATGTGATAGACCTTGGCATGGTCTACATGTTGGATGTGGCATAACTTTCCAAACAGTGAGTTCATATTCCATTCATTTGAGGTGCATAAGGAATGAACTGCTATAAAATAAGTTGTCAAGAAAGTAAGGGGATATAACTCTAAAACTATTCTTCTGAGGCAACTGTGTAATGAAGACCAAGTCATTCATTAAAAGTTGTAAGGAAATATCATATTTGGGTGCAGCAGACGCCCCTGAGCTCCATACAGTGGTGGACAATGGACCTGTTTGGGCAGAGTTTGGTGTCTGTCATTATTCTTAAAACAATGCTTTCTCATTATTCAAAGTAATTCTTATTGTGTACTGAGGTGAATACATATTTAATGAAAATATTAATTGCATTATTTCGGTACTAAAATCTGGTTTGTATTTTTTTAAGGTGGGTGAATAAGCCAACTGTAACAGACAGACAGATACAAGAGTTACCCCCTTTCATTCAAGTAACAGTTAATTCTCAACACCTATCAAAGTCATTTATCCCGCAATGAGTGTATATTTCATTCTTTTTTTGATGAAACCTTTTTTCCTTGGTAGATCTTACAGGTCTTCTTTTTATTCATCAGAAGGCAACATTACACAATCGTCTTGGATCCCTATTCCTAATTTAGCAAATTTTCAAAATGGCGGCTCACTCAATTCGTCGCGCCACTCACGACGACTTCGATGAGTTGATGCAGATTGGTGATGTGTACCAGGGGATGGACTATCTCGGGCATCGCTACCACACATACATCGACGACCCAAACAACAGATCATACGTCTACGTGATCGGAGATGAAAATGTAAGTGAAGGTTCCACGAAGTCGTTTTTCGCTGAAGACTGCTATACTCTATTCTATATTCGTTAATATTTATGAGCATTACTACGCTAGCCTGAAGTGTGTCTGAGGTTATTTGTACCAATGGCGGGTATTATACTGTTTTGGAGGGTGGTCTTGTTTGACTGTTTCTAGTTGCACTACGAGTCCCTTGTCGGAATTTCGGTTCAAAATTGGTCCCCAGCAACCTATTCTTTTCGTAAGATACTACTTAGTGGATCGGGTGGTCACGCTGTGTCATTAGGTTGGTTGCATGTCATCTACCCTGACGGCGTCGGAGATCAATCACTGGTTGTCAGTTTCAGAGTTGATTAATTTTTTTACAGACTACTGTCAAAGAGATGGAATATCGTTTAGTATGGCTTTAAACAAGCAAACATGATTAGGTTAATATAATGTATGTTTTAAAATGTGACTGCTTCCGTTTAATGGATAGAGCGTCTGCTTGGAGAGCGGAATGTCAGTGATTCGTTCCCCGGCCGCGTCATACCAAAAGACGTCATAAGATGAGACATTGTGTGTCCCGCAGTAGGCATTAAGGGGATAATGAAACTGGTCGGCTCGGAGTCTGTATACTGTGTCTGAGTGGGGTATTTATGTTAAACTGTGGCATGGTATCTCAGTATGGTATCACTATAAAACTGTTATTTATTGCGGACTGGAATGCACGCAGGCACGCAGGCACGCACGCATATAAGTGCAATAATCTAGAACTTTGGAGTTATAACATTGCATTGCAGATTGCCCTTTGCTCAGCATTCATCATCGATGATGGGCAGACCTTCATGATCAGAGGAGCCCGGACGAAGGAAGGTTTCCGAGGACAAGGGATCTACGGCAAACTCAATAAATACGTCTACGTCAGTATGGGGATATACCGTCCATCAAATATGACGTGATGACGACCGGCAATCACAACTACGACGCTAATAAAGATCACCTGTTAAGAAAACACACAGAATTAAATAGAAAGGTTAGTGTTAAAACTCGTACGAGAAATTACTGATGACAAACATGCAACATACAAAATGGGATTTTTTAGGATATTACAAAACTGGAGCAGAACCATCAACTGTGTTCGTATTGTGCAGTGAGTGTCTTTTTGATGTACTTGGTCATATTTGAATAACGTTTTCTTGTCAGTTAAACAAGCATATCTTGACCCGAAATTACATGTGTCCAAAGCTTTAAACGCAAACTAATAGACCCGAGGTATTCTCATTCGTGTGTCTTTGACTACGTCTGTTCGTTGTTTAACGCCGCACTCAGCAATATCCGGGCCATATGTCAGCGTACTGTAAATAATTCAGCCTGGGCCAGTCAATCCAGTGATCAATATCGTGACGACGCCGAGCCTGACAGCCCGATTCATTTCGTCGCCTATGCCGACCATCTTAGGTTACTGGGGACCTGTTTTAACCCGGAACAGGGAAGTTCATAATGTAATGCTCGGTGACTTGGCTTATTGAGTCTCCTCGTATCCTGGGGGGCACGGGTGGCCCAGTCGTCTAAGGCGCTGTGCAGAGTTGCGTCCCTTGGGCACGCCAGAAACCTATGATTGTGGGTTCGAATCCCGGTTCTCCCCGATTATGTTTCTAGGTTTGTAAGCACCATACCCGTGCTCGTGGGTTTCACCGAAGTGGTAAACGTCTTAGACCTGCATCACTTCGGGCTTTCCTCCAACATTAGGCTGTCACGCGTGATGTAACTGGAATACTGTTAAAAGCGGCGTTAAAATCCAACTCACTCACTCACTCCTCGTATCCTGATGGCGTGGAACCTTCCTGGTAATAATATTAATGAGCACGACCATGAAAGAACAGGCAAAATACCCACAAATGTGAGTAAGGTGTGGTTCAGTGGCTCTGTGTGCAGTTCTTCATCCCTCAGTCAAGTTCAGCTCCATCGGATAGATTTCTAGTCCCACTTTCTTCACGATCTGTGATTTGTTAGCCATACCTTGGCTTCATAACATGTTATGATTTCTCATTCCTTAATCTTCTGTTCTCTTTTCGTTGAAATGGCAAACAATTGAAACTGGAATGACATTAAAGCTGGCTGGCCGTAATATAATTAAAATATACTATTCAGAGATGTGGAGACGTCAAATACCACATGATGTACTTGTTAAATTGGATTTGTGGTAGGTATCGATGCCGGAAGGTAGCATTAAACTTCTATTACCATAATTTTACTGTATTATGTAACACTGTCCTCCCTAAACCTATTGTATATTACATCCACAGAGCCTGGTTCATGGTCGATTCAAGATGTCAGACACACATGTTCGTGAGCTAGAAGGACCATATCCGGTCTTGCAGGAAATGACGTCAAGTGATCTACTGGACCTCTTTGTTCTGAAGAATCACGCAAAAGTCTTTTTCCAGTGAAAAAAATTGTGATAGATTGGACACCACTCCGCTTCCTCCCCAGCAATATGAAGTACATCTTGGAACCGGAAGCACTGTGTCTGAGGTCAAAAGGCAATAAAGGCGAAACAACATTACTCACGTTTGGCACGCCTAGCAACTGCGAACTGGGCCTCCGGTACGGCATGGATATATTTGGAGATGACTTCGCAGATTTTCCGTATCACGTGAAACGGCATATGAGTCACGTGGTCACCCTGGCGCAAGGTCACGTGTTCCTGCAGATGGTTATAGAGGAGAGGTTCAGGGAAAACGCCGTCAATGTTCTCCCACTTTTAAACCTCCCACCTTTCGAGCTTTCATGGACAACCCAGATTAACTTTGAAACTACATTTAAAGTTGTAAAATGATGAACCTGCTCTGACTGATGATGTTTTTGCAAACACCTGCTTTTATCACTATTTGATAGTGATTCATAACCACATGCTTATGCTTTGTGCAATGGGCTCTGCTTTTAGAAGAGATTCCGTATGCTTTGGGAAAACTTTGTATCAGTGCATTATATTGTATGAATATTTTTTTTTTCAGTAAGTGGGCCATGGAGAATACTACAGTTATTCTTGTTAAATACTATTTTTACGAAACGAGTGGACTTTCTATGATATCTGACCGAGCTGCATTATCTTTTAGTGCTTACTCTGGTGTTAATGAGCGAAGTTTATTGGCTTGTGTGTAAAACCCCGTTTTTCTGGTAATCCTATTATTACATAGTTTATTTCTATCTAATGACACCCTGTTCTCTGGATCATGGCTCCGTGACTATCCATAACAATTAAGATGAACATTCAGTTCAAGTAAATGAATGAGTTTGTTTTGACGCTACAGTCAGTCAAAAAACCAATGCTGTGAGGTTTGATAACACTCTTCTACCAGGTCGAACATCGTGGATCCTCATTTTCTGCCTAAAGAGAATCATAGTTCATATGCTAATCCATCTACGAATACCCTCCCACTCAAGATGACCTTACTTGTTGCTATATCTATCATCTATCCCCCCAATCTCACCCCCCCCCCCCCCCCACGCCCCCCCCCCCCCCCACACACACACACGCACGCACGCAAACACGCACACACGCCCACGCACACACACACACACACACACACACACACACACACACACACACGCACGCACAAACAACTGACCTAAATAACCTGGACAGGAAATACTGCTGATAGCCTCTGGTCAACTCAGCCGCGCCACCGCAGAAAAGTTCAACTCTGCAGGGGGCATTCTCAGTGGCTTCAAACGCGCTGAAATGTTTTCGCCTTGCATCCAAGATGGTGGACAAGTGAAATCGTATGAAATTTGGCTATTTTATGTCCTATCTCTTTTTTGATTACCCAATAAAGTCAATTCATAGTTACACGGATGTGAAGAAGCTTACACTTTTATAAGACTTATTCATCTCATTCCAAAAAAGCTACTCGCGCTCACATAAAGTTGTAGTTATTATGTCACTGTTTTATTTCTTTAAAAATATATTACATGTTCAACAATAACAATTAAGATGAACATTCAATTTCCGATATAAGTAAATGAATAAGTGTGTTTTACGCCAAAATCAGTCAAAGACCAACGTTGTCCGGTGTGATGACACAATCTACCAGGTAGCACATTGTGTACACCCTATCCCCATTGAAGTCTCCACTGTGGGTATTCCTGGGGACGAAAAGGCCCCATGTACCTGGGAATTTCATCAATACATTCATGCGCGGCATTCTCTGCCTAAAGAAGATCATATAGTTAACATGCTAGTCCAACTCGAACTACCATCCCGCTCAAGATGAATGTTTTATGTAACATCCAACAGGCCCACATTTACGCACGCACGCGCACACACATATTTGGATTTACCAATCCCTGAATTGAGAAGACGTGCGTCACGAAGCTCCTCCAAGTCATCATCAATATCCGTATATGTCTGTGATGTCATTACCCATCCAAAGCCGAATATACCTTTATTGTGTTTTCTTGACAACAAATGTTATAATTGGGATAACACTTTCTGAGTAAAGTACAGATTCTCGTACTTTCTTGGGTTGAGTCCCGTCCGGGATTTGAACCAACACTGTGAGTGAGGCACCCAATCTAACCCAGCCACCGAACCAAAAATGTTAGTCCAGATGACGTATACTTTGTGTACTCCTCTGACAAGAGAAAAATGGCACGGCTTCTATGACCGAAAACTTTGAACCAACAATGCCTTTAAGAAAGTGGTCAACAGTAACACACATTATATTTGGATACCACTTTCTCAGTAAACTACATATTTTTAGGGTGGAGATAATAGACGTTGGTGGTTGATTATCAATTGACAAATTAAAGCCAAAACTTAACTTATGAATGATTGGTAATGGGAAATGGACAATGGGCAAACGGGAGGCGGGGTAATCAGCGCCATGCCAGTTATCTGTTGGCTTCCCTTGTTGCGTTCCCTTCTTTGCTATCTTTTTACTTTTGTTGTTCTTACAGGTACAAATATATGTTCTCTGCCTCATAGCATTTAATAATATGCACCTGATGAAGGAGAAAGTATATATTCCGAAACGCAGTGTTCCTCCGTTGACATCCATAAATATTTTTCCTTGTGTGTATCAGTTCTTAATGCCCTTCAAAGACTCAATCTAGCTTTGTTTTTAAATGTGGTGATATTTGCGTAGAATATAATATGGTCATGCCTATATACATTTGGGTCTTTGTCTACATAAGCATTTAGACATACAATTTAGAGGCTAAGGACATTGCTAATTCTGCAGGCATGAAGTACACGTCATAGCAAGCTGTGATCTTTATTCATACTTTAGATATTCGTAATGGAGATCTGTAACTGAAGTTTACCGTAATCTTCCGCAACTCTCACCTCCTGACCAGTTGAACGTCTTAGTGCATTCAGATGCCATTGTAAAATTCCAGGCTGCCCCTCTTTCTGTGATGTTTTGACGGATGAAATCTATTGCGTTATAATAATCTCTGTTTGCTGATATATAATATGTACATGTTGATGTGTGTGTGTGTGTGTGCGTGCGTGCGTGCGTGCGTGCGTGCGTGCGTGCGTGCGTGCGTGCGTGCGTGCGTGCGTGCGTGCGTGCGTGCGTGCATGCGTGCATGCGTTGTGATACGAGGGTTGGCGAACATGTTGTCAGATGATTGTGTGAGTAAGTTAAGTGGTTGAGGATGTGGCAGGTATGAGTATTGGTACATGCAGACTTGGGGTTGGGGGACTGGGTGTGCCTGTACTGAGGTTTTTTGTTTCACTCACTTATAGTGTTTTCTTTCACTCAAATACTGTTTTACGCATTTTAATGACTGAAACTGTAGTGACTCAAAGGTCATACTGGCCGGGCATTCAACATATCTACCCCAACTACATACGTAGCCATTTTTATGGTGTACAATTCTTCTTCTACCTCTCACACACACACACACACACACACACACACACACACACACACACACACACACACACACACACACACACACACACACACACACACACACGCATTAATTGTTTTATTAAATGCCTTTATTCTGTAAACCTCACCAAGTTTCAGCTTTCGCCTCTTCCTTTGTGGACTGAGGTTTCACATTTGTAAAATGATCTCTCTTATCTGTCTGTACCATCAACTTAACTGCCCTCACCCCCTGCAGTTTTCCCGTCCCATATTGCCAAGCAGGTGACCCACAAGGAGGAATACCGCCCTCCCTCAGTCCAGTGATATTGTGCCTAGCACAATATGTTGGGGATACGTAGCCTTGCTGTGGGCAAACATTTTGTAACAATTTGGCAAACTTTGATATGTAAACAGCAAATATTATTCAGTTTTATTTCAACAAAAACGGAAAAAATCGGATCCTACTTATTTTGTGGATACCATAACAATAAATCAAGCCAATAGATCGTTTGAGCTGGCATGAATATAAAAAATAATTAGCAAGTCGATAGTCATAATTCCCTCTGTTGGTCCCACGTGAAATGTTCTTCATGAATAGAATAGATGGCTGATAGACGTTCGACCGAATAATATCATTTGCTAACTTCAACTGTTCATCTAATTTCCATGAATGTATGTTACATAGTTCATATGTTCATGGGCTTCTTCACTGAATGTATAGTGTGGAGGACTACTTCACTTGAGGATAAGTAACATAAATAATGATGATAATTATGATAGTATTGCCATTAATATTCCTTCAGATTATTAAAAAAAAGTTATTATGTTTTCATAGAGAGAAAGAGGTATGGAGATTGTGAGATTATTTTTAGCATCGGAATTGTTAACATAATTCTTAAAGATATTATGTTTTGTTTGTTTGTTGTTAAATGCTGCACTCAGCAACGTAAGGATATAAAAACATTACATTTAGGTTCAGTTGAATTTTTATATTTGTATCATTTTGCAAATGTTACAGAGACCTGATAAGGGATATATAATAATGTATAGTCGCTATTCTTAAAGTAAGAATATGTTAGATTTATCAACCAGAAATATTGCACACAAGAGGATAATCATATTTGATGACACTATTCAACGTCGAAGTCAACGATATTTGTGTATGTTATTGCTACATGACACGGATACGTCATGATAAAGCAATTAGAAATTGGCATTTGATGATATAAGATAGCTACGCGATAAATCACAAAGAACAAAGAAGGAAGCGATATTTATTTCACGATAAAACATTGTTATAGCATGACGTCATTAATTGAGATTCGAACATGCACTCGCAACTTGAAAAGTAAAATTTGTAAATTTGACCTTATTTTTGAGAGGTATGTGTCTAGTGAGTTGTTCCCAATAAATGTTGCTGGAGAATCCGAAAGTGAGAGTGATATGACAATCGGTATTGGGAGAAAAGGTACAGATGATTGACGAGAAAATTGTGAGAATATGCGGGACCAAACTCAAATCCTAAAATGGATTTATCTAGCAAGGCCGCTGTCGGATTCTATTCAAGGAATCATCATTATTTAAGTTCGGGTAAATATTGTAAAGCGTGTATTTTTTCCTAATTTAACACCCTAAAAGAGGCTGTACGTAATGTTGATATCTCATATAGAAATAAACGAGTCTCGGTCGTTGTTTATCGTACAATAAACAACTCCCACTCGTCGTTTGTTTCTTAATTACATGACCATATACACTAACATCATATCTTTTCATGTTTATCTGTCAACAAAAGCGACATAAGCATTTCCATTATCATGAGAAACCCTTGCCAAAAGTAGCGCCAACTGCACCATTGCGACAACATCAGGAGCATGTTTCATGATTCATCATAATAAATGATGACATTGGATGCTCGCAAAAACGCGAGCTCATTCCGATCCACTAGTGGCACCCGCCACAAACACATCCAAAGGCAAGCCAATTGTTCACCCGAAAAGGCAGAGAATTGCATCTGACATCATTTTTGTCATTGATACGTCAAACCTGGAAATGCCGTCTACACGTCCAACACAAAGCCCAAGCCAGGACCCAAATCCTTCAAACCCGGCCAAAGTTCTGTTAATTACATACATTTCCCCCTAACCTTAAATAATCTATACTAGTTCTGAAGTAAATCGTATTTACCCGTATGAATCGTCTTATGCTATTTATTGCCGATAAACAGAATATGCACACTTTCTGAAAGTACTGTGTGATAAGTCACGCACCAAACCTATACTCTCGATATACATGCTGCTCTTACTTAAAAAAGAATATTGGGTTAACAAGATACGTATATTAAAGTACCATGCTTTCCTGATGTGCTCTCATTCTAATTTGAAATAATGGCATAAATAGTTACCACTCATCTTTCAATATTTTTCAAGGTTGGGTTAATCACGAACATATTTGAACATGTACAACATCTATACTTACTTATCTTTATACTTAAAGGCATCAGGTTTGTCTGTCATAAGACCCCGAAACAAATATGTCCAACACAGCCCAATATTTGGCTCTTGGCTCCTTGTTCTTATATTTTATAAGTATTGTTTAAACAACTGTTTTTTTTTCTGTAAAGTATGTTCATTTCAGAAATTAGATGTTATTCTAGCATCAGGTCTGTGGTACGTTTACTGCATCAGCATTACATTAAAACGATATTACATTATATAAATCCACACAGAGGAAATGCTTAACATTTATCTTTTAAGGAAGAGTGCAGGACGACTTGCTTTATACATATAAATGTGGACATATATGTATGGACATTTGGATGATACAGATATACCTCCTTAAAGATAGTGTTCGCAGATGACTGTAGAAAATGGAATAGTTATGTGAGTAATCGTGTTAATACCACGTTCAGCAATATTTAGCCATATTGCAATATTGGTTTCCAACATACAAGACGGACCATGAAATTTTGACTTGAATTTGGACCTGGCTTTCTGATGTGATGTAACACCCCAGAATCTCCGGTAGAAAAAGGGCTCAAAGCACGAATTAAGATCACGAGATGATACTGATGTATGCATCTGGACATATATTTGCGTAGTATTACTGCCTTAATTCATCAGTATATATGTATCTTGCATAAAAGGATATTATAGGATCGACGCTGACATGCGCATATAACCTATTCACCAGTGCTGTAATATTTCATTTCTTCTGACACATATCGACACGAGAAATTATATTTAAATTCAAAAGGAGCCCAAGTGGGATAGAAATTTGAGTCTGAACCTGTTGAACAAGGCTTGTTTCATTTTGGGCTATAGCATTGCCGCAAGGCCTGGGCGGAAGGGAACACCTGTTTGCACCCATCAGATACCAATCACAACTTCTCTCCCCAAACGAAAACAAAATACGAAAAATGTCGGAAGTGTATCCTTCTAATTTTCTATTTAGATACATATTTTAACTTTAAAGTAATTATATGTATCTCATGTATTATTGGTATCTGTGATGCTGGTACCGTTTTGTTGCCATTGTGTAGCTTTTGTGGAGTTATTATGAATATCAAATACATGCCTTGAAATATGGACTTGTGAAAGAACTCATCATTGAATCATTTGCATTTAAATTAATGCATATACGATTTACTTGGCGTGTATGGACATATTATCCATCTACTTATACACACTTATTATGGACATATACAGAATTTCATTGTACCTTATTATTTAAAAAAATACCCGTGAAGATCCGGGTTAGAATAGTCATTAAACAACCCATGCTTGTACGAAGGCGACTTGGCTCGCTGACTTGGTTGATGCATGTCATCGTATCCCAAATGCGTAGATCGGTTCTCTTGATGATAATGACTAAATTGTTTGGTCCAGACTGGATTATTTACGAACCACCGTCATATAGCTGGTATATTGCTGAGTGCGGCGTTAAACAACAAACAATCAAACAAAATCTATATAATTATTAAACACCTTCCAAAAATGAGAAATTAAACTTATATTTTCTATATATTCTGTTATATTTATAACATAATCAGATTCATAATTTAATTATTGCGTTGCTTTCTTCCCTGTCATTCAATGTGCATGTTCAAACCGCTAAACTTTTAATATTTCATTTTTCATAAATGGCTACGTTAGTGTGTTGCCTAGATCTCTCGTTACCTATTCACAAGAATAGATTAAAATAATTTGTTTTACTATCATATTTCTGTTTATCTAATTCATAATACGAAATTGTTAGTTCATTTATAATAGTATAGATCATATTCGTGTATATCACTATCTGATGCTAAGGTTTTATTTCAGAAAATATAATTAATTCAAAATGTAGAAAGATACACAATTTGCCATTATTTGACTTTTAAACTGTACAAATGATGATACAAAGTATGATATAATGATCAGAATGCCTGTAACGGGTAGTATTTAAGAAAGAAATATTTGTCGAGAAGTCCCATTTTTCAGATATGCCCTTCAGTAGTATTATTACATATCTCCAGAGAGAGGTTTACATTGTAGTTCTCATTATTTGTGGATAATTCAAAAAGCAACATAGAAAATATATATGCTACCATGACGAAAGAATACAGAGTATACATAACTCGCAATTCTATATATTCAGCAAACAGCCCAAAACCGAAACTCCACAACATATCCGATTACACTGATTAAGGCTGTCCCAGTTCTCCATGCGATACCGACGCCCGTTCGTCTCCCAGACCATACAGAATAATAAATTTAAAAGGAATCCAGCTCAAGTCTAGAACGATTTGGCAAGCCTTATTTCTATCCATGAAAGTTAGCATTAATAAAAAAATATTGTTCTTGTCTGCTTCAGATTATATTTGTAGATACTTATTTTAACTAGGAAAATTGTACTGACACCGGCGCTGTCCCTATTGAAGCTATCCATAAGAATTTCGAATTGCCGTCCATTGTTCGATGTCAATACATCGATGACAAGTGAGACTATCATAAAGTAATCGTTGATGCCGCGCTACACTTTGATAAAAATTATAATCAAGTTGACTGGTGTGTACATTACTACAGTGAACATGTACATGATCATGCCCTAATAATCAAATGCCGTAATGTCAAATACTAATTTATTATTGTGTGATGAATTTAACTGGATCAGTGGTAACATGTGATATTAATATTCTATCAATTTCTTTCCTGGTTGGTCCATCCATGTCTACAAAATGAAAATAATACAATTAAAATGGAGCATAGAACAATTCTTAATTTCAGGCTAGAGCTGTGGAAATCTAGACTTTCCCAATCATTATAGACTTGAGTTGGTCTCATGTTTTACATTATTCTCTTGGGTCAACGTCACAGCTCATACCATACACTAACAAGACCAGCTTGCCCCCCGCCGGAGCTCCCGGATTTTGGTTATATCATCTAACATGGCCAACTCTGCTCTTAAGTAAACAAGAACCTAATCAGCGAGGGGTCCTTTATCATCCCTATGTGGCTGCTTATAAAAATCTGATATCTTTTCCAAAAGACCTGGTTAATAATATATTTTCTGCTGAATATTCGAAACAAATAGAGTGAGTTGGTACTACATGTACATATGTATACGGTTCTATTTTAAATGACTGCAGCGCTCCATTATGAAAACAATTTGTTTTAACGCCGCTCTCAGCAGTATTCCAGTGATATATGACGGCGGTCTGTTGTATATGAAATATATGCAAATTGAATCTTGAATCTTGAAAGTTGTAACATTTCCGCAAATAAGTATCACATGCAGTATACAGTATATCAACTGCAATATACTGTATACATCAGTATACAGTGTGTCGCGAGCTCTGCGCTGGGCTGGGGCACACATTTCCTACACCTCTCCCTTCGGCAAACACATCACGAGGGTTGCAACGAGGTCACAGGTCAGGCGTGCACTCGTCAGTTGTCTAATACGGTAAAGAGTAAGATCTTCCGGAAGACCACTGCACTGGAGGTATGTGGATTATTGAGGAGGTACTATGTGTTTGGAACTGGGAGTTGAACACTAAGGACTTTTAGAGAAGAGCTCACAATAAAACGTTATGGACTCGCGGACGGACTTGTGTTATCATTTCAAGACGTACATTTATCAGGTTGAACTTCCTAACTGTAACAATAACTGAACTTTATGCCTTTTATACACATTTGTGATGGGGCGACAATGCGACGACGAGACATATTTTGACCTTGAAAATGTCGCGTTACGGCATCGTCGCCCTTTTGTAAAATAAAGAAAAGGATTATCAAAGAGCGACAATGCGAACACGCGACAATGCGACAAATGGCCAATTGTCGCACTTTTGTTAAATAGATCTTCAAGAAGGGTTATCAATAATGGGATGGGTGATGAGTTCAACTGCATACGCTGTGATTAACAATAATGCTCCGAGTCAATACAGTTTGTCAAATGTATGACATGTATTACGTGAATGAACATATTGTTTATACTCGTCCATGTTTTTGACGGACAAAATAATTTACATGCTCGGTAAAACTGAGGACGGGCATCATTATGTGTTTCCGTGCTTTGTTCAGGTGAACAATTGACTTGTCCTTGCATGTGTTTGTGACGGGTGCCACTTGTGTGGCAGGATACGCTCACCTTTTCCCGAACACCCATTGGATGACCTGAACCACTTCGGATTTTTATCCCACATCAGTCTGATACACCATGATATGACTGAAATACTGAAATACTGTGCAGTTGAAAATGATGTTTAATGCGATTACCGTAGTGTGTTACTGCAACTGTTCATATTTTGTGCAGTGATGTTATGTAATATGTAAAAGAAAGCATATTCAATTATCCAATTGATTTGAATAGAATATACTTGCGTCAGTGTATTTTATTAACGCCCCAAATCGTAATTTAAACACATAAAATAACAGATCTCGCATGGTGCCTTGACTTACTACTAGATTTAATGGGCCACCCCGGAATAAAATAGTTCCCCCCAAAGCGAGGAACATATGTTTTAGTATGTTTACAAGACATATATTCCAAACAATATCCTCATTAGATGAGAAGATCTTTTACAGAATTACCTCAGTAAGTCAATTATAATGACAGAGCGTCGTAATACATTTACATCAAGTACAATACGTCAAAATGGCCGACACGATAAACGTGACGGGAGATATTTTCGAAGTTGTTAATTAACCTGTGGCTATTTCAAGCTTTTGGCATCACTGATCAATTTGCCGATCATTGAAAGGTGATTGTGAAGATGTGTCAAATAGATACTAAGGTAAATTCATAGATTTCTGTAAATTGTCACTGCGACAGTTTGGATTTTTTTTCGTGTTTTTTCTCTCTGGGATGGGTTGTAGCGAGGGTATCCTTAAATGGGCTTGCAACCACGCTTCTGTATGAATTCGTACCAGGGAATTCCAAGGGTTTTCCCCAGGAATGTGGAAGTAGTCAGTGTTTACGCCTTTTCAAGAATACAGTCACGTGAAGAACGTCATGTGACCGACCTCGCGTCCAAGTCGTATATCTTGTAAACTTCACATTAAAAAAATAGTTATTGTTATAACCAAATGAAACACAACCCATTATCCGATAGGGGTAACTGTACATAGCCGTTACCACAATAAACTTAGTAACATTGTTTGGTTTGACTTCTTGGCGCGTGTCTGAATTCCATTAACATGTAACATATCCTAAAACTAGCTTATCAGCAAATCTCGCTGCACTGCGCGCGACAGATACTAGAGCAAGGCATGCCAGAAATACGAAACCTAAAGCTTCCGAAAGGAAGCCTTGGACATCACGTGCGTCGGGGGACCAGCGCCATCTGATTGGCCGTTAACAGTTGTACAAGGCGGAGCAAAAAGCATCGTTTTTCCGTCCATTTTACGCTTGAGAAACTCGACCCTTTTCTGGACACTTTCTAGACGCTGACCAATTAATCAATTTTAATGAATTTTTAGTCGTTTTTCCGTCCAATGACCACATACGGAAAAAAACGACGTTTTCGTGTTTGCAGTGATGCTCTGCCCACATTTAGGAGCAGCTCATTAATTAGTGGGTAAGACAAGGCAGTTTCACTGGTCACACTTGACTGGTCTGTCTTGCGATTGGGTCGTCTGACAATTGGGAGTGAACCATGTGCACATTGTTTCATATTATCACGTTAACACTTCACCTAGTTCATAGGAGCTTTCGAAGTAATGATGAGACCTGGAAACCAGTGACTGACATTACGAGCATCGTTCTATGTCTTAAGGGTGCCATGACAAACAACCAAGCAAGCTTCCATGGTAAAAACGTTTGCAGTTTTGATTTCCACAGCCATTGATACAATGTTGTAAATACGGCAAAAAAACGCAACTGGTTTTGTTCTTTAAAATAATACACATGAAGATATACTGCACAAAGTCTCGCAAGAGGGGACCCGGCGTTCCTGTCGTCAGTGCAGAATTGCGATTACTGTCCCTCAGGCTCTACAGAAACCTATGGTCGTGAGTTCGAATCTTATATTTCCTTTGATTATGTTTCTGGGTTTGTCAGCACCCTAGCCGTTTTCATGGTTTTAACCAAACAGGAAAACGTAGTAGAACTGCCTTCTTCCACATCTTGCTGACGCGCCGTGATATTACTGAAATATTGTTCAAAGCTGCGTGAAACCAAACTCACTAACTCAGTCACCCTCACCTCACTCCCTCGTTCAATGTACAGCCATAGAGAATATGGTACGTTTGCTTCAGACTGTATCGACAAGTGAGGGAATTGACAACCTTCAAATTCAGGTCAGTCAATAAGCGAGACAAGCACTCAGGCAACTGTAGGGACAACTGAAGATTGACGTGACCTATTTGATAATACTGGGCGAGGAGAGCAGTCTTGCATTTGCACGTTATAGAACACTGTTTGTACTCCGCGCGGATATACATGATTGTGTTTCCGAGGGTATGTAAGATGCGGCTCGGTGAACAATTGTTTTTTCATGTGTTTGTGAGAGTACCACCGGTGAGGCAGAGTACGCTCACCTTTTCGCGGACTCCTAGTATCATCACTATTTGATAGTGATTCATAAACACATGCTGATGATATAGTCGTAAATGTACAATCGACTCTGTTTGTGAAAGTATTCTTATGAATATGGAAAGAGTTTTGTCACATTTATTTACATCCATTCTTCTTCCAACCTTTCGTTACCCTCCCTATGTCTTCATTACCGACAGTGTGCAAGCGGTCATGACACCATTCTTGTTAATCTTCCATCTAACCCCAAATGTAGTTACATGTACCGTATAAGCGTACCGTATCGACGTAACAAGCGCCCCGCTCTAAAAAGCGCCCACGGCTTTATTTGCTAATATATTCAAACGCAAGATGTTTTAAGCAAATAGGTAACAAACACGGAACCATAAATTGATACGAGTTTTGGCATGTAGTGAAGCCTGGTGGTGTTAACAATATTTTTGGTTGCATTTTAGACGTCTCGAGTAAAAACGCAACGTAAAAAACGAATCGCCAAAACGCACCATTTCAATGTGGTTATCATGCACCCATATCTCGCGAAATAACGAACTGTAGTGGGTATAAAACTGTGGCCGATTTTTGGACCTACTACTCCTTGGTCAACAATACCACGCCTAACTCAAATTCAGAGAAACCAGGCTATCGGACGTTTGGAAGTTGGAGAGTCTGTCCAAGATGTTGCCCGTCATTTCAACGTTAACATAACCACAATTTACCGTCCCCTGCATCGATACAATGCCACACAGACCACAGATGACCTTCCTCGGAGCGGTCGTCCTAGGGTCACCACACCTCGACAAGATCGGCAGATTACCCGTCAACACCAGCGACATCCGTTCCTAAGTACAAGTGAAAGTGCTTGAGAGACCATAGGGACACATAATCGACACATTAGCCGGGACACTGTGGTCCGATGTCTCCGTTCCAACAACTTCAGATGTTGCCGACCAGCACGTTGTCCTGTTATCCAACCACGGCATCGACAAGCACGACTTCAGTGGGCACAGGGTCATCACAATTGGCGTCATCGTGAGTGGAGGCGTGTCATCTTCTCTGGTGAAAGTCGCTTTTGTGTCTCCCATGCAGACGGAAGAGTCAGAATTTGGCGGCGTCGAGGTGATCGTTTCGCTGACAGAAACGTTGTGGAAAGGGATCCATGGAGTGGACCTAGCGTCATGATATGGGCAGGGATTGGATTTAATGCGACCAAGTGATCAGACCCCACGTTGTTCCATTTTTTGCACAACATCAACAACATATTTTCCAGCAGGACAACGCTCGTCCCCATGTTGCCAAGAGCTACCATGGGCTTTCTGCAACAACACAACATCCGTGTTCTACCGTGGCGAGTCCTGAGCCCCGATCTGAACCCCATCGAACACTTGTACGATGAGGTTCAAAGGCGTCTGCACAATGTGCGCCCAGTCCCTACAACTGCCGATGAACTACGCACAGCTTCTCTGGATGTGTGCAGGAGGATCCCTAGGGCCTCACAAATCGTCTGATCCAGTCAATGTACAGGAGATGTGTGTGGCAGTGATCAATGCTAATGGTGGTCACAACAGGTATTGACAGACATTTTGGGTATTGACCCGAAACTGTGTAAGCCCTTAACATTTGAAAAAAACAAACTATGTCATGTGTCTTGTAATCCATTAAACTGTCTTCAGTCATTTTTTTGTCAATTTTGCCCTATTAGTATTTCTTGTCTTTACTGTTGAAAATAAATAACATGTATACTGCATAATCGACTTGCGTTTCTTTTGCATGTGAGTATAAATATACAACCCCAATTAGCACCCCCTCTGATTCATCAGTGTACACAATATTTATTTATTCGCGTATTTATTATGCACTCGTGTGTTCTATGCATCCTTAACTATGGACAATTAAATTCTAAAAAAAACTTTCAACAAGTGGTTTACGTCTTACTTTCTATTTCCCAGATGAATCCAGACTGACAGACAAACAGGAAAGCACCCAACGTCTCCCTTGACTTCTCACTGAACTAATTACATGATAGTTAAAATGAAGTAGAATTTAGCTGGGTGTAGGGTGTAGAGTCATAACTTGTTTGCTTTCATCACACTCAGGCGATGCGAGTCCCGCTCCATGCAGGGTTGCGGGCCGCCACGCACAGTGCAGAGCTGTGACAAGGTGGTAGAGTGGTGTAGAGAGCTCAGCGAACGGGATAGCGCTACGAGGAGATTGATCCTACGTGCAGTCTCCCGTTTGTGTGCCATCGGCGAACACGCGTGCAGCTGAGACGTTTCATGAAGTCGGGTGCACTTCAGTGCCGTAGCCAGGCGGATTTTTTTTAATAGAAAACAGTTTTATATCAATCATGAAAATACATGAAAAGTTGGAGACAAGTGATACTTGTACCAATATTTGTCACCTATACCCATGCTGCCCTGTTCGGGGCTCAAGTGCACACGTGTGAATGAGTGAGACATTGAGTAATAGTCCTACCGTATCACGAGTCTTCACGACAGGGTTTCGCACACTCACTATAAACTTTAATTATCATTATAGGTTACACGCAACCAAATGTTTTCCCATAGACTTCTGTAGTAACGTTATATGTTTTTTATAAATAACTAAGCATTCAACAGCTATTACCTCTACATGTGTGCACAGTTTGGCCTTAGAGCAGCAATAAAAACACAAAAAAATGACTAGCTCAGCCAGCTCCTTTTCCGAGTACAGGAAGCTAAACACACCACCCCCAGTTTCGCACCAAATGTCACCTACTTGAAAATAGTTGTGGTCATATTCAGCATAAGTCATCATGTTGAAAAAGACAGTACTAAATATAGAAAAACATGGTCAGTTTTAATAACTGGATGGATGTACATTTGAAAGACAAGAAAATCTTACAGAATATCCTCCATTCACAGCCTCCAGATATCTCTCGATCTGCACATGGATCCCTACGAAAACCGCACTGTAGAACCTTCATACTGCAAATATGTTTTATCTTGTTTTAAATGTAAAGCATTTATATAATTGACATTGATATTATATCAATTACACAATCACATAAATCTTCATTTCGTAGTTAATTAATAAAACCTATTGAACCAGACATTCAATTAAATTAAGTACGAAATAATGTTTCTTTGGTACGAAATTCGTTGGGTCCTGCTGAACTAATACGTCCTAACATATGTCATTGAATGCCAGGCCCATGCGCATGGTGGCTCAGAAAACTATGTTCTCATTTGGCAAAACAAACAAAATGCCATTATGTTTTTTCTTATTTTTCACATTTAGACTCTCCTAAATGAGCTGTAGCTGACTGCTCATATGTGCACGACCCGTGAAGATTCCGGGGTAGAATAGGTTTTCAGCAACCTATACTTGCCGTAAAAGGCGGCTATGCTTGTCGTAAAAGGCGACTAAGGGGATCAGGTGGTCAGGCTCGCTGACTTGGTTGATACATGTCATCGATCCCAATTGCATGGATCGATGCTTATGATGTCAATCACTGCACTGTCTGGTCCAGACTCGATTATTTAAAGATCGCCGTCATATAGCTGAACTATTGCTAAGTGCGGCGTTACACAACAAACAAGACAACAACAAAAACAACATAGATAAAATAAGATGTAAGTGCAATTATCTTCAATACGACATTAAACCCAGTTTCATTTCATCTCGCCTCACTTCATATCACTGGCGTCAGATCAATATGAGGCAACTCAGTCAACTGCGTGTTGTTCTGCGAGCCGTGACGATGACGTAAGGACAGCGTAGCCCGTTGGAGTATAACACAGAACACTCGTTTCTTCAACTTACACTCCCTCTCAACGGTGAGTTGTCTTTAGCCTTCTTTTCTGTTCAATGTTTGACAATTCCATAATGGTAGAGATATTCCTCGAGTGTTTTGCCTGTATTTGCCTTAACCCCTGAGTGATTGCCTTATTTGCCTTAGTCCCCCTGTGTCTGCCTTATTTGCCTGTGTTTGCCTGTATTTCCTTTAAACCCCAGTGGGTTTGCCTGTATTTGCCTTACTCCACTGGTATTACCCATGTTTTCCTTAACCACGAGTGTGTTTGCCTTAATATCCCAATGTGTGTTCCTGTATTTGCCTTAACCCCCTAGTGTTGTCCGCATTTGTCTTAATCCCCAAGTCTCTGCCTTATTTCCCTGTGTTTCCCTGTATTTGCCTTAACCCCAAGTGTGTTTGCCTGTATTTGCCTTAATTCCCCAGTTATTCCCTGTATTTGCCTTAACCCCCGAATGTTTGCCTTATTTGTCATAATCCCTCAGTGTCTGCCTTATTTGCCCGTGTTTGCCTGTATTTGCCTTAAACCCCGAGTGCGTTTTCCTGTATTTGCCTTAACCCGAGTGCGTTTGCCTGTATTTGCCTTACTCCCCTGGTATTACCTTTGGTGTTTTCCTTAACCCCGAACGTGTTTGCCTTAATATCCCAATGTGTTTACCTGTATTTGCCTTAACCCCCGAATGTTTGCCTTATTTGCCTTAAGCCCCAAATGTCTGCCTTATTTGCCTGTGTTTCCTTGTATTTGCCTTAACCCCCATTTTTTTCCCTGTATTTGCCTTAATCCCCTAGTGTCGACTGTATTTGCCCCAATCCCCATTGTCTGCCTTATTTGCCTGTGTTGCCTGTATTTACCTTTAACCCCAGTGTATTTGCCTGTATTTGCCTTAACGCCCCAGTGTATTTCCCTGTATTTGCCTTAACCCCCGAGTGTTTGTCTTATTTGTCTTAATCCCCCAGTGTCTGCCTATTTTGCCTGTGTTTCCCTGTAGATTGCCTTAAACCCCAGTGTGTTTGCCTGTATTTGCCTTAATCCCCAGTGTGTTTGCCTGCATTTGCCTTAATCTCTTAGTGTTGCCTATGTTTGCCCTAATCCCCCAGTGTTGCATGGAATTACCTAAAACCAAAGCCTAAATTCCCAGTTTGGTCTACAATGATAGCAGAAAATGAATTCCCTCTACTGGAATATTGGGATTTCTCGACATTACATTACATTCCTTTGTAATAAAAGTAGTCCTCTTCGGTGGGAAATGGATTGAATAGCACCAGACTAATTCAGTTAATCAGAATGCAGGAATTACAATGAACACAACGAAAATTTAATTAACAAAATAATAATTCAAACTCGTCAAAAGTTAATACCAAACCGTGTGTGAGAGCTGCATCACTGCAGTCCTCTTTAATCATGTCACAATGTGTTAGTGCCTTGATACGATTCTTATTACTCTTGTATTTTGAACGTGTGTGTGTGTGTTAAAAAAACACATTCCATAATCATATGTGTTAAAAAAACACATTCCATAATCGTAAACATGTATTTATGAATTATGGACCTTTAGTAGACCGTGCAACATTCAAAAAAGCACTATGATTTTGGGAACTGAACGCAACAAAAACATTTTAATTATCACAAGAATTCTCTACTACAATCCATTGTGCGATTCTAACTACAACATGACCATGTGTTCATGAAGCACTATCAAATTGAGATAATACCAAGTGTTTCGGAAAAGGTGAGCGTATTTTGCCCCACCGATTGCATCTGTCACAGTCTCATTCACAGGGTTTGCAAAGGTCGAAAACGACTTTTCCTAAAGAGAGGTGATTTGACTGACCCTAAACACTTCCGTCCTATTACCTGAATACATGGTATTAAATATTTACAGGGTGTCTCACTGATCTTGTGTCATCATTCTGCGCTTCCAAAGAAGTATACTAGCCACATAAGGAAACTGTGCACGGAGAAAATATAGATATAAGGGCACACCGTCCACATTTGAAATATAGGTTTGAACACAGCAATTATTGGAGACATTCAAACGCTCATGCACGTGCCGTGCGATATGACGTCATTGATGGGGGCCTATGGACGTGCAATGTGTTACTGCACGTGCATCCTGTGCAGCTGTACACAGAAATGTTGTCTTTACAGATGAATCGAGGTTCAACATTTCCCACAGTGACGGGCGCCAACGTGTCTACCGGCGTTTGGGAGAACGTTATGCACGCAACTGTATTGTGGAGAGGAATCGTTTTGGAGGTGGCTCTGTGATGATTTGGGGTGGGATAACAGCACGGCACCGAACCCTTTTGTGGTTGTTCAGGGCAATCTCACCGGTGTTGGCTACAGAGATCAGATTCTGAGGCCTGTGGTCATTCCTTTCCTGCAACGTCATGGTCCGAGATTGACATTTCAACAGGAAAACGCTCGTCCTCACACGGCTAGGGTCGCAATGGATTTCCTTCACCATAACAATGTCATGTTACTGCCATGGGCTGCAAATTTTCCAGATCTCTCCCCAATAGAGCATGTGTGGGATGAAATGGAGCGCCGTCTGCGTCGTCTTCCACATCCTCCAGATAACGTCCGTGACTTGGCACAGGATTTGAGGAGGATATGGCAGGCCATTCCCCAGGCCTTCCATGCCCATTTGGTGGACTCAATGCGTCGCCGATGCACTGCTGTGATTCACGCACAGGGTGGTCATACCCGTTATTGACTTTGTGACTTTGTCGTTTGACCCCCTATTCCATTTTGATCTTCTGACGTCATCGTAGCAGATGTTGTTCAGGTCCCGTTGACATTTTCTTATGGTCCGATCACTCAGCTGCTACAGCGCCTGCATCATTTTGTTCTTGCTGTGTTGTATTTCAATCCAGAATATATCTTCTCCGTGCACAGTTTCTTTAAGTGGCTAGTATATTTACATGGACCAGAAAGGAGACAGAAAGGGATGCTGGGGGTTTAAGGATCATGGGCTAGTTCAGAAACTGATCCATGAAGAGGCTAAAGCCTACCAGCGTGTATGTGCTTGCGTGCGTGCGTGTGTGCTAGTGCGTGTGTTCGTGTAGGGGTGAGGGTGGGGGATGAGAGAGTGTGCGTAAGAGTGTGTTTATGTGTTTATGTGTTAGGATTTGTGTGTGCGCCTGTGTGTGTGCCTCTGTCTCTGTGTGTCTCTGTGTGTCTTGAAAACGACAAAAGCCATTCCATAATCCCATGATAGCTATGCTAAAGTCCTTTATGTGATTTCTACATTATGGTAAGCATATGATAATGAAGTAAGTACCTTTAGTAGACCAGGCCACATCCCAAAAAGCACTATGACTGTGGTAAATAAAAGCGACAAATGTAGATTTAAGAAAATCTGGAGTTCAGAGCTGAACGCTCGCAAAAAAGTTCAAATAAGAATTCTTACGCTGTACCCGTCCTTTCGTATTCTTTGGGTGTTGTTGTTTTGACGAAACATGACATTCAGGGTAATGACACCCTCACACGAAGAATCAAGTGAGACAAAAGATCCCACCACACTCTTCCCTCAATAGGGAATTTACCAATTATAATGGGAGAACGTGGTTTGATTAACGTAGAAGCTCTTCATGATAGAATTGTTATTTATTTATTTGATCATCCTCTTGTGAAGCATGTCAAGACTCCTAATGAAAACAAGGCATTCCACAGTTTTCTTAAACAAGCCCAGGTTTTAATCTGAATGTCAATGTTGATGGTTCTGTACTGCTGGACGGTACAGAAATGAGTGTCAACAAATTAAAATGCCATATCAAATCGGACAAGACTCCTTTTTCAAAGAGAGGCTATCTGAACAACCACTGCATCGCGTTTATGTGCAGTGTGTTGTTAGGATCAGGAACCCTGCATAGTCATTCACTTGGATGAAGTCGGCTGGCCTGAAAAGTGAAACAGAAGTCATTTGTTTGCTGCTCAGGACCAGTCACTTCCAACTTCAAACCGACAGTGTGTTATTTTGCATAAAAAATGGTCATGTTCATATTCGTTCGTAAGAATGTCTGGTATCTGTGACCAAACTCACACTGATCATGACAGTAGCTGCTTCACTCTTCTCATTAACGCGTACTGTGAGAGCGCGACCCATATGTTCCTTGAGACGTCATGTGCACGTCACCCGTTAATAGATCCTCATTGATACAAAGCATGTGATATCGCCTTTGATACCCGTATCAAATTCGTCGCCATTGAATATCCATTTCTTGTTTGTTTCATTTTAGCCACCTTCTAAACATGGGTGTATTCTCTTTTGCTCGAAAGTTTAGAACATAAGATAATCGAAATTTTGTTTACTGTTTGCTGCACCGAGCTATGCCATTGTTGCAAAGTTTATTGCATATTTTACGCGTGCTATAGCTTGATGTTCGAAATAACCGAGTTCATAAACATCGTATGTGCACTAATGCCAGTATCACTTCTCGCGCATTGTTTCCGTCATCCCGACGGCATTCTTGACGTGATTCGAATCTCATTGTGACGTAAGGATGGAATGACGTCATACCAGAACGATGTCAGGTTGTTGAAGTCATTCGACAAATTGTGTTTTTCTAGGACAGCGGTGGTGATCAGTGAATTTTTCTCTAAAGGGGAGCTTAAAGGGCTTAAGAAATAATGGCGAATAAAGAAATTACTACGCGCACATGTTTGTCATGGTGGTTTAACGAAACTCGCTTTCGCTTGGCAAATACAATAATTCTGACACTCGTTTTGTAAGACCAGTATGACACACAAGCTCGTATAATAACCTCTATATATGCAATAAGTCAGTAATATAAGATGAATATCGTATTACAAGTAATAAATAATGTGCTGACATTTCAAGATCACTGTGAAACAACATATACGAAAATTGTCAATATCCGGGAGAATTGAACCACGTGACTCACTGTATAAGCACACGACATCAGTGCGCCTTGACCAGGCCTATTAGTGTATGTGTCCTACTCAGTCGATGAGCCGCCATAGACACACGTACAGTGGATGTAAAGGTAATATAAGGTACTGTAAGGTACGGTAAGGTACTGCTTTGTAAATGTTTGCGTCAGGGTCGGAACACTGTAGGGATTCCAAGTCAGACCCGCTCAAGATTGGCCAGTTGATTGTATCTCTTATCAATCTTGTTAAATACCCTTGACACATGTGTCATCATAGCTTCGTTTCAGAAGGGACGTCACCACTGCATCGATTTAGCATAGAATTTCAATCGGGCTATGATAGCGAGTTGGTCAATATCAAGGCGGAATGGAGATAACACATTGGATAATTCAGGATGGGTCAGAATTGGGCCACAGCTCCTTGTATTGGTTTGACAGGTCCGGACGCGATTATTTACATTTAAACCAGGGCACGTTTGTCTTTGACCGTTGTCTTACCAACTGAATTGTTACTAAGTGAATTGTTAGTTGAACACCACTTGGCAATGGCGGAACTTCTTTTTTTCCCTATCATTTGTCTTGATGATAGAACAATTTCATGAAAATCTTGGTCGCCAGCGGGATTTTAACCCGCGAAGTCCGCACTGAAGGCAAACGAATGTAGTCTTCTACCATGGCGACATGGGAGAAAGGGTATGAAATTGACAACTAAATATTTAATGACATCAGTACCAATTGTTTTTCCCTTTATGAACTGCGAAATGTGTTTTATGCAATTTTTATACAGTATGTTACTCTATGCATTCTAGTATTTGAACAATACTTGTGATTTTGTAGCTTCTCGTTCAAACGAACAGATAGAAAAGACATTACTATTATCTTGATCAGGGCTATATTTGCTCATAATAGCCACATCAACATGGGCAAGTAATAGTTAGTTGATTGATAAATGTGTTCGAGTTGGTCCAAAATGAATGGTATACTTGCCCCGGGACATGCATTTCATTACCCAAATTGGCAAAGTGCGAGGTGCACGTGCGAAAGGCTCGGGGGACACATTTCACGTGCTTAACACGCAGGGCCGACTCACACAGTGTTCTCACAGGTGAGCTCAGAGTTCCTGAATATCTTTCAAAATACCTTTAACAAAACAATGTGTTTTAAGCATTGTAGGTGCAATAAATGTTGGACACGGTTTAGGAATGTTGGACCACTCGGCGCGCCTCGTGGTTTAATTGACCATTTCAACGATTAGACACTGGGTCCTCGTCGTCTGACCTATACTTTGTTCCTCCGCCACCCGTGAATAGATGACTCTTACAGGTGGTGTTGTTGAGACGTCAAAGTGGACACGATTTTTGGATAAAATCTTTAACAGGCATTTCTCCGAAGTTGACAGATGACAACGTTTGACAACGGAGACACAATTTATCAACTTCTATACTCAACAAGAAAAGTTCCTGTGACACCAATATTTAAGTGTATTTTTCAAACAAGTAAAATTGGGTTTTCAATATTATAGTACATGTATGGAATCAAGTCACAAAAACGCAACTGCTACAGAAAAGCATGCATTCTATGCAAAAGTTGACTTTTATGCAAGCCCAATTCATTTCACTACACAAGAATGGATATAAAAACACGCGCTTTAACGAGATTCCATATGCATTGTTTAGCATCGTGCTGACAACAACCACTCAGAAAAACAACAAAATTACGCAATTATTCAACATTACGAATTGCCACGCCTGTCCGAAAATGAGCGTCTGCAAGACAATTTAACGTCCACAGAAACAACATTTGATGTTTATGGCAACGGTGGCAATAGACGAATGCAGTCAGAGACCATCCTCGGAGTGGTAGGCCACGCGTAACCAAAAATCGGATTCGAACAACACACCTACCAAATCGATTCCAGCCAGCAACAATGACTAAAAGTCACGACGAAATTGTTTCAGATTTGGTAAAAAACAGAAATTTGCATTAAATCTTATTCAATGTCACAGGAACTTTTGTTGTTCAGTATAGATGTGTTAATTATACATAATTGTGAAGATATGAAAATGCACTTACCACTACATAACAATCAGATTGTCATGGCAAACAGTTAATGAAACTTTCACGTCTTTCTGTGCTATTTAAATTATCTATATGGTCACAGAAAGTATTAATTTCATGTTAGGGTATCTATTGATGCAGGATGAACAAACCATGAGGGGCGCAGCAGTGTTTTATTGTACGATAAACAACGACTATGAGTCGTCTATTTCTTGTATATGATATCAACATTATGAACTGCCTCTTAAAGGATGTTGATAAACTGTACAAGCTTTAAAGATATTTACCCAAATGTTAATAATAATAACTCCCTGAACAGAAACTGACTTCAGAAATGTCAAACAAGTTCATTTTACGAACAGGATGGCTAAGTTTGGTATTTCATGCATATTCTCACAATCTTCACGTCGACTATCTGTACCATTTCTCCTAATACAGATTGTCCTGTCTCCCACTTTTGGGTGTGATCGTTCTGCCACTACCTCTATCTGTGTAGCTCAGCTACATCTGGGGGAAACAACTCACTGGACACTTCCCTAAAAAATCATCCAATTTGAGAGCACATATTCGATTCACAGAAATGACGTTATGATAAAAGAATGTTTTATCGTGAAATAAGCCACGCTTTGTTCTTCATTGTTCTCTGTGACATATTGAGTAACTATCTTATATCTATAATTAAGTGTATGCATAAAGATGTGATAGACCTTGGCATGGTCTACGTGTTGGATGTGGCATAACTTTCCAAACAGTGAGTTCATATTCCATGCATTTGAGGTGTATAAGGAATGAACTGCTATAAAATAAGTTGTCAAGAAATAAGGGGATATAACTCTAAAACTATTCTTCTGGGGTGGACAATGGACCTGTTTGGGCAGAGTTTGGTGTCTTGCATTATTCTTAAAACAATGCTTTCTCATTATTCTTATTGTGTACTGAGGTGAATACATATTTAATGAAAATATTAATTGCATTATTTCGGTACTAAAATCTGGTTTGTATTTTTTAAGATGAGTGAATAAGCCAACTGTAACAGAAGTATACAAGAGTTAACCCTTTCATTCAAGTAACAGGTAATTCTCAACACCTATCAAAGTCATGTATCCCGCAATGAGTGTATATTTCATTCTATTTTTGATGAAACCTTTTTCCTTGGTAGATCTTATAGTGGTCTTCTTTTTATTCATCAGAAGGCAACATTACACAATCGTCTTGGATCCCTGTTCCTAATTTAGCAAATTTTCAAAATGGGGGCTCACTCAATTCGTCGCGCCACTCATGACGACTTCGATGAGTTGATGCAGATTGGTGATGTGTACCAGGGGATGGACTATCTTGGGCATCGCTACCACACTTACATCGACGACCCAAACAACAGATCATACGTCTACGTGATAGCAGATGAAATTGTAAGTAAAGGTTCCACAAAGTCGTTTTTCGCTGAAAACTGCTATGCTCTATTCTACATCCGTTAATATTTATGAACATTACTACGCTAGTGTGTCAGGTTATTTGTACCAATGGCGAGTATTATAGTGTCTTGTAGGGTGGTATTGTTAGACTGTTCCTAGTTGCACTACGAGTCCCCTGTGGGAATTTCGGTTCAAATTTTGTCCCCAGCAACCTATTCTTTTCGTAAGATACTAATTAGTGGATCGGGTGGTCACGATGTGTCATTTGGTTGATGGCATGTCATCTACCCTGATGGCGTCGGAGATCAATCACTGGTTGTCAGTTCCAGAGTTTATTAATTGTTTACAGACTACTGTCAACGAGATGGAATATCGTTTAGTATTGCTTTAAACAAGCAAACATGATAAGGTTATTATAATGTATGTTTAAAAATGTGACTGCTTCCGTTTAATGGATAGAGTGTCTGCCCGGAGAGCGGAATGTCGGTGGTTCGATCCCCGGCTGCGACATGCCAAAAGGCGTTAAAAGATGATACATTTTATCTCCCGCAGTAGGCATTCCAGGGATAAAACAAGGACTAGTCAGCTCGGAGTCTGTATACTGTGTCTGAGTGGGGTATTTATGTTAAACTGTGGCATGGTATCTCAGTATGGTATCACTATAAAACTTATATTTATTCCGGACTGGAATGCACGCACGCACGCACGCATATAAGTGCAATAATCTAGAACTTTGGAGTTATAACATTGCATTGCAGATTGCCCTTTGCTCAGCATTCATCATCGATGATGGGCAGACCTTCATGATCAGAGGAGCCCGGACGAAGGAAGGTTTCCGGGGCCAAGGGTTCTACGGCAAACTCAATAAATACGTCTACGCCCAGTATGGGAAGATACCGTCCATCAAATATGACGTGATGACGACCGGCAATCACAACTACGACGCTAATAAAGATCGCCTGTTAAGAAAACACACAGAATTAAATAGAAAGGTTAGTTTTAAAACTCGTACGAGAGATTACTGATGACAAACATGCAACATAAAACAATGGGATTTTTTAGGATATTACAAAACTGGAGCAGAACCATAAACTGTGTTCGTATTGTTGCAGTGAGTGTCTTTTTGATGTACTTGGCCATATTTGAATAACGTTTTCTTGTCAGTTAAACAAGCATATCTTGACCCGAAATTACATGTGTCCAAAGCTTTAAACGCAAACTAATAGACCCGGGGTATTCTTATTCGTGTGTCTTTGAATACGTCTGTTCGTTGTTTAACGCCGCACTCAGCAATATCCAGGCCATATGTCGGCGTACTGTAAATAATTCAGCCTGGGCCAGTCAATCCAGTGATCTATATCGTGACGACGCCGAACAGCCAAGTCACCGAGCCTGACCGCCCGATTCATTTCGTCGCCTATGCCGACCATCTTAGGTTACTGGGGACCTGTTCTAACCCGGAACAGGGAAGTTCATAATGTAATGCTCGGTGACTTGGCTTATTGAGTCTCCTCGTATCCTGGGGGGCGCGGGTGGCCCAGTCGTTAAGGCGCTGTGCAGAGTTGCGTCCCTTGGGCACGCCAGAAACCTATGATTGTGGGGTCGAATCCCGGTCCTCCCCGATTATGTTTCTAGGTTTTTCAGCACCATACCCGTGCTCGTGGGGTTCACCGAAGTGGTAAACGTCTTAGACCTGCATCACTTCGGGCTTTCCTCGAACATTAAGCTGACACGCCATGATGTAACTGGAATACTGTTAAAAGCGGTGTTAAAATCCAACTCACTCACTCACACACTCCTCGTATCCTGATGGCTCGTAACATTCCTGATAATAATATCAATCACTTCATTGTCTGGTTCAGATTTGGCTATTGTCATGTAACGGGAATATTAATGAGCACGACCATGAAAGAACAGGCCAAATACCCACAAATGTGAGTAAGGTGTGGTTCAGTGGCTCTGTGTGAATAGCTTCATCCCTCGGTCAAGTCAAGCGCCATCGGATATGTTTCTAGTCCCAGTTTCATCACGATCCGTGGTTTGTTAGCGCCATACCTTGGCTTCACAAAATGTTCTCATTTCTTAATCTTCTCTTTTCTTTTCGTTGAAATGGTAAACAATTGTAACCGGAATACCATTAAAACTGGCTAGTCGTGATATTATTAAAATATACGATTCAGAGATGTGTAGACGTCAAATACCATATGGTGTACTTGTAAAATTCGATTTGTGCTAGGTATTGATGCTGGAAGGTAGTTTTAAACTTCTGTTACCATGATAACTCTACTGTATTTTGTAACACTGTCCTCCCTGAACCTATTGTATATTACATCCACAGAGTCTGGTTCATGGTCGATTCAAGATGTCAGACACACATGTTCGTGAGCTAGAAGGACCATATCCGGTCTTGCAGGAAATGACGTCAAGTGATCTACTGGACCTCTTTGGTTCTGAAGGATCACGCAAAAGTCTTTTTCCAGTGAATAAAATTGTGATAGATTGGATACCCCTTCGCTTCCTCCCCAGCAATATGAAGTACATCTTGGAGCCGGAAGCACTGTGTCTGAGGTCAAAAGGCAATAACGGCGAAACAACATTACTCACGTTTGGCACGCCTAGCAACTGCGAGCTGGGCCTCCGGTACAGCATGGATATATTTGGAGATGACTTCGCAGATTTTCCGTATCACGTGAAACGGCATATGAGTCACGTGGCCACCCTGACGCAAGGTTACGTGTTCCTGCAGATGGTTATAGAGGAGAGGTTCAGGGAAAACGCCGTCAATGTTCTCCCACTTTTAAACCTCCCACCTTTCGAGTTTTCATGGACAACCCAGATTAACTTTGAAACTACCTTTAAAGTGATAAAATGATGAACCCGCTCTGACTGATGATGTTTTTGCAAACACTTGCTTTTATCACTATTTGATAGTGCTTCATGACCACATGCTTATGCTTTGTGCAATGGGCTCCGCTTTTAGAAGAGATTCCATATGCTTTGGGAAAAGTTTGTATCAATGCATTATATTGTATGAATAATTTTATTTCAGTAAGTGGGCCATAGAGAATATTACACTCATAACTTGTCAATAACTTTGTTATGATAACATTGAAGGCCAAACGAACTGTAGATGGAAGTTTTGTTTGTTTGTTTGTTGTTTAACGCCGCACTCAGCAATATTCCTGCTATATGACGGCGGTCTGTAAATAATCGAGTCTGGAGTCTTTTTTCTGTTTCTGTGCATTGTACCACATGTCCCCTTATTTGATAGATTGATAAATGATTTAAGTTATATAGGCGCGATCTTTAAGCATAGAGCATTAAGCATGGGGCACCTTTCTACTTTATGTTTACTGCACGACATCAATTAGTGCTTCTCGTTGTTCTTCGGACTGAGCAGCAAACACAAACTCGCATATCTAATAAAGATTCTGAAGGTTTCTTTCTGCTCCCGAGTTCTATGTTTATTCTATGATCACTCAACCTATCATATACGGCCCTGCAATTCGCTGTGCAGCGTTGAGTCCATTGGGCACTTCAGAAACCTATATTGTGGCTTCGAGTCCCGGTTCGCCCCGATCATGTTTCTAGGTTTGTCAGCACCATACACCTGCCCACGGGTATCACCAAAGTGATAAACGTATCACTGGAATACTGTTCAAAGCAGCGTTAAACCCAACACACCCTGTCACTATTGGTGGGTGGGTGAGTTCGGTTTTACGCCGCTTTTAGCAATGCTCCAGCAATATCACGACGGGGACACCATAAATGGGCTTCACACATTGTACCCATGTCGGGAATCGAACCCGGGTCTTCGAGCTATCGCTTTAACCACTAGGCTACCCGACCGCCCCCTTTCACTATGGAGCTGATCAGTACGCATGATAATGATGAAGAAAGATTGTAACATGTTAATGTGTACGGTAACCTCCGAATTGTCAGACATCCCATTTGTCAGACAGCTTATACCAGGATTAGTCAAGGTTGGTAAGTCAAGCAATGGTAACCTTTCATCAAAGTGGAACAGAAAACACACATTTTGAGGAATTTACAGGATAGGTTTATTATGCACCTTTAATCATCAAATCATACCAGAAATTACACTTTTTGAAGTATTCATTACATAATTATTGCATTATTGCCGTTTCATCAAAGTACTGACAAACTTGACAGGAGTCTGATCTCTAGGTGGGTGGCAGTGGTCCGAGACATCTTTAAGGAAGTCCCCAACAGTGGAACATGCCTATAATACATTTCCCACGGCAGGTCTTGATGATAAATCACCAGTGTGTGGTCTGGCCTGGTCGATTCTAAGAGCAAGTGAAACCATCATTGGAAAAAACTTCCCCTAATCTTTGCTAATAAAACACACGCAACCAGACACAGATCAATCGCGTAGACGTAATCTGGTTAATCTGTATCACTTAACGAGTTTGAGTAGGATGCTCTGCCCACAGTTGGGAGCAGCTCATTAATTAGTAGGTAAGACAAGGCAGTTACATTGGCCACACTTGACTGGTCTCTCTGGCGATTGGGTCGTCTGACAAATGGGATGTCTGACAATTGGTAGTGTGCACATTGTTTCTTATTATCACGTTAACACTTCACCTAGTTCATAGGAGCTTTCGAAGTAATGATGAGACCAGAAAAACAGTGGTTGACATTACGAGCATCGTTCTATGTCTTAAGGGTGCCATGACAAGCAACCAAGCAAGCTTCGATGGTAAAAACGTTTGCAGTTTTGATTTCCACAGCCATTGATACAATGTTGTAAATACGGCAAAAAAAGGCAACTGGTTTTGTTCTTTAAAAAAATACACATGAAGATATACTGCACAAAGTCTCGCAAGAGGGGACCCGGCGTTCCTGTCGTCAGTGCAGAATTGCGATTACTGTCCCCCTGGCTCTACAGAAACCTATGGTCGTGAGTTCGAATCCAGTATTTCCTTTGATTATGTTTCTGGGTTTGGCAGCACCCTAGCTGTTTTCATGGTTTTAACCAAACAGGAAAACGTAGTAGAACTGCCTTCTACCACATCTTGCTGACGCGCCGTGATATCACTGAAATATTGTGCGTGCAACCAAACTCACAAACTCAGTCACCCTGATCTCACTCCCTCGTTCTGGCGCTCGGCATTGAGGGGCTAAAACAAGGACTGGTCGGCTCGGAGTCAGTATACTGTGTCTGAGTGGGGTATTCATGTTAAACTGCGGCATGGTATCTCAGTGTGCTAGCACTATACATCGGCATCAGTCCGGACTAGGACCGGCAGCCCCACACACATATACACGTGCATGCACTTCGCTGTATAAGTGCAATTATCTTGGACGCAACGTTAAACCCGGTTTCACCTCACCTCACTCCCTCATTCAATGCACAGCCATAGAGAATATGGTACGTTTGCTTCGGACTGAATCGACACGCGAGGGAACTGACTACCTTCAAATTCAGGTCAGTCAATAAGCGAGACAAGCACTCAGGCTACTGTGGGGACAACTGATTGACGTGACCTATTTGATAATACTGGCGAGGAGAGCAGTCTTGCATTTCCACGTAATAGAACACTGTTTGTACTCCGTGCGGATATACATGTGTTTCCGAGGGTATGTAAGATGCGGCTCGGTGAACAATTGACTTGTTTTTTCATGTGTTTTTGAGGGTACCACCGGTGAGGTAGGGTACGCTCCGCTTTTCGCGGACTCCCAGTATCATCACTATTTGATAGTGATTCATAAACACATGCTCATGATACAGTCGTTATCGTACAATCGAATCTGATTGTGAAAGTTTTCTTATGAATATGGAAAAAGTTTTGTCACATTTATTTACATCCATTCTTCTTCCAACCTTCGTTAGCGATTCGCTGTGCAGAGTTGCGTCCCTTGGGCACGCCAGAAACCTATGATTGTGGGTTCGAATCCAGGTTCTCCCCGATTATGTTTCTAGGTTTGTCAGCACCATACCCGTGGTCGTGGGTTTCACCGAAGTGGTAAACGTCTTAGACCTGCTCCTCCCACCTGCTTTCCTCCCACATTAAGCTGACACGCTACTGGAATACTGTTAAAAGCGGCGTTAAACCCAACTCACTCACTCACTCGTTACCCTGTCTGTATCATCGGTACCGACAGTGTGCAATCGGTCATGACACCATTCTTGTAAATCTTCCACCTAACCCCAAATGTAGCGACATGTACCGTATTCGTATTCGGCGCAGTTGCCCACCACACCACCCCAACCCCCTGGATTTTTTTATAGAAAACAGTTTTATTTGAATCAAGTTGGGGACAAGTGATACTTGTACAAATATTTGCTCTCCCTGTCAAAAAAAAGTTAATTAGGGCCTTGGTATTTCGCATCGCGACCGTCATAACTTGTTTGCTTCCATCACAGTCAGGCGTTGCGAGTCCCGCTCCATGAAGGGTTGCAGGCCGCCAAGCACAGTGGGGAGCTGTGACAAGGTGGTAGCGTGTTGTAGAGAGCTCCGCGGACGGGACAGCTTAAGCGCAGTCGTTTCATGAAGTCAGGTGCACTTGTCAGCTATAGTCATGCTGTCCTGTTCAGAACAAAAGTTCACACATGTGAATGAGTGAGACATTTTTACTCCGTAATAATCCTGCCGTATCACGGCCGGGTTCGCACAGTCACTATAAACTTTAATTATCATTTCATACTGAGAATATGTTTTATCTTGTTTTAAATGTAAACCATTCATATTATTGACATGCGTCAATGTCACAATCACACAAATCTACATTTCGTAGACAAGTAGGAAAACCTATTGCACCAGAAATTCAACTAAATTAATTACGAAATAAAGTTCCTTTGGTGCGAAATTCGTTGTGTCATGCTGAACAAATATATACGTCCTAACATATGTTAGAATGCCTCAGAAAACTATGTGCTCATTTGGCAAAACAAACAAAATGCCATTGTTTCACTCTTATTTTTCACATTTAGACTATCCTCTAACTGAGCTGTAACTGATTGCTCACATGTGCACGATCCGTGAAGATTCCGGGGTAGAATAGGATTTCAGCAACCCATACGCTGACTTGATTGATACATGTCATCGATCCCAATTGCGTGTCATGGATTGTCTGATCCAGACTCGATTATTTTACAGACCGCCGTTAAAATACCTGGATTATTGCTGAGTGCGGCGTTAAACAACAAACAAACAAACAAATCCCATGTGCACATCATGTTTCTTTGTAAATAAAATACGGTGTAAACATGGCCAGACAGCACATGAAATCTCGCCGCGAAATACTTCGAAATTAAAAAAGAAAGGAAATATTTTACAAAAACATAATAACATTATCCGAGCATGCATCCTACCAGACATCTTTGTCAAACAGCGTTTACACTTCGCTCACCACGGCGAAGATCAGCGTTCGATTCACAACGTTGATACAGCACACGAAACTCGTTACTTACCACTGAGCCCCTCAACAAACTTTAAAAACGCAACAGGTATAAACCCCCTCTCATGGTGTGGCCGGGGGTCGCCAGCGTCAGAGAACATTGCCAATGCCATTTCGTAACATGAGAAACGATTGCTGGAAGAAGCCAAAAATGTAAAACTCATGCAGGCCCGCTATGTTGTTTTTGTTTTTGTTTTGTTTGTTGTTTAACGCCGCACTTAGCAATATTCCAGCTATATGACGGCGGTCTGTAAATAATCGAGACTGCACCAGACAGTGCAGTGATTGACACCATGAGCATCGATCCACGCAACTGGGATACGCTGGCATGCACCAAACAAGTCAGCGAGCCAGACCCGCTATGTAAGTGCAAGTATCTTCAATACGCCATTAAACCCCGTTTCATTTCATCTCGCCTCACTTCATATCACTGGCGTCAGATCAATATGAGGCAACTCAGTCAACTGCGCGTTGTTCTGCGAGCCGTGACGATGACGTAGGGACAGCGTAATCCGTCTCAGTTTGGAGTATAACACAGAACACGGAGACAGTCGGCTCTTCGTTTCTTCAACTTACACTCCCCCACAACGGTGAGTTGTCTTTAGCCTTCTTTTCTGTTCAATGTTTGACAATGTCATAATGGTAGAGATATTTTGTTTAATACGGATGAAAGAACCTCGATTGGACAGGTAATGTTGTTCAGATGTCACTTCACACGCGCATCCAGGGCGTGGTTCAGGGGTGGGGGTTCCCCCTTTTTAAAGCATAGTGATCATGTTGACGTATATAAAAGACAAATAAAAACAAAGGGCTTTATAATTCTTGTTTTTAAAGCTCACCTTGAGGTTATAATGCGTTAAAGCTGTGGAGTTATATATTCTGCAAAGACAAACTCGAATATCTCTTTCCAAGTGCAGTGAGAGAGATGCCAGCATCAAATATTAATGTCACAATCAATTGTCATATGTGAGTAACTTCTGCCTTATACCGAGAACCTCTCATTATAACGCAAGAGTTTGATGTTACTGTGAATTATATCCAGCGACCAAAGCCAATTCAGTATCGCCCATTTGGGGTGTGTCTGTCATGTGTGCATTGTGTCATCTGTAAAGGATCCCCTTAAAATATATATGCTTACATTTTCGCTTGCCAGAGTTCCGGCACATTAACTATGCATTCTGTCCTTTTTTGCGCATACAGCAACTGAGTGTGTGGTTATGAATGGCTAACTTGATTGTCTGAACATACATGTAGGGACAGGCTAAAGATGTACGGATTCTAGTCCGTGTTTCATATGGTAAATCAATGACTGTTCACCGTTGCACTAATAAACCCGGACATTTCAATAGAGGTATGTTCTGGTATAAAGGAGGACAGATGGTTGTTTTTCTTGGTGTGTTTTTAACGCCGCACTCAGCAATATTCCACCTATATGACGGCGGTCTGTAAATAATCGAGTCTGGACCAGACAATCCGGTGATTAATACCATGAGCATCGATCTACGCAGTTGGGATCGATGACACGCATCAACCAAGTCAGAGAGCCTGACCATCCGATCCCGTTAGTCGCCTCTCACGACAAGCATAGTCGCCTTTTACGGCAAGTATGGCTTGCTAAAGACCTATTCCTCCCCAGGATCTTCACGGGTCAGAGACGACAGAAGACATCGAGCACTCATTGGAAGTTCTGCTTTATTCAACAAGGAGGCTTACATTATTGTGCAATTTGGTTAATTCACTGTTTTGTCTAAACACAAATGGGGGGGGCACGGGTGGCCCAGTCGTCTAAGGCGCCGCGATTCGCTGTGCAGAGTTGCGTCCCTTGGGCACGCCAGAAATCTATGATTGTGGGTTCGAATCCCGGTTCGCCCCGATTATGTTTCTAGGTTTGTCAGCACCATACCCGTGCTCGTGGGTTTCACCGAAGTGGTAAACGTCTAAGACCTGCATCACTTCGGGCTTTCCTCCCACATTAAGCTGACACGCCGCGATATAACTGGAATACTGTTAAAAGCGGCGTTAAACCAAACTCACTCACTCACTAAACACAAATGGCAGTTGTGATCAGAATTAGAACTTAATTTTAACATTTTACGTCACGTGTTAGTTATTTCGTCCAGTCTGTTCGTGTCTCTCGATGACTTTACCACCTGGAAAGACATCGATGTGCCCGCCTCCGTGGTCTTGTGGATCGCACGTCTGCCCGGAGAGCGGAAGATCAGTGGTTCATTCCCCTGTAGTTGGCCACGTCATAGCCAACGACGTTAAAAGAAGAAACTTGATGTTCCCCTGCCTGTCAAAAGGATAAAACAAGGGTTAGACGGAATCAGTATACTGCTTGTGATTGGAGTATCATTAATCAAGACTAGTACAAGCAGACGTACGCACGCACCTATATAATTTCAATAATCTTGAACGTGACGTTAAAACCCGTTTCACCTCACCTGGTGATGAATCACGTTTTTTTACATTATCCACATGACCACTGACCGCCCAGAGTGGTATTACACGTATTGTGCGTAAAAGAACCAAGTGTAAAACCAACAAACAACCAACAAGTGGTATACAATCAGTGGACTAAGTACCATGAAGACATGAATGACATGGATTACATGAACTCTGATATCGTGGCAGGGATAAAACCAAGGCAATTGTCAGTTTGCTTGAAATTGAAGCAACAAACTGCATGAATCTGAATGGTTTGTTTGATGAGCATTTCATATGTGCTATTCAAGGATAAGCTGCAATTACAATAACAGTACACAATAGAGCGGTGGTACAATATCCAATGACAGTATATACTATGATGGTAGTGGACAGTTACAAATACACAAATAAAGTGGTGATAGCAAATGTCAGTGAAAATAATTTATATTCACCCCGCGGGGACAATGGTGAAGCTTCCGAGATAGGCTAGGCAGGGAATCAGGGACGAAGAGCGATCCTCACATGAAAGCTGGTTCCGAAGCGATGAAAAGCCTGAGACATACGTAAACAATCTCTTGTCCCCTTATGTAGTCTAACTAGATACTGGAAAGTCCTTTAACATACTGTCACCGTCCGCGATAAACGGAACCGGACTTTTACACACCACACTAACAACTAAATATAGCAACTGAAATATAGTAGTTCCTGAAACATCTAGGGGCGTCATCCTATTGTCATCAGAAGCTTTCCTTTCTCAGGATAACCTGATCTCCAGGCTACAGAAGTTGTTTATGATAGAGAATCTTCCAGGAATTTTTTTTATCTTGCCTCATCCCAAGAACATTCTATAGAATGACCCGGTGAAATTGTACAGAATGCAATCAATGTATAAACCGAATACAACACGTTTCATGAATCTTATTGTTTCATTTTAAAAACAAACGATCGTCACATTTTACGACATATCACTCTGAAGACGACATTTGATTTGTCATTGTTCCATCTGTTGTCCCCGTCTTTGTCCCTACCATCATTCAGCAGAGCCTTGTACTGCTCGAACAGACGTACGTAACAGCGGTCAGGATGTTCTAATTTTTTATTGGCACGAACAATCTTGCGGGGTTTCGATGTACAACAGATACCATCGACCATTCTGGTCCTCATGTGGTCTGGTTATTTGCGGGTTCCTGAACACCTTAAGGGACTTGTGCTCCTTTCCTCCTTCGGCGCGAAATGCAGACCTATAAAAATATACTTTAAATGTAATCATTTTAATAATGAACACTTGCTGTGATGTATCAAAATATATCATTGCTTTAGTAGGTCAAGACAAACATTGAGTTATTTTCCCTGCAACACAGAAACGAAAATAGAGTCATTGCATGTTTTTCAGAGCCATATCTTTTTAACACAGGCAAATACACAAAAATACAATTTACCTGTGTGGTACAGAATTGTGTCAAACAGTAAAAAGCAGTTGTCTTGGTGTCTGTTCCACCAGCACCCCACATTCCTAAAGCAGGTTCTGTTCCTTACATATTTCAGTATTCTTTCAAGAAAACCTCTTTCCTCCAGTCAGTGTCGACTGCCTCCAAACTCATGATATTGAAACATATCTTTGTGGGAATCTTTTCATCGAATAGCCGATTTGAGCGAATGTGACGTAAATAATGTGGATTAGATATGTGTTTCAAGCTTGCGTTCGTACTTTGAACAAGACATATTTGAATGCTATACCGATGTTTTCAGAGCCCATTCCCAACAGATGCTGTCTCAAACAATTCATTAGAATATCCACATTGTAAATGATTTATTTTTGTCTTCATTGCCATCTTTGGAAAACCGCGACGACCCAGTTGTTTCGTACTTCCTCAACCTGTATCCATCACGCTAGATTGGGTCACAAACAAACCACCTGTCTCCTTCATTCATCCCGATCGTCGAGCGCTGTGCTGGTACTTCGCGCTATATGTGATTCCCCACGGTGACGGTAATGAGCCGTATAATGAAACATAGACGAAGAGCGTTGTGTCAGTTTCATCGGTTTGTTTAATTTTTTTTTACGGTTTATATTTATATGTTTCGTCTTTGTCTCTCGGCCTATATGGCAGATAAATCACCAGTTCTATCGTGAAGGATAAAACACCACTCCGGGTTTTGGGTTGAAAATGTAAAACCTTGTCAAAGGCCCTCGTTTTGCATTTTCACCCCCAACCCCCAAGTCGTATTTTATCCTTCACGTAGGAACTGGTCTAGATATTAACGAGTACCATATTGACATGGAGTCATGTGGAATCGTTAATGGGTATGTTGGTTGGTTGTTGTTGAACGCCGCACTCGGCAATATTCCAGTATGAAGACTACATCCGAGAGGTCCGGGGTAGAACAGGTTTTCAGCAACCCATGTTTGCCGTAAAAGGTGACTGTGCTTGTCGTAAAAGGCGACTAACGGGATCGGGTTGTCAGGCTCGCTGATCATGACTTGGTTGATGCATGTCATCGATCTCAAGTCGATGCTCATGATATCAATCACTCTATTTACGTCATATAGCTAGAATATTGCTGAGGGCGGCGTTAAAAAACAAACTAACCAACCAACTGAAGACTAACTTTCTCGCTAAGAAAGTCAGAAGTGAAAGCTGGTGGGGTGTGTGGGGTGTGTGTGTGTGTGTCGGGGGGTGGGGGGTGGGGGGGGTGGGGGATGGGGGTGCGTATGCCAGGTAATCCCAATGCTACTGAGGAACACATGATTGAAGAGGGACTTAACTGACTTTATGTTTCCACCGTTGCCAAAGTAGGCTGCAATTTCTGGGCTTGACCGTAGCGCCATCATCTCTCATTTCATTTGCATTTGCTTAAAATAAAATGGCGGCGCCCTGTCAAGACAATCTCATCGGAAATCAAGACCTTTTTCTGCAATAAAATAGGTCTTACTTCGTGAACTATATCAAATCACTTGAGCACCCTCGATAAAAACATGAAAAATAATGAAAAATATGTCTACACCCGGTTGACGCCACACATGCTCTGAAATCCTGCAATCGACCGAAATATGCATGGCAGTCGCCTTGTGTTTACGAGGTAAATGTCAATTTCGTTCCGCGACCATGCATAGACTCGTTTGTCTAGCCAAAAATTAAAGCCTAGTTCGACAAGGGTGGAAACTGGACCACTACAGTGTGTTAACTCCCTTCCCTCGGGAAGATGGGCGGCCATGTGTTTGTGGGTGGAGCGGACATATACTTGTGGGTAGGGCGGGCATATGCTTGTGGGTCAAGTGACCATATGTTTGGGGGTACGACGGACATATGTGTGGAAGCCGGGTAGACATAACGAGTGACTGAGTGAGTTTTGGTTTACGTCGCTTTTAACACTATTCCCGCATTATAACTACGATGGACACATGAAATGGGCTTCACAGATTATGCTCTTGGGGGAAATTAACCAGGCACCTCAGTTATACATGTACATATGATTAATGTAGTATATTCTCGTGTGTCCATATAGTTCGAGACATATGACATATTGTTTAAAAGTTCTTTAAGTATTTATATGGTTTGTTCGTACCGTCGTTGTATTGTTGTATTATAATATTTGTCTCACTGTCAACCCTCGGCGTAAGGCAGATGTCCAACCATCTCATCAGGCAGGCGACAGTTGAAGACTTTGATGGCGTCATGAATATAGGTGACGTCTACTTTGGCTTGGACTACCTCCGACACGTTTACCACACGATCATGGACAACCCCAACGCCACAGGCTACGTCTACGTTATTGGGGAAGAGATTGTAAGTAAAATGTTGGGATAATTTTATAGCTACATTGAGTTAGAGAGATAGATAGACACGTGGTCGAGAATTATCTCGCTTACACCACGGCATGGGATCGAGTCATGGTAAATATAAAACACCAACGCCGGAGATAAAACGAGTCTCTGAAACATATTCCATTTGCATGGGACGTAAGTATATGAATGGACCACTGAATACCAGTGATGACAGTTGGTGTTTGCGAAAAGGGTTAGCATGTCCTACCCTTCCTGTACCACCCGCAATTCACACCATTTGCATAAAAGAGCAAATGTTTGTTGGTTGGCTGGAGCTGCGGATCAGTTTGTTTGTTTGTTTGTTTGTTGTTTATCGCCGTACTCAGCAAAATTCCAGCTATATGACGGCGGTCTGAAAATAATCGAGTCTGGACCAGACAGTGCAGTGATTGACATCATGAGCATCGATCTACGCAATTGGGATACGATGACATGCATCAACCAAGTCAGTGAGCCTGACAACCCGATCCCGTTAGTCGCCTCTTATAATAAGTTAAGTCGCCTCTTACGCTTGTCAGACAATCAATGGACCAGAAAATCCTGTAACGAGGTACTGCATTTACTGATTTTGTTGAAACTTAAAACGGTATTTTCTTTGTAATTAGGTCTGATGTGTATGAAATGCAGAGATTCGGCTGCTTATTATAAAACAAAACAACGTTCAAGAAACATAATCATTTTGCAACACAGTGGGGTAGTATTAATATCTTGACCCAGACATTTCTTTTGAATTTGACAACAGTCAGATCAGTTGAAGCCTCTAACATGGCTGATAGTGTGATAGTGTGAGGTTATCTAAACGCGGAGGTAATAAGCCCCCACACACACGATGTGATCATCAGGGTCACAACTGCCTCTTAATGTTCGAGGGTGATACAAAAAGAGAACCTCACCCTCGTGTCTCTTGATAACAAACATATCAACACAAGTTGATCAAAGTGGAAAAACTCCGAGACTTTTATCAACAAGTGTTTGATATCAAAAGATACGAGGGTGAGATCTTATTTATCATCCAAAATCATTCTTCCCACTTTATTCAGTTTGTAGACAGTAATAAACAGTGTCTTAGTGTAAAAAGTACTGATAACCGCTTCAGTAGCCATTCGTGATGTCATTTGATTGTTACGTCATGGTAACGAATGACGTCACAAAGGTCTGCAAAGCATTGTGATGCAATTTCGTTGCAGCGATATCTACAATGTATATATCGATTGATCTCACCTAAGCGATATCTCCTGTGGGGGCCAGTTTTGGATGATAAATTTCAGTAATCATGCAGATGGAACATAAGCATTGTTATGAGAAAGTGATAAACAAAATCATTTACACTGCACAATGTAGATGTCGTGTTGTGAACTTCAACAGGACTGGCCACGTAAGTCATTGTAACCTGGCAGTAAAATGTGAACATAATTCAGTTTAAGCGTATTACCTTTGCCGATAGCGTCGGCAGGTTCGTACGTGTGATAATTAGTTTTTAGTCAAGTATAAAAAAGACTAGTTATAACCTTTAAGTAGAAGACAGTACAATGTTCTGGAACCTGGGGACGAGGCGATGGGTCAAGGCCAGAGACTGTCAAAATGTTAGAACAATTTCAATTTCAGCCAGTAAAATCATAATAAACAGTGCTCTTTGGTACAATTAACAAATTTCACTTATGTCGTTTCATGGATATTACACTTTTACACTGTTTAAGGCAGAAGTGTCGTAAAGTGATCAATAATTCAAGTTTAATATTGTATTATCATCAATTCTTATCATAAACCTACGCTTTAGCTAAACATGTCTGTTGTAATTACAAGTTATATAGTGATGGCGAAATTGTTACTGATTCTTGGTTTGAAGACGTTTGTTTAGTCCTATGCGTTTTAGCTTTTATTTAATTCCTTTTCTCTGCACGCAATTATTCGAGGGTAATCAATATATGAGTTTACTCATCACAGGAAACTGGGGGTTTAGGTCGAGATTGGAATCTAATTGGTGTTGGGACTATGATTATTTGAGATTTAAATTCATTTAAGTGACAGAAATGTATTGTGTGTTATGAATTTGATATACTTAAGTGTGAAAGACTGAGTTTTTCGAAGTTGAGAAAAGTGATATTTTCATTGTAGTGGACATAACATTTGATATTTCACTGCTGTGAACATAACACTTTGACAGAACTATTGTCATAAAAGAGTGACCTCCCCTCAGATTGTCTACCTTTGTCGTAAGTGTCTGGTCCGTTCACAAACTGTTGACGTCATTTTTACGTTAGTTCCACACCGACAAGGCAAAATAATGACAGATGGTTGTTTATTGGGTTAATATCGCCTCATGGCGTTTGTTATTCTCTTGAAAATATTCCGTTATAAACTGTTAATTGCTCACTTAATTCGTCAACCGAGACCGTTGGTTTCGCAAAGCGCCATTTTTGTTGCTTGACCAGTGTGTATTCTTTCGTTTCAAACAGCGTTCTCGAAGTTTTCAAGAATATATTTGGTTAAAGCTGATTTTGTGTATAATCATATCTATATGTATGATACAGAATTTTCGCGAAATTAACAATTACATTGGTGTTTAGTTGTAAGAAAATATTGCGTCACCATACGAGGGACAAGTTGAATGTTTTAGAAACTTTTCTAGCAAGCATTTCATTTTGGAGTTTAGAGAGTATGGGGGAGAGAGACAAGAGAGGTTTTGCCAAAGAAACACACAGATAACAAAAAGACAAAAAAAAAGCATAGCACGCGAAGAAAGGGGATTGGGATTGAGGGTTTAAGAAAGTGAGAAAGCAAACTTTAAGAATAGGAATTTTAAAAAAAACATATTCATCGATGGTGCTCATCTCATTCACCAGCCAATACAGGATACGGTTTTTAAAAGCTGCTATTTTATATGTAATGATAAGCGGTGCTTAATTAGTTGCTATGTGTAAATTACCAACGAGCCGTCGCGATGCCACATAAATATTTATTTGTTAGATATACATAGACGTCATTGTCACCGCTATTTCGCCTTTCACGCGCAATGGAATCTATTTCGGGGACTGATTATTCTCTGGCATTGATGTTTCTTATTATTGTGAGAATATGTTCAACAAAACGTACCTAAACTGTAGTCACATCACTTCTTGATAACGGTGTCAGTATCTACACCGAAACATCGCACAAAGAAGTTGTACATTTACAGAACTATCTTCCTTGTTATCAAAACATGGGTACAATGTCGGAAGCCAATGTATGGTGTCCCCAGCCGTGATATTGCTGGAATATTGCTAATCGCGGCGTAAAACCATACTCACTCACTGTTATCAAAACGTTATTTGAAAACAGGAGCCGAAACACTGCAATTTTAAGACGCAAAGCTCTAATCTAAGACTCGCCGCGAATAGCTGCAAAATTGCTGATGCGGCGTTAAGCAATATTCACTCACTCACTCACTCTAATCAAAGACACCCGTATCAAATACATCACCATCGAATAACCACTTTTTGTTTATTTCATTTTTAGCCCCCATAAAAAATGTCCCGTGGTTCATATAATACAGTTTCCATGAATATTATGTCACATTTTCAGATAAATGATACACGATTTTAAGAATCTTCTGATTCCACAGATTGGATTCACAAGCATTTACCGGCTTGACGATGGCAAAACGTTCTTCGTGAGAGCCAGCAGGATCAAGAGTGGGTTCCGTGGGAAGGGCCTTTATGGTAAACTGCTGCATTACGCGTGTGAGGATCATAAAAACATAGAATCCATCCAGTATGAAGCCATGGTCGTACATGGTGTCACCTACGAATCCAAGAGACTCAACCTTGAAAACAACCATACCCAGCTCGTCCAAAAGGTAACACAATCCATGTTGGTTGCCTTAGGTTGTAAGGTTTCTCATTTAACCTCACTGGACGTATGCACCTATAAAAAACAATACGTTTGGAATCTTCCTGAAATAAAAAAACTCTCTAGTTCTCGAAAGTAAATGATGAATTAGGCCTTAGGTCTTAGACGTTCAGACAGCGGCTCCTTGCATACAAGGAACACAACTTTGTTAATATGCTCACCCGAGACTCTGGAATCAGAGAAGGTAGTTACATTCTGTTTGGGTCCCTATACATTTTTTACACTTGCATTGTAACAGACTTCTTTCATTTCCAATTTATGCGCATCAATGACAAAAATTACGTGTGATGCAATTCCCTATTTTTTACAATATGTCCCGTGATATTTCATTTGCAAAATGTATCTGTCTTTGCATTTGTGTGTGACGTGTGCCACCGGTGGGGCAGGATACGTGTTCATAACCCCACTTTTTGCAAGCGCCTGGTATCATGACTATTTGACAGTGAACATGTTTGTACAGCTGCACATTCCTCCCCCATTATTTGTTTCACACAATTTTAGATAAACATGCATGTGTCGGCTTAGTTTAGCATATTACACGATATAACTTTGTTAGAGAGAGGTGTGAGAAGTCATGAAAACATAGAACTCCAGCATTTAGCATTCCTCGCCGCTTTTCTTTCTAAGACTCTCACGGGCGCTGACTCAAATCAACACAGTAGGCACCAGTATTCGTCTTTATACTTTCTTAGTAATCAACAAAGGTCACACCCTTTGCATCCCAGAATACAGTGGCCATAACTTTCTTCAAAGATCTTGAAGACTTTTTGACGTTTTGACTTGAGATAATAGTGGAAGACCAATGTTCCAGCACCAGTCCACTGATCTCTTTTAGAAATTGACGAAATCCTCCTCAATTAGCTCTAAATGTTCTATGTTAATGTCAGTTATTTTTTCCTTAAGATCAGAATTTAGGAACTTTGGCACCCACCAAGCAGATATCTGATTTATCTGTAAATATCCATGAATAACAGTTTCAATGGATCCATGGGTTGGACCTGTGTCTCCCTCAAGTTCAGTAATGATAATACGTCTATCTGACAGTATAAGTTTCTCTTTGATTCCATCTTCATTGATGGAAGTTGAGGGACATCGAAACCTAGGGTCATCATCAAGGTTTGTTCTGCCAGCCATAAACATAGCTGCCCAACGTTTAATAGTGGAATAGTTAGGAAACCTATCCCCATACACTTGTGACATGCTGTCATGAATATCTTGGGTAGTACTTTTCTTTGCTCGGTACTCGTTCCTTTCCATTTCTTTGTCCTTTTGGACCCCTATCACGTACACCTGGCTGTCACTAATATACAAACGGCTTCAATACACTTTCAATGAACTAAAATGCACTGCATAAACTAGTTCACTTTGTAATGGCCCATAGTTGAAAGTTAGTCAGGCTTAGAACCTTTTGACCAGCCCTGGTATTCCTTTAGCGTGTGTGCTACATATGCATTCTTAAAATATAGTCCAATTTCATTTAGTCCCGGTCGTGTTTTATATATCACATGTTCACAATTTCAGTCGGTCCTGAATTATCATTTAGAGCTGGAACGAATGAAAGTCCCTGGGCAGCCTTTGGATGCAGTTCTTGAGACGTTTGATTCGGCGGAAATGACGTCTTTGTTTGTTGACAAGAAGGCATGTGAAGCCTTATTCCCAAGTGGAAGAGTGATAACAGACTGGGTTCCTCTACGTCTTCTACCCTCAAATATGAGGTATATCCTGACAGCTGGTGCCACAGCTCTAGCGTCCAGGGACGAAAACGCGAGAGTGTCGCTCCTCACCATCGGGACCCCAGTGCCTTGTCAATTAGGACTCAGATACTGTTTAGACATTTTTGGAAATGATGGCACGGTGTTTCAAGAACACGTCATACGCCATATCGAGTATATCAAAAACATGACAGATAAAAATACAATGATAGTAATTATGATAGTAGTTGATCCTTGTTTAGCCAGTGTTGTGGACAAACAGTTGTCAGATATGGATATTCCTCCCTACGACTTCCATCCCAAGAGTATCACGGTATTTGAAGATAGCTTCAAGTGACTTTACTATTTCAGATGTTTAATTACACTAACTGTGAAGATTATGACTAGGGCGGAGTGGTTATAGTTCTACTTTGTATAATATCATGATAATGTCATTGCATATGAGAAGCCAGATAGTTGTTGACCGTTGAACGGAATTCTTATGCTTCTGCTTGGTATAATGATTCTCATGCCATGGTCTCCTTTCTGATTGGTCATAGCTTTCAAATCACAATGGCACGTCAGTAATTTGACGCTTCACCCATCGCCTGTGAATACACGTAAGTAATTCGTCCAGTGGTGGGGACGCAGTGTGTGGAAAAGACGAATGAAGTACCTGCGAATACTTTCCTATCAAATGGCCAATGTGACGACACCACTGTCATCACGAAAACAACTTTGTATTCAATCACTCGGTATAGGAACTATCACAACGATTACGTCTTTATGTATCAGGATAACTTCACTTGTGTTGACATCAATGTTTCTAAAGATTGTTTATAAAAGTGGAATTAAGTTATCCATCTGTATGTTGAACTAACATTGTCAATTGTGGGCATAACCTGCCCTTACTTTCCACTCAGTAATGGTCTCAAACTGGCACTTCTACGATAACTAAACCAAATAGAAAATGACCGGGTGAGGATCCAACTCACAACCTTCAGATTGCTCTGACATTGGACGTATGACTGATTAGGAGACTGACGCGCTCCCGGTGCCTGGTGTAGACGGCGGGGATTGGGGTTCATATTTTTTAGAACTTACTAGTATGCGTCAACAAACGGGTCCATGGTGGAAACTGTGCTTTTTTAAGTGCCATATGTTGGACTCGCCTAGGTTGTGGTAGAACCCTAATGAAAGCTATAATGTGTATGCCCATAAACGCCAATTAATATCCTGTTCTTGAAAGAGATCATAACTAGTGTCCTGGAAGAAGTAAATTACATCCCATTTTTCATGCCACCCAGTTGTGAGCACACCATGTGGTATGGCTCTTCATATATTCGATGCCTGCATTTGTCACATATTTTGAGAGTAGGATATTTTTCAAAGATGCCGACGCAGAGGTAAAGTATTCCCTTGTAAAAGCTTTTAACAAATGTGGTGATGATAAATGAAGAAAAACAAGAAATGCCCCGGGTGAGGATAGAACACAGCAAAAAAAAAGAAATTCCGGTATCCGGATCCCTTCCGGATACCTCCGGACACTTAGCCGAAACGCATCCGGGTATCCCGTGGCAGATACCTTGCTGGATACCAGATCTGTGGTATCCAGCATTGGACACCTCATCACTGGAAAACATGCCTCCTGGAATCTGGGTATCCGGCACCGGATACCTCAACCGATATCTCAATCTTGGTGTCAAAGGATCAGGTACCAGATAACCCACCGGATACCTCATTCTGAGTTTTTAAAAAATGCCACATTTTGGGGGGTGCATTTTGTTTAATTAAGTGTGAAACACCTAAAAATATATTTGAAATTAACCAAGAAAATTGAACATTGCTGAAGATATCCGGAAGGTATCCGAATGCAATTTTTCGATATGTCTTTTTTTTCTAGTAAATAATGTTAGCCTGGGCATATCAGATAGCTGTAGTGATATTCTGTGTTATTTCAGTTGTAAATATGCCCTTTAAGTTGAAATCGATGGGCATGTACTTTTGGAGAATACAATTTTTCAATTTCATCTATGATTACTTTTAGATGTTAAGCTGTTTAATGAACAAACATCAGTTCTAATACATGTATGATGATTACCAATAATTCCATGTTCAGACTTCAAGTTTGTTCTGAGTGAAAATATAAAGTCATCGACTGTGTGCTCACTTGGGCCTTTGGTCCTGGTGAGATGATAATAATAATTTTTGTAACGGTACAAGTACTTACCAGCTGCATTGAAGTTTGGAACACAATATGCCTCACTCTGAGGGTGACATGTACCAGATTTCATCGCACTACAGAGAGCACTTCCTCAGTTACTGTGAACATATTTACTGAAAGACATTGAAAGTTAATTTGACCTTCAATATCAGTTGCGACTATTTCAAAAACTATTGTAAAGGGCTTCATATCACTTATACCACTTATGAAGGCCCTAGGCAGAATTATATGCAACAATGAAAATATGACTTATGCTACTCATTGAAATTAGGTGACTGTGATTTGTTACCACTGCTCATACATGAGTATCAATTCACATAACATATAATACTGCATGCATAATAATTCACAAACATCTCCAGAAATAGGCATTTTAGGGATAATGGAAAAAGTAATTTATGACCTTCACTATTGCTTTGATATTAGACTTCAACCCTTCATGAGTCATCACTTTTGACCTTGACAGTGAATTTGACCTTCAATATCAGTGACAAATGTTGCAATAACATTTCAAATAGCTATCCAGCACATAAACCAAATAGGATGTCCTTTGATGGAATTCAAAGTAACATTGACAAAAAAATGAAAATGATATACCACTAAATGTATAAGAGTTATTTAGACTTCTGCAGGAAAAGGCACGTTAGAGAAAAATTAAGTATATGTAGGTCATACGTGACCTTTTGCCAACTTCTACCCCTGCCCTGACGAAGAGTTTGGCCAAAAGCAAACTTTTTTGTCTGGCTATGACATTGACCTTTGACATAACAGATCAATGTGTCATCAGACTTTCCCAGAGCTAAGGAAACACATGTTATTCCTGGCTATCAAATTGAGGCAAAATCTTGGAACATCCCCATTTACACAGCTGGCTAATGAAACAACAAACAATTATCAATTTGTTTTTATTTATATGCTTATACCGCCTATTGTAATGTGTTCACATGATGGTTCCTGGTGCAGTGTTCAATTTCCTCCTATTCTTCAATTCTCATAACAGAGCAGGATAACTGTTCGCTTGAGTTAAGAGTTACCTGCCCTCAAACCTCCTTTTCCTTCTATATTGCCATGGAAGCACAGAAACCAGGATGAGGGGATGCCAGATGGGCTCTATCCCTATTGCATTGTGTTAGTAGAATTGGGAATATTCTTTTCGGTGTATGGGGCCACATTTATAGACAATAAGTACCATTCATCATTCCTTTCAAGTGATTACCACATGGCCAATTTCTTCAACGTCCTTGAAGGGTCCCACTCCAACTTGTCATTGGTTGGTCTTCTCACATAAGCCAGACCAGCCTTTGTGAGTGTGTCCCAGTGCCACTTGGCATACAACTTCTCGGTCGGCCTCCATTGAAATAACAGGACTCTCCTCATCGCTGTCTGCCAATCACTTCTAAAATCTGGAGGGGTCCTTCCAGACTGTCAACCTGGAGTACTCATCCAGGGATCTCAAGTTGGACTTCAGTTTCTGCAGAATTAGGTATAAAGATTGTAGCAATGAAAAGGAATTGTTGCAACATGTACTTACAGATAGAAGGCAGCCAATTCACTAATTTTATCATATATGAGTCTTGTTATATACCAAACATTTGAGATATATATTGTTACATGTTGATGAGTTGAAACAATCATCAACTGACATCTCTTAATAAGCTAAAGTAATAATTGAGGTAGTAAGTGGGCTCATTGGTCACTCGTAATCGTACCCCAATGACGTGGGATATTGTCCATAACAGTCATCATCGTTGTGTCTGAATCAAGTTCATAACAGTAATCACTGGTTTGTCATATAACCGAACTATTGCTGGATGTGGTCTTAAATGAGTGAGTTGGGTTTAACGCCACTTTGAACAGTATTCCAGTTATATCACGGCGTGTTAGCTTGATGTGGGAAGAAAGCCCGAAGTGATGCAGGTCTTAGATGTTTACCACTTTGATGAAACCCACAAGCAAATGTATGATGCTAACAAACCCAGAAGCATTAATCGGGGCGTACCTGGATTCAATCCCACGACCATCGGTTTCTGTGAAGCCCAAGGGATGCAACTATGCATAGCAAGTTGTGTTACCTTAGATAATTGGGCCAACCATGCCAACACGGTGAAAAAGAACAAGCAAACTGAAGAAATATTTGCAGAATAGCTACATGAACATGATGAACCAAACAAAATAATTTCAAATATTTACCACTCACTGCTACTCTTCTCTTGTTCTTCATTGCTTCTCTTCCATGGGCTTCTCTCTTTCCATTGATGCTGTGTAGATGACTGACTCTTTTATTCATCCAGACATTCTGCAAACATAAGTAGCATTCACATTACAGAAATGTCCAAACTGTACATGTTGAACATTGGATTCAATTGAAAAGACCCCAGTTGAGATTCCAACTAAGAACGGTCCTTATTAAAATATTTCATGCCAAACATTCAGAGATAAAACTTAACCCCATATTTAACAACTGTCAAACAATTATTCGACAACAAAGCCAGGGTCATTCAACACAAACTTTACATAGGGAATCACTTGTTGCAAAAATATCCTCGCCAAGGTCAAAGTCATTCCATTTGAATTATTGAGTTATGAAGCTTATACAAAACAAGGACATAACAGTGTAATCATTATTAAAATGTCTTAAGCGTCAAAGAAAATAAGGTCTTTGTTGGCAATTCTTGTACATTATCGTCTGTGTTAGCATCCCACGAAAGTTTAGAGTTACTAATCGTTCCGAGATATTTGTAATTATTAACAATTTCAATTTTCGTCATTATCTATCAAAAGCGGATCTAATTTGTATCACCTGTTTTGACCACAAATCCATTACGACCCTTAAGGAAATCCTCGTCGTCATAACAAACACCCATTTTCGGTCCTTGGGGTTAGCTTGCTTTGGGCAAGGGTTAGCCATATTTTTTTACCTTTTCAAGCGTTAATCAGCGTTTCAAATGGCGCCCTGGACCGTATGGGGATTATGGGCAAAATTGCTTGTTCCGGGTTAACACGACAATGAACTAAGCTGGTTCACGGCTCCCTATGCGCGTCGTCAAGTTGCGCCAAGCTATATTGTGATATAAGGGACGGGGCCCAGCTTAGACACTGAACACGATAGATCATTTCTGCAGCAGTTACGGAAAAGGGCGAGGTTTGCCGAATACAGTTCACCGATGGCCATATTAGGAGCAGCGGGGAATTTGACAGTTGTATGGAACATGTTTTTGCCTAGCGTGCCAGCAATAAGGCACTGTGGCAGAGGGATATCCTAGCGGACCTGAAATTCCTACAGCAGAAATGTTTCACAACCTCGTCAAAATTGGCCTTATGTTGAGATTGCAGCTGAGGTCATGCTGGCAGCTGAAGTGATATATTCAGGTAAGAAATATGTGAATATTACAATGATCACGTATTGAAGTCATTTACCACCTGTAAGCCACTCCCTTGTGACACATTAACTTTTAGAGCCTACATGTAAGTAAATGTGTGATTTTATTTTTATAGGACAAGTAGCCTGTCTATCATATGTTAGTATTTGCTTATGTATATGATGTAGAAATATGTTTTACTTTAACTGGATACTCTGTATGCTGATATGACTCATTGTCTTATTTCATATCCTCACTTTACTCTGTGAGAATGATTACTAGCCTCAACTTATTTTTCTAGATTTGAAGAATCAAGAACAGGGAGGTTTTGCATCAGTGATCATCGTGAAGTGGAAGATAAGACATTTTAAGGATATGAACATTTTCATTTTCACTTTAACTAGTTGAACAATAACCATGATGACTTAATCACGTGGGAATATTTGGTGGTGCGGTAGCCTAGTGGTTGAAGCGTTCACTCTTCGTGATGAAAACCCTGCCACAGGTATTTCTGTTGATTATTTACAGACTAACGCCATATAGCTGCGAGTGCAGCGTTTGACATCAAACAAAGCTAACAGCCGCATACTTACTCATGTGGGGATTCCAGGTTGATATTGGTCCCCATCAGCATGATCAACCTCTGCTAGTTGTAAGAGATAACTTAATGTATAGGGTAATCAGGCTCGCTGACTTGGTTGATCCATGTCATCGTATCCCAATTGTGTGGATCGATGCGCATGATGTCAATTACTGGATTGTCTGCCCCAGACTTGATTATTTACAGACCGCCGTCATGTAGCTGGAATATGGCTGAGTGCAGAGTTAAACAACAAACACCATCATGATTCTACTACCTGCTCTTGTGGATACCATTTTGAGGATTCTACACATTACTTCTTTTCACGTCGTAACTATTGCAATAATACTACATGTGTTTAAAACAAATTTATTCATAATGAACTGGATTTGCAAACAAGCCGATGGCTTATCTAAATGCTGCTGAAATACAAAATAAGCATCAATAAAATACTTATTCAAAATTAATGCAATACTATCAGTTGCTCAATAATGTAATCGTCTGATTATAAGATAACTGAAGGAGAAGCCCATATTGATTAATTAAATCTACCAGATTCCGTGATAAATGCACATATTGATTGACTAATGTCAATGTTTTCCTGTACATAATTTCCAACATTACTATATAAAGCTTTCATATATCATATCCATACTGTATAAAAATACATATTATTTCTAATAATGGCATAATTTGGACACACAAATACGTAATGAATGGTGTCACAAGTGCTGGATAGGTCATTTGACATGCATCAGTTATATGTGAATTTAAAGCTCTACAGGCTAATCTGAGTCATGAAAGGATAGGACTTTGATTCTGTGAAAATAGAAATGCTAAAACATCTCCCGATTTTAACCATGCTATTACAGAATCTGTTCACTTGTTTTTGTATGTAATTTTTTTTTAACAATTACATCAATCTAATGATTGTTTGTATGTGTGACATGCCGGCATGTAGAGTGTATGTGTACAAGCGTGAACATACGCGTGTAAAAATGATGTATGTTTGGCTATGTACCAGTACACACATGTGCGTTTTTATATGCGGTTTGTATATTAGCATCATGATAGTTTCAACCGTAGGTACACTTAATCTAAACTTATGGTTTTGTGTACAGTTTATGTATATCACATGTTAAATGTCTTTGTAGGGAAAATTGCATATCAAAACTGTTATCTGGCAAGATACATTTCCTTGGTCCCCAGAAACATGTTACATGGTACTAAGCCGTCACTAGTCAATAAAGTAATTAACAGACAATTGCAAGTGATACTAACCACCCAACACTAATTGCCCTGTTAATCCCTAATCCACAATGAGTTGACATTGAGGTCATCTTGCTAATGAGCTGTTGTGAGCTTAGCGAGATGATAAACATCAAAGGTGGGACAGGCTTTGATCATGTGTTCTGTAGATGAGATGATGTCACTTGTTTAATGTTTATTTAGGATTAGCTACACCCCTTCATGCTACAAAGGCCGCCCTTGAGATTATCAGACAGTTTGTCTGGATACAACCTGATGTCTCAACTGTAGTTATTGGATTCTCCCTTGTAGCAAACTATGTGTGTGACTTTGACACTCTGTGCAGATGCATAACAATGCATAAAGAACTTGGGGTATGATTCAATTATGTCACGCAAGTCAAAGTTGGTTTCCACTGTATTTAGAAACAGACGATAGATCAAATACTGTTTAACTTCATAACAATCAAATGAGTATTCGAATAGGAAACATACACATATATTTACAATTACCCTTGAAAAATTCCAAAACCGGATAGAACTACGTTAATTATGATAACACTGTGCCAGACCATTATATTTGGCACTTTTTCCTGTTATTGTTAATCTTCATTAAGTTAATTTTCAAAAACGATAGGATAAATGATAAAAATATGATAATGATTTTACTCATGAATATTATCAGTAGCCAAATAAAGGGCAATCAGAGAGGGCAATCCACAAATATGACAGTCTCTAGGGGAGGTTTATGAAAAATTGATCATAAAATATATATAAAGTGCTTTGCATTTTTCCTTTTCAGGGAGAGTTATGTTAAACATGTATAAGAACATACCAGTACATGACCGGTCTCTTAAATAATTTTTAGTTGATGGTTCAGGTGGTTCTGTTCAATTGAATTTTTTTATCAGTGTCTATTTTGGTCTACCAATTAATGGTAGATATCAAATATCTATAATAAGTGAAATAATTATTTCCAATGTGGCTCCCATTGCAACTAAAGCAAGGAACGACTCAAATTAAGTCTGATTCAGCTGCTACATTGACATGTATTTGCTCCTCTAATCAGTAATTCAATCAGTTGTATAGTGACTTGATATATGGCGAAAATATCTGTTGTATGAAATCCTAATGTTACTTTCTTTTGTATTTGGCATGATAGGGTAGTCTAGTGGGTAAACCGTTCTCAGAAGCCCCAGGTTCTATTCCCGACATGGGTACTGTGTGAAAAGCCGGTTTCTGGTGTCCCTGCAGAGATATTGCTGGAATATTGCTAAAAGCCGCGGAAACCATACTAACTTGCTCACTCATTATATAGTATTTTGAGATCGTTTCCATGACTTGTGTGATTGAAAGATTTGATAATTATGAATAGTTCTGTTTTTATGTATAAGAACCTATTTTATGCAAGTTTGCATTACCTTGTTTGCCCTTCCTTTTTGATGTAATGCTAACATTCGAGAAAAATACAGGTGAGCCTTGTGGCACTACAGGAATTGGTTTTAGAAGATCAGATACAATTTTGTATTGTATTTGTTTGCTATGGCATATTTACATGTTCTAAAGTTAAAGGTTAACATGGTTACATATCAGTTGCTTGATGAATTGTCATTACCTTACTGATCGAGAAAACAACGTTTTATCCTTTTTCAATATATGTTTTTTTATTTTTTTAATAACAAGCTTTTAAAGATGTTATAAATTGTTTCAGGCACCTGTATTTCACAGTTGCTTAGACAAGCCATACAAATGACTCACCGGATGATGAATAATCGTCACCAGAACAACCAACAGGTTCACCTCAGAAAGTGATGATTCTGAATGAATAATGCCGCATCAGTGTGACCTGTGGGTTGTTTTATTACGACACTAATCAAGTCTGAAGGAATTAATACCACAGCAGTGTAACTATGTTTATGTGGTGTACACCGACACTGACTATACAAATCTGAATGGCTTTTGTAGTTTACTGCACAAACATAATTGACTTTAGATATTCTTCTACCTTGAAATTATTCTCCGATTTGACTAATTTGTTTATTTAGAAAATGGCATTGAAGCATTCTGTTTTTGATTTTTTTTGTAAACAGTTCGGGTTACTGAACCAATGAAATATCATACAATCAATAAATATTATTTTTTATCTGAACAAATTCTTTGTTTTGCTCATTAGCATAAAGAAATGTATTGTTTGTAGCGGCCATAAAATTTCCGAGTCCCGTGATGGCATTCGAACCACGGACCTTCTGATCACAGGTCGGACGCCTTGTCCACATGACCAAAGAGGTTAACCCCGTCAGCAAGCTGACAAGGTAAGGATGTCATCTGTGGGATGACTCCACGTCCTGCTACATGTTGATCAGCTATTACATAGGTGCTGAACATATATCAAATATACTAATGCCCTGAATGTTTTCCTACAATTAATACAGCTCCCTGAACAAAGTGTTTAGTTCCATTTCAGTAGAAACATTGATATTTCTATGTACCGGTACCTTATTAGGTGTTTTCGGTGGATGCCATTAGTCTTATGCACCTATTTGGGGCAATTATATTCTGTTTCTAACTTCAGTGAAACTCGTATGTCTAGATGTAACAAGTACTGATACCGTTCCAAAATGACCTTTTAAACTCACCAGGAACAAAGGCCAAAGTGAGCACATCGCCAGTGACTTTCATTTTTTGGTCAGTGTGTATGGCCAAAATATTCAAACAATATCATGATGGGTGACACCAAGCAATGGGCTTCACACATTGTACCGATGTGGTGAATCGAAAGGAAATGTAAGCATATCATAACAGGACTGACAGTTTTTCAATTAATACACTAAAACATCTAAAAAGAAATTGAAAAATATTTGCAACAAGAGTACACGCCCATAGATTTCAACTTTAGGGGGATATTTACAACTAAAATTGTATCCCGATACCTGCCGGACACCTACCGGATATCTTTAATCTTCTTCGTTAGTTTCAAACATACTTTTAGATGTTTTACACTTAATTGATCAACATGCAAAATGTCATGGAAGAAGTAAGTTACATCCCATTTTTCAAAGAGGCCGAATGGAGAGGTAAAGTATTTGGTGGGGAACGTTTTGAACAAATGTGTGATGATAAATGAAGAAAAAAAGAAATGCCCCGGGTGAGGATCGAACTCACGACCTTCAGATTGGTCTGACATTGGACGTATGACTGATTATGAGACTGACGCGCTACCTACTGCGCTACCGAGGCCTGGTGTGGACGGCGGGGATCGGGGTTTATATTTTTTAGAACTCACCAGTATGCGTCAACAAACGGGTCCATGCTGGAAACTATACTTTTTTAAGTGCCATATGTTGGACACTCCTAGGATGTGGTAGAACCCAAATGGAGGCTATAATGTGCGTGCCCGTAAACGCAATTAATTTCCTGTTCTTGGTAGAGATGATAACTAGTGTCCTGGAAGAAGTAAGTTACATCCCATTTTTCATGCCACTCAGTTGTGAGCACACAATGTGGTATGGCTCTTCAGATATCCGATGCCTGCATTTGTCACATATTTCCAGAGTAACGGCTCTATGGTGGAAACAGTGCTTTTTTAAGTGCCATATGTTGGACTCGCCTAGGTTGTTGTAGAACCCTAATGGAGGCTATAATGTGTGTGCCCGTAAACGCAATTAATATCCTGTTCTTGGTAGAGATGATAACGAGTGTCCTGGAAGAAGTAAGTTACATCCCATTTTTCATGCCACCCAGTTGTGAGCACACCATGTATGTGCTCTTCATATATCCGATGCCTGCATATGTCACATATTTCCAGAGTAGGATATTTTTCAAAGAGGCAGACGCAGAAGTAAAGTATTTCGTTGTAAACGTTTTGAACAAATGTGTGATGATAAATGAAGAAAATAAAGAAATGCCCCGGGTGAGGATCGAACTCACGACCTTCAGATTGCTCTGACATTGGACGTATGACTGATTATGAGACTGACGCGCTACCTACTGCGCTACCGAGGCCTGGTGTGGACGGCGGGGATAGGGATTTATATTTTGTGAACTCACCAGTATGCGTCAACAAACGGGTCCATGATGGAAACTGTGCTCTTTCAAGTGTCATATGTTGGACTCGACTAGGTTGTGATAGAACCCTAATGCAAGCTATAATGTGCGTGCCCGTAAACGCAATTAATATCCTGTTCTTGATAGAGATGATAACGAGTGTCCTGGAAGAAGTAGGTTACATCCCATTTTTCATGCCACCCAGTTGTGAGCACACCATGTGGTATGGCTCTTCATATATCCGATGCCTGCATATGTCACATATTTCCAGAGTAGGATATTTGTCAAAGAGGCAGACGCAGAAGTAAAGTATTTCGTTGTAAACGTTTTGAACAAATGTGTGATGATAAATGAAGAAAAAAAAAGAAATGCCCCGGGTGAGGATCGAACTCACGACCTTCAGATTGCTCTGAAATTGGACGTATGACTGATTATGAGACTGACGCGCTACCTACTGCGCTACCTACTGCTACCGAGGCCTGGTGTGGACGGCGGGGATAGGGATTTATATTTTGTGAACTCACCAGTATGCGTCAACAAACGGGTCCATGATGGAAACTGTGCTCTTTCAAGTGCCATATGTTGGACTCGCCTAGGTTGTAATAGAACCCTAATGCAAGCTATAATGTGCGTGCCCGTAAACGCAATTAATATCCTGTTCTTGATAGAGATGATAACGAATGTCCTGGAAGAAGTAAGTTACATCCCATTTTTCATGCCACCCAGTTGTGAGCACACCATGTGGTATGGCTCTTCATATATCCGATGCCTGCATATGTCACATATTTCCAGAGTAGGATATTTTTCAAAGAGGCAGACGCAGAAGTAAAGTATTTCGTTGTAAACGTTTTGAACAAATGTGTGATGATAAATGAAGAAAAAAAAAGAAATGCCCCGGGTGAGGATCGAACTCACGACCTTCAGATTGCTCTGACATTGGACGTATGACTGATTATGAGACTGACGCGCTACCTACTGCTACCGAGGCCTGGTGTGGACGGCGGGGATAGGGATTTATATTTTGTGAACTCACCAGTATGCGTCAACAAACGGGTCCATGATGGAAACTGTGCTCTTTCAAGTGCCATATGTTGGACTCACCTAGGTTGTGATAGAACCCTAATGCAAGCTATAATGTGCGTGCCCGTAAACGCAATTAATATCCTGTTCTTGATAGAGATGATAACTAGTGTTCTGGAAGAAGTAAGTTACATCCCATTTTTTGATGCCACCCAGTTGTGAGCACACCATGTGGTATGGCTCTTCATATATCCGATGACTGCATGTGTCACATATTTCCAGAGTAGGATATTTTTCAAAGAGGCAGACGCAGAAGTAAAGTATTTCGTTGTAAACGTTTTGAACAAATGTGTGATGATAAATGAAGAAAAAAAAAGAAATGCCCCGGGTGAGGATCGAACTCACGACCTTCAGATTGCTCTGACATTGGACGTATGACTGATTATGAGACTGACGCGCTACCTACTGCTACCGAGGCCTGGTGTGGACGGCGGGGATAGGGATTTATATTTTGTGAACTCACCAGTATGCGTCAACAAACGGGTCCATCATGGAAACTGTGCTCTTCCAAGTGCCATATGTTGGACTCACCTAGGTTGTGATAGAACCCTAATGCAAGCTATAATGTGCGTGCCCGTAAACGCAATTAATATCCTGTTCTTGATAGAGATGATAACGAATGTCCTGGAAGAAGTAAGTTACATCCCATTTTTCATGCCACCCAGTTGTGAGCACACCATGTGGTATGGCTCTTCATATATCCGATGCCTGCATATGTCACATATTTCCAGAGTAGGATATTTTTCAAAGAGGCAGACGCAGAAGTAAAGTATTTCGTTGTAAACGTTTTGAACAAATGTGTGATGATAAATGAAGAAAAAATAAGAAATGCCCCGGGTGAGGATCGAACTCACGACCTTCAGATTGCTCTGACATTGGACGTATGACTGATTATGAGACTGACGCGCTACCTACTGCGCTACCGAGGCCTGGTGTGGACGGCGGGGATAGGGATTTATATTTTGTGAACTCACGAGTATGCGTCAACAAACGGGTCCATGCTGGAAACTGTGCTCTTTCAAGTGCCATATGTTGGACTCACCTAGGTTGTGATAGAACCCTAATGCAAGCTATAATGTGCGTGCCCGTAAACGCAATTAATATCCTGTTCTTGATAGAGATCATAACGAGTGTCCTGGAAGAAGTAAGTTACATCCCATTTTTCATGCCACCCAGTTGTGAGCACACCATGTGGTATGGCTCTTCATATATCCGATGCCTGCATATGTCACATATTTCCAGAGTAGGATATTTTTCAAAGAGGCAGACGCAGAAGTAAAGTATTTCGTTGTAAACGTTTTGAACAAATGTGTGATGATAAATGAAGAAAAAAAAAGAAATGCCCCGGGTGAGGATCGAACTCACGACCTTCAGATTGCTCTGACATTGGACGTATGACTGATTATGAGACTGACGCGCTACCTACTGCGCTACCGAGGCCTGGTGTGGACGGCGGGGATAGGGATTTATATTTTGTGAACTCACGAGTATGCGTCAACAAACGGGTCCATGCTCGAAACTGTGCTCTTTCAAGTGTCATATGTTGGACTCACCTAGGTTGTGATAGAACCCTAATGCAAGCTATAATGTGCGTGCCCGTAAACGCAATTAATATCCTGTTCTTGATAGAGATGATAACGAGTGTCCTGGAAGAAGTAAGTTACATCCCATTTTTCATGCCACCCAGTTGTGAGCACACCATGTGGTATGGCTCTTCATATATCCGATGCCTGCATATGTCACATATTTCCAGAGTAGGATATTTTTCAAAGAGGCAGACGCAGAAGTAAAGTATTTCGTTGTAAACGTTTTGAACAAATGTGTGATGATAAATGAAGAAAAAAAAGAAATGCCCCGGGTGAGGATCGAACTCACGACCTTCAGATTGCTCTGACATTGGACGTATGACTGATTATGAGACTGACGCGCTACCTACTGCGCTACCGAGGCCTGGTGTGGACGGCGGGGATAGGGATTTATATTTTGTGAACTCACCAGTATGCGTCAACAAACGGGTCCATCATGGAAACTGTGCTCTTTCAAGTGCCATATGTTGGACTCACCTAGGTTGTGATAGAACCCTAATGCAAGCTATAATGAGCGTGCCCGTAAACGCAATTAATATCCTGTTCTTGATAGAGATGATAACGAATGTCCTGGAAGAAGTAAGTTACATCCCATTTGTCATGCCACCCAGTTGTGAGCACACCATGTGGTATGGCTCTTCATATATCCGATGCCTGCATATGTCACATATTTCCAGAGTAGGATATTTTTCAAAGAGGCAGACGCAGAAGTAAAGTATTTCGTTGTAAACGTTTTGAACAAATGTGTGATGATAAATGAAGAAAAAATAAGAAATGCCCCGGGTGAGGATCGAACTCACGACCTTCAGATTGCTCTGACATTGGACGTATGACTGATTATGAGACTGACGCGCTACCTACTGCGCTACCGAGGCCTGGTGTGGACGGCGGGGATAGGGATTTATATTTTGTGAACTCACCAGTATGCGTCAACAAACGGGTCCATGCTGGAAACTGTGCTCTTTCAAGTGTCATATGTTGGACTCACCTAGGTTGTGATAGAACCCTAATGCAAGCTATAATGTGCGTGCCCGTAAACGCAATTAATATCCTGTTCTTGATAGAGATGATAACGAGTGTCCTGGAAGAAGTAAGTTACATCCCATTTTTCATGCCACCCAGTTGTGAGCACACCATGTGGTATGGCTCTTCATATATCCGATGCCTGCATATGTCACATATTTCCAGAGTAGGATATTTTTCAAAGAGGCAGACGCAGAAGTAAAGTATTTCGTTGTAAACGTTTTGAACAAATGTGTGATGATAAATGAAGAAAAAAAAGAAATGCCCCGGGTGAGGATCGAACTCACGACCTTCAGATTGCTCTGACATTGGACGTATGACTGATTATGAGACTGACGCGCTACCTACTGCGCTACCGAGGCCTGGTGTGGACGGCGGGGATAGGGATTTATATTTTGTGAACTCACCAGTATGCGTCAACAAACGGGTCCATGATGGAAACTGTGCTCTTTCAAATGCCATATGTTGGACTCACCTAGGTTGTGATAGAACCCTAATGCAAGCTATAATGTGCGTGCCCGTAAACGCAATTAATATCCTGTTCTTGATAGAGATGATAACGAGTGTCCTGGAAGAAGTAAGTTACATCCCATTTTTCATGCCACCCAGTTGTGAGCACACCATGTGGTATGGCTCTTCATATATCCGATGCCTGCATATGTCACATATTTCCAGAGTAGGATATTTTTCAAAGAGGCAGACGCAGAAGTAAAGTATTTCGTTGTAAACGTTTTGAACAAATGTGTGATGATAAATGAAGAAAAAAAAAGAAATGCCCCGGGTGAGGATCGAACTCACGACCTTCAGATTGCTCTGACATTGGACGTATGACTGATTATGAGACTGACGCGCTACCTACTGCGCTACCGAGGCCTGGTGTGGACGGCGGGGATAGGGATTTATATTTTGTGAACTCACCAGTATGTGTCAACAAACGGGTCCATGATGGAAACTGTGCTCTTTCAAGTGTCATATGTTGGACTCGCCTAGGTTGTGATAGAACCCTAATGCAAGCTATAATGAGCGTGCCCGTAAACGCAATTAATATCCTGTTCTTGATAGAGATGATAACGAATGTCCTGGAAGAAGTAAGTTACATCCCATTTTTCATGCCACCCAATTGTGAGCCCACCATGTGGTATGGCTCTTCATATATCCGATGCCTGCATATGTCACATATTTCCAGAGTAGGATATTTTTCAAAGAGGCAGACGCAGAAGTAAAGTATTTCGTTGTAAACGTTTTGAACAAATGTGTGATGATAAATGAAGAAAAAATAAGAAATGCCCCGGGTGAGGATCGAACTCACGACCTTCAGATTGCTCTGACATTGGACGTATGACTGATTATGAGACTGACGCGCTACCTACTGCGCTACCGAGGCCTGGTGTGGACGGCGGGGATAGGGATTTATATTTTGTGAACTCACGAGTATGCGTCAACAAACGGGTCCATGCTCGAAACTGTGCTCTTTCAAGTGCCATATGTTGGACTCACCTAGGTTGTGATAGAACCCTAATGCAAGCTATAATGTGCGTGCCCGTAAACGCAATTAATATCCTGTTCTTGATAGAGATGATAACGAGTGTCCTGGAAGAAGTAAGTTACATCCCATTTTTCATGCCACCCAGTTGTGAGCACACCATGTGGTATGGCTCTTCATATATCCGATGCCTGCATATGTCACATATTTCCAGAGTAGGATATTTTTCAAAGAGGCAGACGCAGAAGTAAAGTATTTCGTTGTAAACGTTTTGAACAAATGTGTGATGATAAATGAAGAAAAAATAAGAAATGCCCCGGGTGAGGATCGAACTCACGACCTTCAGATTGCTCTGACATTGGACGTATGACTGATTATGAGACTGACGCGCTACCTACTGCGCTACCGAGGCCTGGTGTGGACGGCGGGGATAGGGATTTATATTTTGTGAACTCACCAGTATGCGTCAACAAACGGGTCCATGATGGAAACTGTGCTCTTTCAAGTGCCATATGTTGGACTCACCTAGGTTGTGATAGAACCCTAATGCAAGCTATAATGAGCGTGCCCGTAAACGCAATTAATATCCTGTTCTTGATAGAGATGATAACGAATGTCCTGGAAGAAGTAAGTTACATCCCATTTTTCATGCCACCCAGTTGTGAGCACACCATGTGGTATGGCTCTTCATATATCCGATGCCTGCATATGTCACATATTTCCAGAGTAGGATATTTTTCAAAGAGGCAGACGCAGAAGTAAAGTATTTCGTTGTAAACGTTTTGAACAAATGTGTGATGATAAATGAAGAAAAAAAAAGAAATGCCCCGGGTGAGGATCGAACTCACGACCTTCAGATTGCTCTGACATTGGACGTATGACTGATTATGAGACTGACGCGCTACCTACTGCGCTACCGAGGCCTGGTGTGGACGGCGGGGATAGGGATTTATATTTTGTGAACTCACCAGTATGTGTCAACAAACGGGTCCATGATGGAAACTGTGCTCTTTCAAGTGTCATATGTTGGACTCGCCTAGGTTGTGATAGAACCCTAATGCAAGCTATAATGAGCGTGCCCGTAAACGCAATTAATATCCTGTTCTTGATAGAGATGATAACGAATGTCCTGGAAGAAGTAAGTTACATCCCATTTTTCATGCCACCCAGTTGTGAGCACACCATGTGGTATGGCTCTTCATATATCCGATGCCTGCATATGTCACATATTTCCAGAGTAGGATATTTTTCAAAGAGGCAGACGCAGAAGTAAAGTATTTCGTTGTAAACGTTTTGAACAAATGTGTGATGATAAATGAAGAAAAAATAAGAAATGCCCCGGGTGAGGATCGAACTCACGACCTTCAGATTGCTCTGACATTGGACGTATGACTGATTATGAGACTGACGCGCTACCTACTGCGCTACCGAGGCCTGGTGTGGACGGCGGGGATAGGGATTTATATTTTGTGAACTCACGAGTATGCGTCAACAAACGGGTCCATGCTCGAAACTGTGCTCTTTCAAGTGTCATATGTTGGACTCACCTAGGTTGTGATAGAACCCTAATGCAAGCTATAATGTGCGTGCCCGTAAACGCAATTAATATCCTGTTCTTTGATAGAGATGATAACGAGTGTCCTGGAAGAAGTAAGTTACATCCCATTTTTCATGCCACCCAGTTGTGAGCACACCATGTGGTATGGCTCTTCATATATCCGATGCCTGCATATGTCACATATTTCCAGAGTAGGATATTTTTCAAAGAGGCAGACGCAGAAGTAAAGTATTTCGTTGTAAACGTTTTGAACAAATGTGTGATGATAAATGAAGAAAAAAAAAGAAATGCCCCGGGTGAGGATCGAACTCAAGACTTTCAGATTGCTCTGACATTGGACGTATGACTGATTATGAGACTGACGCGCTACCTACTGCGCTACCGAGGCCTGGTGTTGACGGCGGGGATAGGGATTTATATTTTGTGAACTCACCAGTATGTGTCAACAAACGGGTCCATGATGGAAACTGTGCTCTTTCAAGTGTCATATGTTGGACTCGCCTAGGTTGTGATAGAACCCTAATGCAAGCTATAATGAGCGTGCCCGTAAACGCAATTAATATCCTGTTCTTGATAGAGATGATAACGAATGTCCTGGAAGAAGTAAGTTACATCCCATTTTTCATGCCACCCAGTAGTGAGCACACCATGTGGTATGGCTCTTCATATATCCGATGCCTGCATATGTCACATATTTCCAGAGTAGGATATTTTTCAAAGAGGCAGACGCAGAAGTATAGTATTTCGTTGTAAACGTTTTGAACAAATGTGTGATGATAAATGAAGAAAAGAAAAAATGCCCCTGGTGAGGATCGAACTCACGACCTTCAGATTGCTCTTACATTGGACGTATGACTGATTATGAGACTGACGCGCTACCTACTGCGCTACCGAGGCCTGGTGTGGACGGCGGGGATAGGGATTTATATTTTGTGAACTCACCAGTATGTGTCAACAAACGGGTCCATCATGGAAACTGTGCTCTTTCAAGTGTCATATGTTGGACTTGCCTAGGTTGTGATAGAACCCTAATGCAAGCTATAATGAGCGTGCCCGTAAACGCAATTAATATCCTGTTCTTGATAGAGATGATAACTAGTGTCCTGGAAGAAGTAAGTTACATCCCATTTTTCATGCCACCCAGTTGTGAGCACACCATGTGGTATGGCTCTTCATATATCCGATGCCTGCATATGTCACATATTTCCAGAGTAGGATATTTTTCAAAGAGGCAGACGCAGAAGTAAAGTATTTCGTTGTAAACGTTTTGAACAAATGTGTGATGATAAATGAAGAAAAAAAAAGAAATGCCCCGGGTGAGGATCGAACTCACGACCTTCAGATTGGTCTGACATTGGACGTATGACTGATTATGAGACTGACGCGCTACCTACTGCGCTACCGAGGCCTGGTGTGGACGGCGGGGATAGGGATTTATATTTTGTGAACTCACGAGTACGCGTCAACAAACGGTCCATGCTGGAAACTGTGCTCTTTCAAGTGTCATATGTAGAACTCACATAGGTTGTGATTGAACCCTAATGCAAGCTATAATGTGCGTGCCCGTAAACGCAATTAATATCCTGTTCTTGATAGAGATGATAACGAGTGTCCTGGAAGAAGTAAGTTACATCCCATTTTTCATGCCACCCAGTTGTGAGCACACCATGTGGTATGGCTCTTCATATATCCGATGCCTGCATATGTCACATATTTCCAGAGTAGGATATTTTTCAAAGAGGCAGACGCAGAAGTAAAGTATTTCGTTGTAAACGTTTTGAACAAATGTGTGATGATAAATGAAGAAAAAAAAAGAAATGCCCCGGGTGAGGATCGAACTCAAGACTTTCAGATTGCTCTGACATTGGACGTATGACTGATTATGAGACTGACGCGCTACCTACTGCGCTACCGAGGCCTGGTGTGGACGGCGGGGATAGGGATTTATATTTTGTGAACTCACCAGTATGTGTCAACAAACGGGTCCATGATGGAAACTGTGCTCTTTCAAGTGTCATATGTAGAACTCACATAGGTTGTGATTGAACCCTAATGCAAGCTATAATGTGCGTGCCCGTAAACGCAATTAATATCCTGTTCTTGATAGAGATGATAACGAGTGTCCTGGAAGAAGTAAGTTACATCCCATTTTTCATGCCACCCAGTTGTGAGCACACCATGTGGTATGGCTCTTCATATATCCGATGCCTGCACATGTCACATATTTCCAGAGTAGGATATTTTTCAAAGAGGCAGACGCAGAAGTAAAGTATTTCGTTGTAAACGTTTTGAACAAATGTGTGATGATAAATGAAGAAAAAAAAAGAAATGCCCCGGGTGAGGATCGAACTCAAGACTTTCAGATTGCTCTGACATTGGACGTATGACTGATTATGAGACTGACGCGCTACCTACTGCGCTACCGAGGCCTGGTGTGGACGGCGGGGATAGGGATTTATATTTTGTGAACTCACCAGTATGTGTCAACAAACGGGTCCATGCTCGAAACTGTGCTCTTTCAAGTGTCATATGTAGAACTCACATAGGTTGTGATTGAACCCTAATGCAAGCTATAATGTGCGTGCCCGTAAACGCAATTAATATCCTGTTCTTGATAGAGATGATAACGAGTGTCCTGGAAGAAGTAAGTTACATCCCATTTTTCATGCCACCCAGTTGTGAGCACACCATGTGGTATGGCTCTTCATATATCCGATGCCTGCATATGTCACATATTTCCAGAGTAGGATATTTTTCAAAGAGGCAGACGCAGAAGTAAAGTATTTCGTTGTAAACGTTTTGAACAAATGTGTGATGATAAATGAAGAAAAAAAAAGAAATGCCCCGGGTGAGGATCGAACTCAAGACTTTCAGATTGCTCTGACATTGGACGTATGACTGATTATGAGACTGACGCGCTACCTACTGCGCTACCGAGGCCTGGTGTGGACGGCGGGGATAGGGATTTATATTTTGTGAACTCACCAGTATGTGTCAACAAACGGGTCCATGCTCGAAACTGTGCTCTTTCAAGTGTCATATGTAGAACTCACATAAGTTGTGATTGAACCCTAATGCAAGCTATAATGTGCGTGCCCGTAAACGCAATTAATATCCTGTTCTTGATAGAGATGATAACGAGTGTCCTGGAAGAAGTAAGTTACATCCCATTTTTCATGCCACCCAGTTGTGAGCACACCATGTGGTATGGCTCTTCATATATCCGATGCCTGCATATGTCACATATTTCCAGAGTAGGATATTTTTCAAAGAGGCAGACGCAGAAGTAAAGTATTTCGTTGTAAACGTTTTGAACAAATGTGTGATGATAAATGAAGAAAAAAAAGAAATGCCCCAGGTGAGGATCGAACTCACGACCTTCAGATTGCTCTGACATTGGACGTATGACTGATTATGAGACTGACGCGCTACCTACTGCGCTACCGAGGCCTGGTGTGGACGGCGGGGATAGGGATTTATATTTTGTGAACTCACCAGTATGTGTCAACAAACGGGTCCATGATGGAAACTGTGCTCTTTCAAGTGTCATATGTTGGACTCGCCTAGGTTGTGATAGAACCCTAATGCAAGCTATAATGAGCGTGCCCGTAAACGCAATTAATATCCTGTTCTTGATAGAGATGATAACGAATGTCCTGGAAGAAGTAAGTTACATCCCATTTTTCATGCCACCCAGTTGTGAGCACACCATGTGGTATGGCTCTTCATATATCCGATGCCTGCATATGTCACATATTTCCAGAGTAGGATATTTTTCAAAGAGGCAGACGCAGAAGTAAAGTATTTCGTTGTAAACGTTTTGAACAAATGTGTGATGATAAATGAAGAAAAAAAAAGAAATGCCCCGGGTGAGGATCGAACTCACGACCTTCAGATTGCTCTGACATTGGACGTATGACTGATTATGAGACTGACGCGCTACCTACTGCGCTACCGAGGCCTGGTGTGGATGGCGGGGATAGGGATTTATATTTTGTGAACTCACCAGTATGTGTCAACAAACGGGTCCATGCTGGAAACTGTGCTCTTTCAAGTGTCATATGTTGGACTCGCCTAGGTTGTGATAGAACCCTAATGCAAGCTATAATGAGCGTGCCCGTAAACGCAATTAATATCCTGTTCTTGATAGAGATGATAACGAATGTCCTGGAAGAAGTAAGTTACATCCCATTTTTCATGCCACCCAGTATTGAGCACACCATGTGGTATGGCTCTTCATATATCCGATGCCTGCATATGTCACATATTTCCAGAGTAGGATATTTTTCAAAGAGGCAGACGCAGAAGTAAAGTATTTCGTTGTAAACGTTTTGAACAAATGTGTGATGATAAATGAAGAAAAAAAAAGAAATGCCCCGGGTGAGGATCGAACTCACGACCTTCAGATTGCTCTGACATTGGACGTATGACTGATTATGAGACTGACGCGCTACCTACTGCGCTACCGAGGCCTGGTGTGGACGGCGGGGATAGGGATTTATATTTTGTGAACTCACCAGTATGCGTCAACAAACGGGTCCATGATGGAAACTGTGCTCTTTCAAGTGTCATATGTTGGACTCGCCTAGGTTGTGATAGAACCCTAATGCAAGCTATAATGAGCGTGCCCGTAAACGCAATTAATATCCTGTTCTTGATAGAGACGATAACGAATGTCCTGGAAGAAGTAAGTTACATCCCATTTTTCATGCCACCCAGTTGTGAGCACACCATGTGGTATGGCTCTTCATATATCCGATGCCTGCATATGTCACATATTTCCAGAGTAGGATATTTTTCAAAGAGGCAGACGCAGAAGTAAAGTATTTCGTTGTAAACGTTTTGAACAAATGTGTGATGATAAATGAAGAAAATAAAAGAAATGCCCCGGGTGAGGATCGAACTCACGACCTTCAGATTGCTCTGACATTGGACGTATGACTGATTATGAGACTGACGCGCTACCTACTGCGCTACCGAGGCCTGGTGTGGACGGCGGGGATAGGGATTTATATTTTGTGAACTCACCAGTATGTGTCAACAAACGGGTCCATGCTGGAAACTGTGCTCTTTCAAGTGTCATATGTAGAACTCACATAGGTTGTGATTGAACCCTAATGCAAGCTATAATGTGCGTGCCCGTAAACGCAATTAATATCCTGTTCTTGATAGAGATGATAACGAGTGTCCTGGAAGAAGTAAGTTACATCCCATTTTTCATGCCACCCAGTTGTGAGCACACCATGTGGTATGGCTCTTCATATATCCGATGCCTGCATATGTCACATATTTCCAGAGTAGGATATTTTTCAAAGAGGCAGACGCAGAAGTAAAGTATTTCGTTGTAAATGTTTTGAACAAATGTGTGATGATAAATGAAGAAAAAAAAAGAAATGCCCCAGGTGAGTATCGAACTCACGACCTTCAGATTGCTCTGACATTGGACGTATGACTGATTATGAGACTGACGCGCTACCTACTGCGCTACCGAGGCCTGGTGTGGACGGCGGGGATAGGGATTTATATTTTGTGAACTCACCAGTATGCGTCAACAAACGGGTCCATGATGGAAACTGTGCTCTTTCAAGTGTCATATGTTGGACTCGCCTAGGTTGTGATAGAACCCTAATGCAAGCTATAATGAGCGTGCCCGTAAACGCAATTAATATCCTGTTCTTGATAGAGATGATAACGAATGTCCTGGAAGAAGTAAGTTACATCCCATTTTTCATGCCACCCAGTTGTGAGCACACCATGTGGTATGGCTCTTCATATATCCGATGCCTGCATATGTCACATATTTCCAGAGTAGGATATTTTTCAAAGAGGCAGACGCAGTAGTAAAGTATTTCGTTGTAAACGTTTTGAACAAATGTGTGATGATAAATGAAGAAAAAAAAAGAAATGCCCCGGGTGAGGATCGAACTCACGACCTTCAGATTGCTCTGACATTGGACGTATGACTGATTATGAGACTGACGCGCTACCTACTGCGCTACCGAGGCCTGGTGTGGACGGCGGGGATAGGGATTTATATTTTGTGAACTCACCAGTATGTGTCAACAAACGGGTCCATGATGGAAACTGTGCTCTTTCAAGTGTCATATGTTGGACTCGCCTAGGTTGTGATAGAACCCTAATGCAAGCTATAATGAGCGTGCCCGTAAACGCAATTAATATCCTGTTCTTGATAGAGATGATAACGAATGTCCTGGAAGAAGTAAGTTACATCCCATTTTTCATGCCACCCAGTTGTGAGCACACCATGTGGTATGGCTCTTCATATATCCGATGCCTGCATATGTCACATATTTCCAGAGTAGGATATTTTTCAAAGAGGCAGACGCAGAAGTAAAGTATTTCGTTGTAAACGTTTTGAACAAATGTGTGATGATAAATGAAGAAAAAAAAAGAAATCCCCCGGGTGAGGATCGAACTCAAGACCTTCAGATTGCTCTGACATTGGACGTATGACTGATTATGAGACTGACGCGCTACCTACTGCGCTACCGAGGCCTGGTGTGGACGGCGGGGATAGGGATTTATATTTTGTGAACTCACCAGTATGTGTCAACAAACGGGTCCATGCTGGAAACTGTGCTCTTTCAAGTGTCATATGTAGAACTCACATAGGTTGTGATAGAACCCTAATGCAAGCTATAATGAGCGTGCCCGTAAACGCAATTAATATCCTGTTCTTGATAGAGATGATAACGAATGTCCTGGAAGAAGTAAGTTACATCCCATTTTTCATGCCACCCAGTTGTGAGCACACCATGTGGTATGGCTCTTCATATATCCGATGCCTGCATATGTCACATATTTCCAGAGTAGGATATTTTTCAAAGAGGCAGACGCAGAAGTAAAGTATTTCGTTGTAAACGTTTTGAACAAATGTGTGATGATAAATGAAGAAAAAAAAAGAAATGCCCCGGGTGAGGATCGAACTCACGACCTTCAGATTGCTCTGACATTGGACGTATGACTGATTATGAGACTGACGCGCTACCTACTGCGCTACCGAGGCCTGGTGTGGACGGCGGGGATAGGGATTTATATTTTGTGAACTCACCAGTATGTGTCAACAAACGGGTCCATGCTCGAAACTGTGCTCTTTCAAGTGTCATATGTTGGACTCGCCTAGGTTGTGATAGAACCCTAATGCAAGCTATAATGAGCGTGCCCGTAAACGCAATTAATATCCTGTTCTTGATAGAGATGATAACGAATGTCCTGGAAGAAGTAAGTTACATCCCATTTTTCATGCCACCCAGTTGTGAGCACACCATGTGGTATGGCTCTTCATATATCCGATGCCTGCATATGTCACATATTTCCAGAGTAGGATATTTTTCAAAGAGGCAGACGCAGAAGTAAAGTATTTCGTTGTAAACGTTTTGAACAAATGTGTGATGATAAATGAAGAAAAAAAAAGAAATGCCCCGGGTGAGGATCGAACTCACGACCTTCAGATTGCTCTGACATTGGACGTATGACTGATTATGAGACTGACGCGCTACCTACTGCGCTACCGAGGCCTGGTGTGGACGGCGGGGATAGGGATTTATATTTTGTGAACTCACCAGTATGCGTCAACAAACGGGTCCATGATGGAAACTGTGCTCTTTCAAGTGTCATATGTTGGACTCGCCTAGGTTGTGATAGAACCCTAATGCAAGCTATAATGAGCGTGCCCGTAAACGCAATTAATATCCTGTTCTTGATAGAGATGATAACGAATGTCCTGGAAGAAGTAAGTTACATCCCATTTTTCATGCCACCCAGTTGTGAGCACACCATGTGGTATGGCTCTTCATATATCCGATGCCTGCATATGTCACATATTTCCAGAGTAGGATATTTTTCAAAGAGGCAGACGCAGAAGTAAAGTATTTCGTTGTAAACGTTTTGAACAAATGTGTGATGATAAATGAAGAAAATAAAAGAAATGCCCCGGGTGAGGATCGAACTCACGACCTTCAGATTGCTCTGACATTGGACGTATGACTGATTATGAGACTGACGCGCTACCTACTGCGCTACCGAGGCCTGGTGTGGACGGCGGGGATAGGGATTTATATTTTGTGAACTCACCAGTATGTGTCAACAAACGGGTCCATGCTGGAAACTGTGCTCTTTCAAGTGTCATATGTAGAACTCACATAGGTTGTGATTGAACCCTAATGCAAGCTATAATGTGCGTGCCCGTAAACGCAATTAATATCCTGTTCTTGATAGAGATGATAACGAGTGTCCTGGAAGAAGTAAGTTACATCCCATTTTTCATGCCACCCAGTTGTGAGCACACCATGTGGTATGGCTCTTCATATATCCGATGCCTGCATATGTCACATATTTCCAGAGTAGGATATTTTTCAAAGAGGCAGACGCAGAAGTAAAGTATTTCGTTGTAAATGTTTTGAACAAATGTGTGATGATAAATGAAGAAAAAAAAAGAAATGCCCCAGGTGAGTATCGAACTCACGACCTTCAGATTGCTCTGACATTGGACGTATGACTGATTATGAGACTGACGCGCTACCTACTGCGCTACCGAGGCCTGGTGTGGACGGCGGGGATAGGGATTTATATTTTGTGAACTCACCAGTATGCGTCAACAAACGGGTCCATGATGGAAACTGTGCTCTTTCAAGTGTCATATGTTGGACTCGCCTAGGTTGTGATAGAACCCTAATGCAAGCTATAATGAGCGTGCCCGTAAACGCAATTAATATCCTGTTCTTGATAGAGATGATAACGAATGTCCTGGAAGAAGTAAGTTACATCCCATTTTTCATGCCACCCAGTTGTGAGCACACCATGTGGTATGGCTCTTCATATATCCGATGCCTGCATATGTCACATATTTCCAGAGTAGGATATTTTTCAAAGAGGCAGACGCAGTAGTAAAGTATTTCGTTGTAAACGTTTTGAACAAATGTGTGATGATAAATGAAGAAAAAAAAAGAAATGCCCCGGGTGAGGATCGAACTCACGACCTTCAGATTGCTCTGACATTGGACGTATGACTGATTATGAGACTGACGCGCTACCTACTGCGCTACCGAGGCCTGGTGTGGACGGCGGGGATAGGGATTTATATTTTGTGAACTCACCAGTATGTGTCAACAAACGGGTCCATGCTGGAAACTGTGCTCTTTCAAGTGTCATATGTTGGACTCGCCTAGGTTGTGATAGAACCCTAATGCAAGCTATAATGAGCGTGCCCGTAAACGCAATTAATATCCTGTTCTTGATAGAGATGATAACGAATGTCCTGGAAGAAGTAAGTTACATCCCATTTTTCATGCCACCCAGTATTGAGCACACCATGTGGTATGGCTCTTCATATATCCGATGCCTGCATATGTCACATATTTCCAGAGTAGGATATTTTTCAAAGAGGCAGACGCAGAAGTAAAGTATTTCGTTGTAAACGTTTTGAACAAATGTGTGATGATAAATGAAGAAAAAAAAAGAAATGCCCCTGGTGAGGATCGAACTCACGACCTTCAGATTGCTCTGACATTGGACGTATGACTGATTATGAGACTGACGCGCTACCTACTGCGCTACCGAGGCCTGGTGTGGACGGCGGGGATAGGGATTTATATTTTGTGAACTCACCAGTATGTGTCAACAAACGGGTCCATGATGGAAACTGTGCTCTTTCAAGTGTCATATGTTGGACTCGCCTAGGTTGTGATAGAACCCTAATGCAAGCTATAATGAGCGTGCCCGTAAACGCAATTAATATCCTGTTCTTGATAGAGATGATAACGAATGTCCTGGAAGAAGTAAGTTACATCCCATTTTTCATGCCACCCAGTTGTGAGCACACCATGTGGTATGGCTCTTCATATATCCGATGCCTGCATATGTCACATATTTCCAGAGTAGGATATTTTTCAAAGAGGCAGACGCAGAAGTAAAGTATTTCGTTGTAAACGTTTTGAACAAATGTGTGATGATAAATGAAGAAAAAAAAAGAAATGCTCCGGGTGAGGATCGAACTCAAGACCTTCAGATTGCTCTGACATTGGACGTATGACTGATTATGAGACTGACGCGCTACCTACTGCGCTACCGAGGCCTGGTGTGGACGGCGGGGATAGGGATTTATATTTTGTGAACTCACCAGTATGTGTCAACAAACGGGTCCATGCTGGAAACTGTGCTCTTTCAAGTGTCATATGTAGAACTCACATAGGTTGTGATAGAACCCTAATGCAAGCTATAATGTGCGTGCCCGTAAACGCAATTAATATCCTGTTCTTGATAGAGATGATAACGAATGTCCTGGAAGAAGTAAGTTACATCCCATTTTTCATGCCACCCAGTTGTGAGCACACCATGTGGTATGGCTCTTCATATATCCGATGCCTGCATATGTCACATATTTCCAGAGTAGGATATTTTTCAAAGAGGCAGACGCAGAAGTAAAGTATTTCGTTGTAAACGTTTTGAACAAATGTGTGATGATAAATGAAGAAAAAAAAAGAAATGCCCCGGGTGAGGATCGAACTCACGACCTTCAGATTGCTCTGACATTGGACGTATGACTGATTATGAGACTGACGCGCTACCTACTGCGCTACCGAGGCCTGGTGTGGACGGCGGGGATAGGGATTTATATTTTGTGAACTCACCAGTATGTGTCAACAAACGGGTCCATGCTCGAAACTGTGCTCTTTCAAGTGTCATATGTTGGACTCGCCTAGGTTGTGATAGAACCCTAATGCAAGCTATAATGAGCGTGCCCGTAAACGCAATTAATATCCTGTTCTTGATAGAGATGATAACGAATGTCCTGGAAGAAGTAAGTTACATCCCATTTTTCATGCCACCCAGTTGTGAGCACACCATGTGGTATGGCTCTTCATATATCCGATGCCTGCATATGTCACATATTTCCAGAGTAGGATATTTTTCAAAGAGGCAGACGCAGAAGTAAAGTATTTCGTTGTAAACGTTTTGAACAAATGTGTGATGATAAATGAAGAAAAAAAAAGAAATGCCCCGGGTGAGGATCGAACTCACGTCCTTCAGATTGCTCTGACATTGGACGTATGACTGATTATGAGACTGACGCGCTACCTACTGCGCTACCGAGGCCTGGTGTGGACGGCGGGGATAGGGATTTATATTTTGTGAACTCACCAGTATGTGTCAACAAACGGGTCCATGCTGGAAACTGTGCTCTTTCAAGTGTCATATGTTGGACTCGCCTAGGTTGTGATAGAACCCTAATGCAAGCTATAATGAGCGTGCCCGTAAACGCAATTAATATCCTGTTCTTGATAGAGATGATAACGAATGTCCTGGAAGAAGTAAGTTACATCCCATTTTTCATGCCACCCAGTTGTGAGCACACCATGTGGTATGGCTCTTCATATATCCGATGCCTGCATATGTCACATATTTCCAGAGTAGGATATTTTTCAAAGAGGCAGACGCAGAAGTAAAGTATTTCGTTGTAAACGTTTTGAACAAATGTGTGATGATAAATGAAGAAAAAAAAAGAAATGCCCCGGGTGAGGATCGAACTCACGACCTTCAGATTGCTCTGACATTGGACGTATGACTGATTATGAGACTGACGCGCTACCTACTGCGCTACCGAGGCCTGGTGTGGACGGCGGGGATAGGGATTTATATTTTGTGAACTCACCAGTATGTGTCAACAAACGGGTCCATGCTGGAAACTGTGCTCTTTCAAGTGTCATATGTTGGACTCGCCTAGGTTGTGATAGAACCCTAATGCAAGCTATAATGAGCGTGCCCGTAAACGCAATTAATATCCTGTTCTTGATAGAGATGATAACGAATGTCCTGGAAGAAGTAAGTTACATCCCATTTTTCATGCCACCCAGTTGTGAGCACACCATGTGGTATGGCTCTTCATATATCCGATGCCTGCATATGTCACATATTTCCAGAGTAGGATATTTTTCAAAGAGGCAGACGCAGAAGTAAAGTATTTCGTTGTAAACGTTTTGAACAAATGTGTGATGATAAATGAAGAAAAAAAAAGAAATGCCCCGGGTGAGGATCGAACTCACGACCTTCAGATTGCTCTGACATTGGACGTATGACTGATTATGAGACTGACGCGCTACCTACTGCGCTACCGAGGCCTGGTGTGGACGGCGGGGATAGGGATTTATATTTTGTGAACTCACCAGTATGCGTCAACAAACGGGTCCATGATGGAAACTGTGCTCTTTCAAGTGTCATATGTTGGACTCGCCTAGGTTGTGATAGAACCCTAATGCAAGCTATAATGAGCGTGCCCGTAAACGCAATTAATATCCTGTTCTTGATAGAGATGATAACGAATGTCCTGGAAGAAGTAAGTTACATCCCATTTTTCATGCCACCCAGTTGTGAGCACACCATGTGGTATGGCTCTTCATATATCCGATGCCTGCATATGTCACATATTTCCAGAGTAGGATATTTTTCAAAGAGGCAGACGCAGAAGTAAAGTATTTCGTTGTAAACGTTTTGAACAAATGTGTGATGATAAATGAAGAAAAAAAAAGAAATGCCCCGGGTGAGGATCGAACTCACGACCTTCAGATTGCTCTGACATTGGACGTATGACTGATTATGAGACTGACGCGCTACCTACTGCGCTACCGAGGCCTGGTGTGGACGGCGGGGATAGGGATTTATATTTTGTGAACTCACCAGTATGCGTCAACAAACGGGTCCATGATGGAAACTGTGCTCTTTCAAGTGTCATATGTTGGACTCGCCTAGGTTGTGATAGAACCCTAATGCAAGCTATAATGAGCGTGCCCGTAAACGCAATTAATATCCTGTTCTTGATAGAGATGATAACAAATGTCCTGGAAGAAGTAAGTTACATCCCATTTTTCATGCCACCCAGTATTGAGCACACCATGTGGTATGGCTCTTCATATATCCGATGCCTGCATATGTCACATATTTCCAGAGTAGGATATTTTTCAAAGAGGCAGACGCAGAAGTAAAGTATTTCGTTGTAAACGTTTTGAACAAATGTGTGATGATAAATGAAGAAAAAAAAAGAAATGCCCCGGGTGAGGATCGAACTCACGACCTTCAGATTGCTCTGACATTGGACGTATGACTGATTATGAGACTGACGCGCTACCTACTGCGCTACCGAGGCCTGGTGTGGACGGCGGGGATAGGGATTTATATTTTGTGAACTCACCAGTATGCGTCAACAAACGGGTCCATGATGGAAACTGTGCTCTTTCAAGTGTCATATGTTGGACTCGCCTAGGTTGTGATAGAACCCTAATGCAAGCTATAATGAGCGTGCCCGTAAACGCAATTAATATCCTGTTCTTGATAGAGATGATAACGAATGTCCTGGAAGAAGTAAGTTACATCCCATTTTTCATGCCACCCAGTATTGAGCACACCATGTGGTATGGCTCTTCATATATCCGATGCCTGCATATGTCACATATTTCCAGAGTAGGATATTTTTCAAAGAGGCAGACGCAGAAGTAAAGTATTTCGTTGTAAACGTTTTGAACAAATGTGTGATGATAAATGAAGAAAAAAAAAGAAATGCCCTGGGTGAGGATCGAACTCACGACCTTCAGATTGCTCTGACATTGGACGTATGACTGATTATGAGACTGACGCGCTACCTACTGCGCTACCGAGGCCTGGTGTGGACGGCGGGGATAGGGATTTATATTTTGTGAACTCACCAGTATGCGTCAACAAACGGGTCCATGATGGAAACTGTGCTCTTTCAAGTGTCATATGTTGGACTCGCCTAGGTTGTGATAGAACCCTAATGCAAGCTATAATGTGCGTGCCCGTAAACGCAATTAATATCCTGTTCTTGATAGAGATGATAACGAATGTCCTGGAAGAAGTAAGTTACATCCCATTTTTCATGCCACCCAGTTGTGAGCACACCATGTGGTATGGCTCTTCATATATCCGATGCCTGCATGTGTCACATATTTCCAGAGTAGGATATTTTTCAAAGAGGCAGACGCAGAAGTAAAGTATTTCGTTGTAAACGTTTTGAACAAATGTGTGATGATAAATGAAGAAAAAAAAAGAAATGCCCCAGGTGAGGATCGAACTCACGACCTTCAGATTGCTCTGACATTGGACGTATGACTGATTATGAGACTGACGCGCTACCTACTGCGCTACCGAGGCCTGGTGTGGACGGCGGGGATAGGGATTTATATTTTGTGAACTCACGAGTACGCGTCAACAAACGGTCCATGCTGGAAACTGTGCTCTTTCAAGTGTCATATGTAGAACTCACATAGGTTGTGATTGAACCCTAATGCAAGCTATAATGTGCGTGCCCGTAAACGCAATTAATATCCTGTTCTTGATAGAGATGATAACTAGTGTCCTGGAAGAAGTAAGTTACATCCCATTTTTCATGCCACCCAGTTGTGAGCACACCATGTGGTATGGCTCTTCATATATCCGATGCCTGCATATGTCACATATTTCCAGAGTAGGATATTTTTCAAAGAGGCAGACGCAGAAGTAAAGTGTTTCGTTGTAAACGTTTTGAACAAATGTGTGATGATAAATGAAGAAAAAAAAAGAAATGCCCCGGGTGAGGATCGCACTCAAGACTTTCAGATTGCTCTGACATTGGACGTATGACTGATTATGAGACTGACGCGCTACCTACTGCGCTACCGAGGCCTGGTGTGGACGGCGGGGATAGGGATTTATATTTTGTGAACTCACCAGTATGTGTCAACAAACGGGTCCATGCTGGAAACTGTGCTCTTTCAAGTGTCATATGTAGAACTCACATAGGTTGTGATTGAACCCTAATGCAAGCTATAATGTGCGTGCCCGTAAACGCAATTAATATCCTGTTCTTGATAGAGATGATAACGAGTGTCCTGGAAGAAGTAAGTTACATCCCATTTTTCATGCCACCCAGTTGTGAGCACACCATGTGGTATGGCTCTTCATATATCCGATGCCTGCATATGTCACATATTTCCAGAGTAGGATATTTTTCAAAGAGGCAGACGCAGAAGTAAAGTATTTCGTTGTAAATGTTTTGAACAAATGTGTGATGATAAATGAAGAAAAAAAAAGAAATGCCCCGGGTGAGGATCGAACTCACGACCTTCAGATTGCTCTGACATTGGACGTATGACTGATTATGAGACTGACGCGCTACCTACTGCGCTACCGAGGCCTGGTGTGGACGGCGGGGATAGGGATTTATATTTTGTGAACTCACCAGTATGCGTCAACAAACGGGTCCATGATGGAAACTGTGCTCTTTCAAGTGTCATATGTTGGACTCGCCTAGGTTGTGATAGAACCCTAATGCAAGCTATAATGAGCGTGCCCGTAAACGCAATTAATATCCTGTTCTTGATAGAGATGATAACGAATGTCCTGGAAGAAGTAAGTTACATCCCATTTTTCATGCCACCCAGTTGTGAGCACACCATGTGGTATGGCTCTTCATATATCCGATGCCTGCATATGTCACATATTTCCAGAGTAGGATATTTTTCAAAGAGGCAGACGCAGAAGTAAAGTATTTCGTTGTAAACGTTTTGAACAAATGTGTGATGATAAATGAAGGAAAAAAAAGAAATGCCCCGGGTGAGGATTGAACTCACGACCTTCAGATTGCTCTGACATTGGACGTATGACTGATTGTGAGACTGACGCGCTACCTACTGCGCTACCGAGGCCTGGTGTGGACGGCGGGGATAGGGATTTATATTTTGTGAACTCACCAGTATGTGTCAACAAACGGGTCCATGCTGGAAACTGTGCTCTTTCAAGTGTCATATGTTGGACTCGCCTAGGTTGTGATAGAACCCTAATGCAAGCTATATTGAGCGTGCCCGTAAACGCAATTAATATCCTGTTCTTGATAGAGATGATAACGAATGTCCTGGAAGAAGTAAGTTACATCCCATTTTTCATGCCACCCAGTATTGAGCACACCATGTGGTATGGCTCTTCATATATCCGATGCCTGCATATGTCACATATTTCCAGAGTAGGATATTTTTCAAAGAGGCAGACGCAGAAGTAAAGTATTTCGTTGTAAACGTTTTGAACAAATGTGTGATGATAAATGAAGAAAAAAAAAGAAATGCCCCGGGTGAGGATCGAACTCACGACCTTCAGATTGCTCTGACATTGGACGTATGACTGATTATGAGACTGACGCGCTACCTACTGCGCTACCGAGGCCTGGTGTGGACGGCGGGGATAGGGATTTATATTTTGTGAACTCACCAGTATGCGTCAACAAACGGGTCCATGATGGAAACTGTGCTCTTTCAAGTGTCATATGTTGGACTCGCCTAGGTTGTGATAGAACCCTAATGCAAGCTATAATGAGCGTGCCCGTAAACGCAATTAATATCCTGTTCTTGATAGAGATGATAACGAATGTCCTGGAAGAAGTAAGTTACATCCCATTTTTCATGCCACCCAGTTGTGAGCACACCATGTGGTATGGCTCTTCATATATCCGATGCCTGCATATGTCACATATTTCCAGAGTAGGATATTTTTCAAAGAGGCAGACGCAGAAGTAAAGTATTTCGTTGTAAACGTTTTGAACAAATGTGTGATGATAAATGAAGAAAAAAAAAGAAATGCCCCGGGTGAGGATCGAACTCAAGACTTTCAGATTGCTCTGACATTGGACGTATGACTGATTATGAGACTGACGCGCTACCTACTGCGCTACCGAGGCCTGGTGTGGACGGCGGGGATAGGGATTTATATTTTGTGAACTCACCAGTATGTGTCAACAAACGGGTCCATGCTGGAAACTGTGCTCTTTCAAGTGTCATATGTAGAACTCACATAGGTTGTGATAGAACCCTAATGCAAGCTATAATGAGCGTGCCCGTAAACGCAATTAATATCCTGTTCTTGATAGAGATGATAACGAATGTCCTGGAAGAAGTAAGTTACATCCCATTTTTCATGCCACCCAGTTGTGAGCACACCATGTGGTATGGCTCTTCATATATCCGATGCCTGCATATGTCACATATTTCCAGAGTAGGATATTTTTCAAAGAGGCAGACGCAGAAGTAAAGTATTTCGTTGTAAACGTTTTGAACAAATGTGTGATGATAAATGAAGAAAAAAAAAGAAATGCCCCGGGTGAGGATCGAACTCACGACCTTCAGATTGCTCTGACATTGGACGTATGACTGATTATGAGACTGACGCGCTACCTACTGCGCTACCGAGGCCTGGTGTGGACGGCGGGGATAGGGATTTATATTTTGTGAACTCACCAGTATGTGTCAACAAACGGGTCCATGCTCGAAACTGTGCTCTTTCAAGTGTCATATGTTGGACTCGCCTAGGTTGTGATAGAACCCTAATGCAAGCTATAATGAGCGTGCCCGTAAACGCAATTAATATCCTGTTCTTGATAGAGATGATAACGAATGTCCTGGAAGAAGTAAGTTACATCCCATTTTTCATGCCACCCAGTATTGAGCACACCATGTGGTATGGCTCTTCATATATCCGATGCCTGCATATGTCACATATTTCCAGAGTAGGATATTTTTCAAAGAGGCAGACGCAGAAGTAAAGTATTTCGTTGTAAACGTTTTGAACAAATGTGTGATGATAAATGAAGAAAAAAAAAGAAATGCCCCGGGTGAGGATCGAACTCACGACCTTCAGATTGCTCTGACATTGGACGTATGACTGATTATGAGACTGACGCGCTACCTACTGCGCTACCGAGGCCTGGTGTGGACGGCGGGGATAGGGATTTATATTTTGTGAACTCACCAGTATGTGTCAACAAACGGGTCCATGATGGAAACTGTGCTCTTTCAAGTGTCATATGTAGAACTCACATAGGTTGTGATTGAACCCTAATGCAAGCTATAATGTGCGTGCCCGTAAACGCAATTAATATCCTGTTCTTGATAGAGATGATAACGAGTGTCCTGGAAGAAGTAAGTTACATCCCATTTTTCATGCCACCCAGTTGTGAGCACACCATGTGGTATGGCTCTTCATATATCCGATGCCTGCATATGTCACATATTTCCAGAGTAGGATATTTTTCAAAGAGGCAGACGCAGAAGTAAAGTATTTCGTTGTAAACGTTTTGAACAAATGTGTGATGATAAATGAAGAAAAAAAAAGAAATGCCCCGGGTGAGGATCGAACTCACGACCTTCAGATTGCTCTGACATTGGACGTATGACTGATTATGAGACTGACGCGCTACCTACTGCGCTACCGAGGCCTGGTGTGGACGGCGGGGATAGGGATTTATATTTTGTGAACTCACCAGTATGTGTCAACAAACGGGTCCATGATGGAAACTGTGCTCTTTCAAGTGTCATATGTTGGACTCGCCTAGGTTGTGATAGAACCCTAATGCAAGCTATAATGAGCGTGCCCGTAAACGCAATTAATATCCTGTTCTTGATAGAGATGATAACGAATGTCCTGGAAGAAGTAAGTTACATCCCATTTTTCATGCCACCCAGTTGTGAGCACACCATGTGGTATGGCTCTTCATATATCCGATGCCTGCATATGTCACATATTTCCAGAGTAGGATATTTTTCAAAGAGGCAGACGCAGAAGTAAAGTATTTCGTTGTAAACGTTTTGAACAAATGTGTGATGATAAATGAAGAAAAAAAAAGAAATGCCCCGGGTGAGGATCGAACTCACGACCTTCAGATTGCTCTGACATTGGACGTATGACTGATTATGAGACTGACGCGCTACCTACTGCGCTACCGAGGCCTGGTGTGGACGGCGGGGATAGGGATTTATATTTTGTGAACTCACGAGTATGTGTCAACAAACGGGTCCATGCTGGAAACTGTGCTCTTTCAAGTGTCATATGTTGGACTCGCCTAGGTTGTGATAGAACCCTAATGCAAGCTATAATGAGCGTGCCCGTAAACGCAATTAATATCCTGTTCTTGATAGAGATGATAACGAATGTCCTGGAAGAAGTAAGTTACATCCCATTTTTCATGCCACCCAGTATTGAGCACACCATGTGGTATGGCTCTTCATATATCCGATGCCTGCATGTGTCACATATTTCCAGAGTAGGATATTTTTCAAAGAGGCAGACGCAGAAGTAAAGTATTTCGTTGTAAACGTTTTGAACAAATGTGTGATGATAAATGAAGAAAAAAAAAGAAATGCCCCGGGTGAGGATCGAACTCACGACCTTCAGATTGCTCTGACATTGGACGTATGACTGATTATGAGACTGACGCGCTACCTACTGCGCTACCGAGGCCTGGTGTGGACGGCGGGGATAGGGATTTATATTTTGTGAACTCACCAGTATGCGTCAACAAACGGGTCCATGATGGAAACTGTGCTCTTTCAAGTGTCATATGTTGGACTCGCCTAGGTTGTGATAGAACCCTAATGCAAGCTATAATGAGCGTGCCCGTAAACGCAATTAATATCCTGTTCTTGATAGAGATGATAACAAATGTCCTGGAAGAAGTAAGTTACATCCCATTTTTCATGCCACCCAGTATTGAGCACACCATGTGGTATGGCTCTTCATATATCCGATGCCTGCATATGTCACATATTTCCAGAGTAGGATATTTTTCAAAGAGGCAGACGCAGAAGTAAAGTATTTCGTTGTAAACGTTTTGAACAAATGTGTGATGATAAATGAAGAAAAAAAAAGAAATGCCCCGGGTGAGGATCGAACTCACGACCTTCAGATTGCTCTGACATTGGACGTATGACTGATTATGAGACTGACGCGCTACCTACTGCGCTACCGAGGCCTGGTGTGGACGGCGGGGATAGGGATTTATATTTTGTGAACTCACCAGTATGCGTCAACAAACGGGTCCATGATGGAAACTGTGCTCTTTCAAGTGTCATATGTTGGACTCGCCTAGGTTGTGATAGAACCCTAATGCAAGCTATAATGTGCGTGCCCGTAAACGCAATTAATATCCTGTTCTTGATAGAGATGATAACTAGTGTCCTGGAAGAAGTAAGTTACATCCCATTTTTCATGCCACCCAGTTGTGAGCACACCATGTGGTATGGCTCTTCATATATCCGATGCCTGCATATGTCACATATTTCCAGAGTAGGATATTTTTCAAAGAGGCAGACGCAGAAGTAAAGTATTTCGTTGTAAACGTTTTGAACAAATGTGTGATGATAAATGAAGAAAAAAAAAGAAATGCCCCGGGTGAGGATCGAACTCACGACCTTCAGATTGCTCTGACATTGGACGTATGACTGATTATGAGACTGACGCGCTACCTACTGCGCTACCGAGGCCTGGTGTGGACGGCGGGGATAGGGATTTATATTTTGTGAACTCACCAGTATGTGTCAACAAACGGGTCCATGCTGGAAACTGTGCTCTTTCAAGTGTCATATGTAGAACTCACATAGGTTGTGATTGAACCCTAATGCAAGCTATAATGTGCGTGCCCGTAAACGCAATTAATATCCTGTTCTTGATAGAGATGATAACGAGTGTCCTGGAAGAAGTAAGTTACATCCCATTTTTCATGCCACCCAGTTGTGAGCACACCATGTGGTATGGCTCTTCATATATCCGATGCCTGCATATGTCACATATTTCCAGAGTAGGATATTTTTCAAAGAGGCAGACGCAGAAGTAAAGTATTTCGTTGTAAACGTTTTGAACAAATGTGTGATGATAAATGAAGAAAAAAAAAGAAATGCCCCGGGTGAGGATCGAACTCAAGACCTTCAGATTGCTCTGACATTGGACGTATGACTGATTATGAGACTGACGCGCTACCTACTGCGCTACCGAGGCCTGGTGTGGACGGCGGGGATAGGGATTTATATTTTGTGAACTCACCAGTATGTGTCAACAAACGGGTCCATGCTCGAAACTGTGCTCTTTCAAGTGTCATATGTTGGACTCGCCTAGGTTGTGATAGAACCCTAATGCAAGCTATAATGAGCGTGCCCGTAAACGCAATTAATATCCTGTTCTTGATAGAGATGATAACGAATGTCCTGGAAGAAGTAAGTTACATCCCATTTTTCATGCCACCCAGTATTGAGCACACCATGTGGTATGGCTCTTCATATATCCGATGCCTGCATATGTCACATATTTCCAGAGTAGGATATTTTTCAAAGAGGCAGACGCAGAAGTAAAGTATTTCGTTGTAAACGTTTTGAACAAATGTGTGATGATAAATGAAGAAAAAAAAAGAAATGCCCCGGGTGAGGATCGAACTCACGACCTTCAGATTGCTCTGACATTGGACGTATGACTGATTATGAGACTGACGCGCTACCTACTGCGCTACCGAGGCCTGGTGTGGACGGCGGGGATAGGGATTTATATTTTGTGAACTCACCAGTATGTGTCAACAAACGGGTCCATGCTGGAAACTGTGCTCTTTCAAGTGTCATATGTAGAACTCACATAGGTTGTGATTGAACCCTAATGCAAGCTATAATGTGCGTGCCCGTAAACGCAATTAATATCCTGTTCTTGATAGAGATGATAACGAGTGTCCTGGAAGAAGTAAGTTACATCCCATTTTTCATGCCACCCAGTTGTGAGCACACCATGTGGTATGGCTCTTCATATATCCGATGCCTGCATATGTCACATATTTCCAGAGTAGGATATTTTTCAAAGAGGCAGACGCAGAAGTAAAGTATTTCGTTGTAAACGTTTTGAACAAATGTGTGATGATAAATGAAGAAAAAAAAAGAAATGCCCCGGGTGAGGATCGAACTCAAGACTTTCAGATTGCTCTGACATTGGACGTATGACTGATTATGAGACTGACGCGCTACCTACTGCGCTACCGAGGCCTGGTGTGGACGGCGGGGATAGGGATTTATATTTTGTGAACTCACCAGTATGTGTCAACAAACGGGTCCATGCTGGAAACTGTGCTCTTTCAAGTGTCATATGTAGAACTCACATAGGTTGTGATTGAACCCTAATGCAAGCTATAATGTGCGTGCCCGTAAACGCAATTAATATCCTGTTCTTGATAGAGATGATAACGAGTGTCCTGGAAGAAGTAAGTTACATCCCATTTTTCATGCCACCCAGTTGTGAGCACACCATGTGGTATGGCTCTTCATATATCAGATGCCTGCATATGTCACATATTTCCAGAGTAGGATATTTTTCAAAGAGGCAGACGCAGAAGTAAAGTATTTCGTTGTAAACGTTTTGAACAAATGTGTGATGATAAATGAAGAAAAAAAAAGAAATGCCCCGGGTGAGGATCGAACTCACGACCTTCAGATTGCTCTGACATTGGACGTATGACTGATTATGAGACTGACGCGCTACCTACTGCGCTACCGAGGCCTGGTGTGGACGGCGGGGATAGGGATTTATATTTTGTGAACTCACGAGTACGCGTCAACAAACGGGTCCATGCTGGAAACTGTGCTCTTTCAAGTGTCATATGTAGAACTCACATAGGTTGTGATTGAACCCTAATGCAAGCTATAATGTGCGTGCCCGTAAACGCAATTAATATCCTGTTCTTGATAGAGATGATAACGAGTGTCCTGGAAGAAGTAAGTTACATCCCATTTTTCATGCCACCCAGTTGTGAGCACACCATGTGGTATGGCTCTTCATATATCCGATGCCTGCATATGTCACTTATTTCCAGAGTAGGATATTTTTCAAAGAGGCAGACGCAGAAGTAAAGTATTTCGTTGTAAACGTTTTGAACAAATGTGTGATGATAAATGAAGAAAAAAAAAGAAATGCCCCGGGTGAGGATCGAACTCAAGACTTTCAGATTGCTCTGACATTGGACGTATGACTGATTATGAGACTGACGCGCTACCTACTGCGCTACCGAGGCCTGGTGTGGACGGCGGGGATAGGGATTTATATTTTGTGAACTCACCAGTATGTGTCAACAAACGGGTCCATGCTGGAAACTGTGCTCTTTCAAGTGTCATATGTAGAACTCACATAGGTTGTGATTGAACCCTAATGCAAGCTATAATGTGCGTGCCCGTAAACGCAATTAATATCCTGTTCTTGATAGAGATGATAACGAGTGTCCTGGAAGAAGTAAGTTACATCCCATTTTTCATGCCACCCAGTTGTGAGCACACCATGTGGTATGGCTCTTCATATATCCGATGCCTGCATATGTCACATATTTCCAGAGTAGGATATTTTTCAAAGAGGCAGACGCAGAAGTAAAGTATTTCGTTGTAAACGTTTTGAACAAATGTGTGATGATAAATGAAGAAAAAAAAGAAATGCCCCGGGTGAGGATCGAACTCACGACCTTCAGATTGCTCTGACATTGGACGTATGACTGATTATGAGACTGACGCGCTACCTACTGCGCTACCGAGGCCTGGTGTGGACGGCGGGGATAGGGATTTATATTTTGTGAACTCACCAGTATGTGTCAACAAACGGGTCCATGATGGAAACTGTGCTCTTTCAAGTGTCATATGTTGGACTCGCCTAGGTTGTGATAGAACCCTAATGCAAGCTATAATGAGCGTGCCCGTAAACGCAATTAATATCCTGTTCTTGATAGAGATGATAACGAATGTCCTGGAAGAAGTAAGTTACATCCCATTTTTCATGCCACCCAGTTGTGAGCACACCATGTGGTATGGCTCTTCATATATCCGATGCCTGCATATGTCACATATTTCCAGAGTAGGATATTTTTCAAAGAGGCAGACGCAGAAGTAAAGTATTTCATTGTAAACGTTTTGAACAAATGTGTGATGATAAATGGAAACTGTGCTCTTTCAAGTGTCATATGTAGAACTCACATAGGTTGTGATTGAACCCTAATGCAAGCTATAATGTGCGTGCCCGTAAACGCAATTAATATCCTGTTCTTGATAGAGATGATAACGAGTGTCCTGGAAGAAGTAAGTTACATCCCATTTTTCATGCCACCCAGTTGTGAGCACACCATGTGGTATGGCTATTCATATATCCGATGCCTGCATATGTCACATATTTCCAGAGTAGGATATTTTTCAAAGAGGCAGACGCAGAAGTAAAGTATTTCGTTGTAAACGTTTTGAACAAATGTGTGATGATAAATGAAGAAAAAAAAAGAAATGCCCCGGGTGAGGATCGAACTCAAGACTTTCAGATTGCTCTGACATTGGACGTATGACTGATTATGAGACTGACGCGCTACCTACTGCGCTACCGAGGCCTGGTGTGGACGGCGGGGATAGGGATTTATATTTTGTGAACTCACGAGTACGCGTCAACAAACGGTCCATGCTGGAAACTGTGCTCTTTCAAGTGTCATATGTAGAACTCACATAGGTTGTGATTGAACCCTAATGCAAGCTATAATGTGCGTGCCCGTAAACGCAATTAATATCCTGTTCTTGATAGAGATGATAACGAGTGTCCTGGAAGAAGTAAGTTACATCCCATTTTTCATGCCACCCAGTTGTGAGCACACCATGTGGTATGGCTCTTCATATATCCGATGCCTGCATATGTCACATATTTCCAGAGTAGGATATTTTTCAAAGAGGCAGACGCAGAAGTAAAGTATTTCGTTGTAAACGTTTTGAACAAATGTGTGATGATAAATGAAGAAAAAAAAAGAAATGCCCCGGGTGAGGATCGAACTCACGACCTTCAGATTGCTCTGACATTGGACGTATGACTGATTATGAGACTGACGCGCTACCTACTGCGCTACCGAGGCCTGGTGTGGACGGCGGGGATAGGGATTTATATTTTGTGAACTCACCAGTATGCGTCAACAAACGGGTCCATGATGGAAACTGTGCTCTTTCAAGTGTCATATGTTGGACTCGCCTAGGTTGTGATAGAACCCTAATGCAAGCTATAATGAGCGTGCCCGTAAACGCAATTAATATCCTGTTCTTGATAGAGATGATAACAAATGTCCTGGAAGAAGTAAGTTACATCCCATTTTTCATGCCACCCAGTATTGAGCACACCATGTGGTATGGCTCTTCATATATCCGATGCCTGCATATGTCACATATTTCCAGAGTAGGATATTTTTCAAAGAGGCAGACGCAGAAGTAAAGTATTTCGTTGTAAACGTTTTGAACAAATGTGTGATGATAAATGAAGAAAAAAAAAGAAATGCCCCGGGTGAGGATCGAACTCACGACCTTCAGATTGCTCTGACATTGGACGTATGACTGATTATGAGACTGACGCGCTACCTACTGCGCTACCGAGGCCTGGTGTGGACGGCGGGGATAGGGATTTATATTTTGTGAACTCACCAGTATGCGTCAACAAACGGGTCCATGATGGAAACTGTGCTCTTTCAAGTGTCATATGTTGGACTCGCCTAGGTTGTGATAGAACCCTAATGCAAGCTATAATGTGCGTGCCCGTAAACGCAATTAATATCCTGTTCTTGATAGAGATGATAACGAATGTCCTGGAAGAAGTAAGTTACATCCCATTTTTCATGCCACCCAGTTGTGAGCACACCATGTGGTATGGCTCTTCATATATCCGATGCCTGCATGTGTCACATATTTCCAGAGTAGGATATTTTTCAAAGAGGCAGACGCAGAAGTAAAGTATTTCGTTGTAAACGTTTTGAACAAATGTGTGATGATAAATGAAGAAAAAAAAGGAATGCCCCGGGTGAGGATCGAACTCACGACCTTCAGATTGCTCTGACATTGGACGTATGACTGATTATGAGACTGACGCGCTACCTACTGCGCTACCGAGGCCTGGTATGGACGGCGGGGATAGGGATTTATATTTTGTGAACTCACCAGTATGTGTCAACAAACGGGTCCATGATGGAAACTGTGCTCTTTCAAGTGTCATATGTTGGACTCGCCTAGGTTGTGATAGAACCCTAATGCAAGCTATAATGTGCGTGCCCGTAAACGCAATTAATATCCTGTTCTTGATAGAGATGATAACGAGTGTCCTGGAAGAAGTAAGTTACATCCCATTTTTCATGCCACCCAGTTGTGAGCACACCATGTGGTATGGCTCTTCATATATCCGATGCCTGCATATGTCACATATTTCCAGAGTAGGATATTTTTCAAAGAGGCAGACGCAGAAGTAAAGTATTTCGTTGTAAACGTTTTGAACAAATGTGTGATGATAAATGGAAACTGTGCTCTTTCAAGTGTCATATGTAGAACTCACATAGGTTGTGATTGAACCCTAATGCAAGCTATAATGTGCGTGCCCGTAAACGCAATTAATATCCTGTTCTTGATAGAGATGATAACGAGTGTCCTGGAAGAAGTAAGTTACATCCCATTTTTCATGCCACCCAGTTGTGAGCACACCATGTGGTATGGCTATTCATATATCCGATGCCTGCATATGTCACATATTTCCAGAGTAGGATATTTTTCAAAGAGGCAGACGCAGAAGTAAAGTATTTCGTTGTAAACGTTTTGAACAAATGTGTGATGATAAATGAAGAAAAAAAAAGAAATGCCCCGGGTGAGGATCGAACTCAAGACTTTCAGATTGCTCTGACATTGGACGTATGACTGATTATGAGACTGACGCGCTACCTACTGCGCTACCGAGGCCTGGTGTGGACGGCGGGGATAGGGATTTATATTTTGTGAACTCACGAGTACGCGTCAACAAACGGTCCATGCTGGAAACTGTGCTCTTTCAAGTGTCATATGTAGAACTCACATAGGTTGTGATTGAACCCTAATGCAAGCTATAATGTGCGTGCCCGTAAACGCAATTAATATCCTGTTCTTGATAGAGATGATAACGAGTGTCCTGGAAGAAGTAAGTTACATCCCATTTTTCATGCCACCCAGTTGTGAGCACACCATGTGGTATGGCTCTTCATATATCCGATGCCTGCATATGTCACATATTTCCAGAGTAGGATATTTTTCAAAGAGGCAGACGCAGAAGTAAAGTATTTCGTTGTAAACGTTTTGAACAAATGTGTGATGATAAATGAAGAAAAAAAAAGAAATGCCCCGGGTGAGGATCGAACTCACGACCTTCAGATTGCTCTGACATTGGACGTATGACTGATTATGAGACTGACGCGCTACCTACTGCGCTACCGAGGCCTGGTGTGGACGGCGGGGATAGGGATTTATATTTTGTGAACTCACCAGTATGCGTCAACAAACGGGTCCATGATGGAAACTGTGCTCTTTCAAGTGTCATATGTTGGACTCGCCTAGGTTGTGATAGAACCCTAATGCAAGCTATAATGAGCGTGCCCGTAAACGCAATTAATATCCTGTTCTTGATAGAGATGATAACAAATGTCCTGGAAGAAGTAAGTTACATCCCATTTTTCATGCCACCCAGTTGTGAGCACACCATGTGGTATGGCTCTTCATATATCCGATGCCTGCATATGTCACATATTTCCAGAGTAGGATATTTTTCAAAGAGGCAGACGCAGAAGTAAAGTATTTCGTTGTAAACGTTTTGAACAAATGTGTGATGATAAATGAAGAAAAAAAAAATGCCCCGGGTGAGGATCGAACTCACGACCTTCAGATTGCTCTGACATTGGACGTATGACTGATTATGAGACTGACGCGCTACCTACTGCGCTACCGAGGCCTGGTGTGGACGGCGGGGATAGGGATTTATATTTTGTGAACTCACCAGTATGTGTCAACAAACGGGTCCATCATGGAAACTGTGCTCTTTCAAGTGCCATATGTAGAACTCACCTAGGTTGTGATAGAACCCTAATGCAAGCTATAATGTGCGTGCCCTTAAACGCAATTAATATCCTGTTCTTTGATAGAGATGATAACGAGTGTCCTGGAAGAAGTAAGTTACATCCCATTTTTCATGCCACCCAGTTGTGAGCACACCATGTGGTATGGCTCTTCATATATCCGATGCCTGCATATGTCACATATTTCCAGAGTAGGATATTTTTCAAAGAGGCAGACGCAGAAGCAAAGTATTTCGTTGTAAACGTTTTGATCAAATGTGTGATGATAAATGAAGAAAAAAAAAGAAATGCCCCGGGTGAGGATCGAACTCACGACCTTCAGATTGCTCTGACATTGGACGTATGACTGATTATGAGACTGACGCGCTACCTACTGCGCTACCGAGGCCTGGTGTGGACGGCGGGGATAGGGATTTATATTTTGTGAACTCACCAGTATGCGTCAACAAACGGGTCCATGCTCGAAACTGTGCTCTTTCAAGTGCCATATGTTGGACTCACCTAGGTTGTGATAGAACCCTAATGCAAGCTATAATGTGCGTGCCCTTAAACGCAATTAATATCCTGTTCTTTGATGGAGATGATAACGAGTGTCCTGGAAGAAGTAAGTTACATCCCATTTTTCATGCCACCCAGTTGTGAGCACACCATGTGGTATGGCTCTTCATATATCCGATGCCTGCATATGTCACATATTTCCAGAGTAGGATATTTTTCAAAGAGGCAGACGCAGAAGTAAAGTATTTCGTTGTAAACGTTTTGAACAAATGTGTGATGATAAATGAAGAAAAAAAAGAAATGCCCCGGGTGAGGATCGAACTCACGACCTTCAGATTGCTCTGACATTGGACGTATGACTGATTATGAGACTGACGCGCTACCTACTGCGCTACCGAGGCCTGGTGTGGACGGCGGGGATAGGGATTTATATTTTGTGAACTCACCAGTATGTGTCAACAAACGGGTCCATGCTCGAAACTGTGCTCTTTCAAGTGCCATATGTTGGACTCACCTAGGTTGTGATAGAACCCTAATGCAAGCTATAATGTGCGTGCCCTTAAACGCAATTAATATCCTGTTCTTTGATGGAGATGATAACGAGTGTCCTGGAAGAAGTAAGTTACATCCCATTTTTCATGCCACCCAGTTGTGAGCACACCATGTGGTATGGCTCTTCATATATCCGATGCCTGCATATGTCACATATTACCAGAGTAGGATATTTTTCAAAGAGGCAGACGCAGAAGTAAAGTATTTCGTTGTAAACGTTTTGAACAAATGTGTGATGATAAATGAAGAAAAAAAAGAAATGCCCCGGGTGAGGATCGAACTCACGACCTTCAGATTGCTCTGACATTGGACGTATGACTGATTATGAGACTGACGCGCTACCTACTGCGCTACCGAGGCCTGGTGTGGACGGCGGGGATAGGGATTTATATTTTGTGAACTCACCAGTATGCGTCAACAAACGGGTCCATGCTCGAAACTGTGCTCTTTCAAGTGCCATATGTTGGACTCACCTAGGTTGTGATAGAACCCTAATGCAAGCTATAATGTGCGTGCCCTTAAACGCAATTAATATCCTGTTCTTTGATAGAGATGATAACGAGTGTCCTGGAAGAAGTAAGTTACATCCCATTTTTCATGCCACCCAGTTGTGAGCACACCATGTGGTATGGCTCTTCATATATCCGATGCCTGCATGTGTCACATATTTCCAGAGTAGGATATTTTTCAAAGAGGCAGACGCAGAAGTAAAGTATTTCGTTGTAAACGTTTTGAACAAATGTGTGATGATAAATGAAGAAAAAAAAGAAATGCCCCGGGTGAGGATCGAACTCACGACCTTCAGATTGCTCTGACATTGGACGTATGACTGATTATGAGACTGACGCGCTACCTACTGCGCTACCGAGGCCTGGTGTGGACGGCGGGGATAGGGATTTATATTTTGTGAACTCACCAGTATGCGTCAACAAACGGGTCCATGATGGAAACTGTGCTCTTTCAAGTGTCATATGTAGAACTCACATAGGTTGTGATTGAACCCTAATGCAAGCTATAATGTGCGTGCCCTTAAACGCAATTAATATCCTGTTCTTGATAGAGATGATAACGAGTGTCCTGGAAGAAGTAAGTTACATCCCATTTTTCATGCCACCCAGTTGTGAGCACACCATGTGGTATGGCTCTTCATATATCCGATGCCTGCATATGTCACATATTTCCAGAGTAGGATATTTTTCAAAGAGGCAGACGCAGAAGTAAAGTATTTCGTTGTAAACGTTTTGAACAAATGTGTGATGATAAATGAAGAAAAAAAAAAGAAATGCCCCGGGTGAGGATCGAACACAAGACCTTCAGATTGCTCTGACATTGGACGTATGACTGATTATGAGACTGACGCGCTACCTACTGCGCTACCGAGGCCTGGTGTGGACGGCGGGGATAGGGATTTATATTTTGTGAACTCACCAGTATGCGTCAACAAACGGGTCCATGATGGAAACTGTGCTCTTTCAAGTGCCATATGTTGGACTCGCCTAGGTTGTGATAGAACCCTAATGCAAGCTATAATGTGCGTGCCCTTAAACGCAATTAATATCCTGTTCTTTGATAGAGATGATAACGAGTGTCCTGGAAGAAGTAAGTTACATCCCATTTTTCATGCCACCCAGTTGTGAGCACACCATGTGGTATGGCTCTTCATATATCCGATGCCTGCATATGTCACATATTTCCAGAGTAGGATATTTTTCAAAGAGGCAGACGCAGAAGTAAAGTATTTCGTTGTAAACGTTTTGAACAAATGTGTGATGATAAATGAAGAAAAAAAAAAGAAATGCCCCGGGTGAGGATCGAACTCACGACCTTCAGATTGCTCTGACATTGGACGTATGACTGATTATGAGACTGACGCGCTACCTACTGCGCTACCGAGGCCTGGTGTGGACGGCGGGGATAGGGATTTATATTTTGTGAACTCACCAGTATGCGTCAACAAACGGGTCCATGATGGAAACTGTGCTCTTTCAAGTGTCATATGTAGAACTCACATAGGTTGTGATTGAACCCTAATGCAAGCTATAATGTGCGTGCCCGTAAACGCAATTAATATCCTGTTCTTGATAGAGATGATAACGAGTGTCCTGGAAGAAGTAAGTTACATCCCATTTTTCATGCCACCCAGTTGTGAGCACACCATGTGGTATGGCTCTTCATATATCCGATGCCTGCATATGTCACATATTTCCAGAGTAGGATATTTTTCAAAGAGGCAGACGCAGAAGTAAAGTATTTCGTTGTAAACGTTTTGAACAAATGTGTGATGATAAATGAAGAAAAAAAAAAGAAATGCCCCGGGTGAGGATCGAACTCAAGACCTTCAGATTGCTCTGACATTGGACGTATGACTGATTATGAGACTGACGCGCTACCTACTGCGCTACCGAGGCCTGGTGTGGACGGCGGGGATAGGGATTTATATTTTGTGAACTCACCAGTATGCGTCAACAAACGGGTCCATGAGGGAAACTGTGCTCTTTCAAGTGCCATATGTTGGACTCACCTAGGTTGTGATAGAACCCTAATGCAAGCTATAATGTGCGTGCCCTTAAACGCAATTAATATCCTGTTCTTTGATAGAGATGATAACGAGTGTCCTGGAAGAAGTAAGTTACATCCCATTTTTCATGCCACCCAGTTGTGAGCCCACCATGTGGTATGGCTCTTCATATATCCGATGCCTGCATATGTCACATATTACCAGAGTAGGATATTTTTCAAAGAGGCAGACGCAGAAGTAAAGTATTTCGTTGTAAACGTTTTGAACAAATGTGTGATGATAAATGAAGAAAAAAAAAAAATGCCCCGGGTGAGGATCGAACTCACGACCTTCAGATTGCTCTGACATTGGACGTATGACTGATTATGAGACTGACGCGCTACCTACTGCGCTACCGAGGCCTGGTGTGGACGGCGGGGATAGGGATTTATATTTTGTGAACTCACCAGTATGCGTCAACAAACGGGTCCATGATGGAAACTGTGCTCTTTCAAGTGCCATATGTTGGACTCACCTAGGTTGTGATAGAACCCTAATGCAAGCTATAATGTGCGTGCCCTTAAACGCAATTAATATCCTGTTCTTTGATAGAGATGATAACGAGTGTCCTGGAAGAAGTAAGTTACATCCCATTTTTCATGCCACCCAGTTGTGAGCACACCATGTGGTATGGCTCTTCATATATCCGATGCCTGCATGTGTCACATATTTCCAGAGTAGGATATTTTTCAAAGAGGCAGACGCGGTAGTAAAGTATTTCGTTGTAAACGTTTTGAACAAATGTGTGATGATAAATGAAGAAAAAAAAGAAATGCCCCGGGTGAGGATCGAACTCACGACCTTCAGATTGCTCTGACATTGGACGTATGACTGATTATGAGACTGACGCGCTACCTACTGCGCTACCGAGGCCTGGTGTGGACGGCGGGGATAGGGATTTATATTTTGTGAACTCACCAGTATGCGTCAACAAACGGGTCCATGATGGAAACTGTGCTCTTTCAAGTGTCATATGTAGAACTCACATAGGTTGTGATTGAACCCTAATGCAAGCTATAATGTGCGTGCCCGTAAACGCAATTAATATCCTGTTCTTGATAGAGATGATAACGAGTGTCCTGGAAGAAGTAAGTTACATCCCATTTTTCATGCCACCCAGTTGTGAGCACACCATGTGGTATGGCTCTTCATATATCCGATGCCTGCATATGTCACATATTTCCAGAGTAGGATATTTTTCAAAGAGGCAGACGCAGAAGTAAAGTATTTCGTTGTAAACGTTTTGAACAAATGTGTGATGATAAATGAAGAAAAAAAAAAGAAATGCCCCGGGTGAGGATCGAACTCAAGACCTTCAGATTGCTCTGACATTGGACGTATGACTGATTATGAGACTGACGCGCTACCTACTGCGCTACCGAGGCCTGGTGTGGACGGCGGGGATAGGGATTTATATTTTGTGAACTCACCAGTATGCGTCAACAAACGGGTCCATGATGGAAACTGTGCTCTTTCAAGTGCCATATGTTGGACTCGCCTAGGTTGTGATAGAACCCTAATGCAAGCTATAATGTGCGTGCCCGTAAACGCAATTAATATCCTGTTCTTTGATAGAGATGATAACGAGTGTCCTGGAAGAAGTAAGTTACATCCCATTTTTCATGCCACCCAGTTGTGAGCAAACCATGTGGTATGGCTCTTCATATATCCGATGCCTGCATATGTCACATATTTCCAGAGTAGGATATTTTTCAAAGAGGCAGACGCAGAAGTAAAGTATTTCGTTGTAAACGTTTTGAACAAATGGGTGATGATAAATGAAGAAAAAAAAGAAATGCCCCGGGTGAGGATCGAACTCACGACCTTCAGATTGCTCTGACATTGGACGTATGACTGATTATGAGACTGACGCGCTACCTACTGCGCTACCGAGGCCTGGTGTGGACGGCGGGGATAGGGATTTATATTTTGTGAACTCACCAGTATGCGTCAACAAACGGGTCCATGCTCGAAACTGTGCTCTTTCAAGTGCCATATGTTGGACTCACCTAGGTTGTGATAGAACCCTAATGCAAGCTATAATGTGCGTGCCCGTAAACGCAATTAATATCCTGTTCTTGATAGAGATGATAACGAGTGTCCTGGAAGAAGTAAGTTACATCCCATTTTTCATGCCACCCAGTTGTGAGCACACCATGTGGTATGGCTCTTCATATATCCGATGCCTGCATGTGTCACATATTTCCAGAGTAGGATATTTTTCAAAGAGGCAGACGCAGAAGTAAAGTATTTCGTTGTAAACGTTTTGAACAAATGTGTGATGATAAATGAAGAAAAAAAAAGAAATGCCCCGGGTGAGGATCGAACTCACGACCTTCAGATTGCTCTGACATTGGACGTATGACTGATTATGAGACTGACGCGCTACCTACTGCGCTACCGAGGCCTGGTGTGGACGGCGGGGATAGGGATTAATATTTTGTGAACTCAACAGTATGCGTCAACAAACGGGTCCATGATGGAAACTGTGCTCTTTCAAGTGTCATATGTAGAACTCACATAGGTTGTGATAGAACCCTAATGCAAGCTATAATGTGCGTGCCCGTAAACGCAATTAATATCCTGTTCTTGATAGAGATGATAACGAGTGTCCTGGAAGAAGTAAGTTTCATCCCATTTTTCATGCCACCCAGTTGTGAGCACACCATGTGGTATGGCTCTTCATATATCCGATGCCTGCATATGTCACATATTTCCAGAGTAGGATATTTTTCAAAGAGGCAGACGCAGAAGTAAAGTATTTCGTTGTAAACGTTTTGAACAAATGTGTGATGATAAATGAAGAAAAAAAAAAGAAATGCCCCGGGTGAGGATCGAACTCAAGACCTTCAGATTGCTCTGACATTGGACGTATGACTGATTATGAGACTGACGCGCTACCTACTGCGCTACCGAGGCCTGGTGTGGACGGCGGGGATAGGGATTTATATTTTGTGAACTCACCAGTATGCGTCAACAAACGGGTCCATGATGGAAACTGTGCTCTTTCAAGTGCCATATGTTGGACTCGCCTAGGTTGTGATAGAACCCTAATGCAAGCTATAATGTGCGTGCCCTTAAACGCAATTAATATCCTGTTCTTTGATAGAGATGATAACGAGTGTCCTGGAAGAAGTAAGTTACATCCCATTTTTCATGCCACCCAGTTGTGAGCACACCATGTGGTATGGCTCTTCATATATCCGATGCCTGCATATGTCACATATTTCCAGAGTAGGATATTTTTCAAAGAGGCAGACGCAGAAGTAAAGTATTTCGTTGTAAACGTTTTGAACAAATGTGTGATGATAAATGAAGAAAAAAAAAAGAAATGCCCCGGGTGAGGATCGAACTCACGACCTTCAGATTGCTCTGACATTGGACGTATGACTGATTATGAGACTGACGCGCTACCTACTGCGCTACCGAGGCCTGGTGTGGACGGCGGGGATAGGGATTTATATTTTGTGAACTCACCAGTATGCGTCAACAAACGGGTCCATGATGGAAACTGTGCTCTTTCAAGTGCCATATGTTGGACTCGCCTAGGTTGTGATAGAACCCTAATGCAAGCTATAATGTGCGTGCCCGTAAACGCAATTAATATCCTGTTCTTTGATAGAGATGATAACGAGTGTCCTGGAAGAAGTAAGTTACATCCCATTTTTCATGCCACCCAGTTGTGAGCACACCATGTGGTATGGCTCTTCATATATCCGATGCCTGCATATGTCACATATTTCCAGAGTAGGATATTTTTCAAAGAGGCAGACGCAGAAGTAAAGTATTTCGTTGTAAACGTTTTGAACAAATGTGTGATGATAAATGAAGAAAAAAAAAGAAATGCCCCGGGTGAGGATCGAACTCACGACCTTCAGATTGCTCTGACATTGGACGTATGACTGATTATGAGACTGACGCGCTACCTACTGCGCTACCGAGGCCTGGTGTGGACGGCGGGGATAGGGATTTATATTTTGTGAACTCACCAGTATGCGTCAACAAACGGGTCCATGATGGAAACTGTGCTCTTTCAAGTGCCATATGTTGGACTCGCCTAGGTTGTGATAGAACCCTAATGCAAGCTATAATGTGCGTGCCCTTAAACGCAATTAATATCCTGTTCTTTGATAGAGATGATAACGAGTGTCCTGGAAGAAGTAAGTTACATCCCATTTTTCATGCCACCCAGTTGTGAGCACACCATGTGGTATGGCTCTTCATATATCCGATGCCTGCATATGTCACATATTTCCAGAGTAGGATATTTTTCAAAGAGGCAGACGCAGAAGTAAAGTATTTCGTTGTAAACGTTTTGAACAAATGTGTGATGATAAATGAAGAAAAAAAAAAGAAATGCCCCGGGTGAGGATCGAACTCACGACCTTCAGATTGCTCTGACATTGGACGTATGACTGATTATGAGACTGACGCGCTACCTACTGCGCTACCGAGGCCTGGTGTGGACGGCGGGGATAGGGATTTATATTTTGTGAACTCACCAGTATGCGTCAACAAACGGGTCCATGATGGAAACTGTGCTCTTTCAAGTGCCATATGTTGGACTCGCCTAGGTTGTGATAGAACCCTAATGCAAGCTATAATGTGCGTGCCCGTAAACGCAATTAATATCCTGTTCTTTGATAGAGATGATAACGAGTGTCCTGGAAGAAGTAAGTTACATCCCATTTTTCATGCCACCCAGTTGTGAGCACACCATGTGGTATGGCTCTTCATATATCCGATGCCTGCATATGTCACATATTTCCAGAGTAGGATATTTTTCAAAGAGGCAGACGCAGAAGTAAAGTATTTCGTTGTAAACGTTTTGAACAAATGTGTGATTGATAAATGAAGAAAAAAAAAGAAATGCCCCGGGTGAGGATCGAACTCACGACCTTCAGATTGCTCTGACATTGGACGTATGACTGATTATGAGACTGACGCGCTACCTACTGCGCTACCGAGGCCTGGTGTGGACGGCGGGGATAGGGATTTATATTTTGTGAACTCACCAGTATGCGTCAACAAACGGGTCCATGATGGAAACTGTGCTCTTTCAAGTGCCATATGTTGGACTCGCCTAGGTTGTGATAGAACCCTAATGCAAGCTATAATGTGCGTGCCCGTAAACGCAATGAATTTCCTGTTCTTTGATAGAGATCATAACGAGTGTCCTGGAAGAAGTAAGTTACATCCCATTTTTCATGCCACCCAGTTGTGAGCACACCATGTGGTATGGCTCTTCATATATCCGATGCCTGCATATGTCACATATTTCCAGAGTAGGATATTTTTCAAAGAGGCAGACGCAGAAGTAAAGTATTTCGTTGTAAACGTTTTGAACAAATGTGTGATGATAAATGAAGAAAAAAAAGAAATGCCCCGGGTGAGGATCGAACTCACGACCTTCAGATTGCTCGGACATTGGACGTATGACTGATTATGAGACTGACGCGCTACCTACTGCGCTACCGAGGCCTGGTGTGGACGGCGGGGATAGGGATTTATATTTTGTGAACTCACCAGTATGCGTCAACAAACGGGTCCATGCTCGAAACTGTGCTCTTTCAAGTGCCATATGTTGGACTCACCTAGGTTGTAATAGAACCCTAATGCAAGCTATAATGTGCGTGCCCGTAAACGCAATTAATATCCTGTTCTTGATAGAGATGATAACGAGTGTCCTGGAAGAAGTAAGTTACATCCCATTTTTCATGCCACCCTGTTGTGAGCACACCATGTGGTATGGCTCTTCATATATCCGATGCCTGCATATGTCACATATTTCCAGAGTAGGATATTTTTCAAAGAGGCAGACGCAGAAGTAAAGTATTTCGTTGTAAACGTTTTGAACAAATGTGTGATGATAAATGAAGAAAAAAAAAGAAATGCCCCGGGTGAGGATCGAACTCACGACCTTCAGATTGCTCTGACATTGGACGTATGACTGATTATGAGACTGACGCGCTACCTACTGCGCTACCGAGGCCTGGTGTGGAAGGCGGGGATAGGGATTTATATTTTGTGAACTCACCAGTATGCGTCAACAAACGGGTCCATGATGGAAACTGTGCTCTTTCAAGTGCCATATGTTGGACTCGCCTAGGTTGTGATAGAACCCTAATGCAAGCTATAATGTGCGTGCCCGTAAACGCAATTAATATCCTGTTCTTTGATAGAGATGATAACGAGTGTCCTGGAAGAAGTAAGTTACATCCCATTTTTCATGCCACCCAGTTGTGAGCAAACCATGTGGTATGGCTCTTCATATATCCGATGCCTGCATATGTCACATATTTCCAGAGTAGGATATTTTTCAAAGAGGCAGACGCAGAAGTAAAGTATTTCGTTGTAAACGTTTTGAACAAATGTGTGATGATAAATGAAGAAAAAAAAGAAATGCCCCGGGTGATGATCGAACTCACGACCTTCAGATTGCTCTGACATTGGACGTATGACTGATTATGAGACTGACGCGCTACCTACTGCGCTACCGAGGCCTGGTGTGGACGGCGGGGATAGGGATTTATATTTTGTGAACTCACCAGTATGCGTCAACAAACGGGTCCATGATGGAAACTGTGCTCTTTCAAGTGCCATATGTTGGACTCGCCTAGGTTGTGATAGAACCCTAATGCAAGCTATAATGTGCGTGCCCGTAAACGCAATGAATTTCCTGTTCTTTGATAGAGATCATAACGAGTGTCCTGGAAGAAGTAAGTTACATCCCATTTTTCATGCCACCCAGTTGTGAGCACACCATGTGGTATGGCTCTTCATATATCCGATGCCTGCATATGTCACATATTTCCAGAGTAGGATATTTTTCAAAGAGGCAGACGCAGAAGTAAAGTATTTCGTTGTAAACGTTTTGAACAAATGTGTGATGATAAATGAAGAAAAAAAAGAAATGCCCCGGGTGAGGATCGAACTCACGACCTTCAGATTGCTCTGACATTGGACGTATGACTGATTATGAGACTGACGCGCTACCTACTGCGCTACCGAGGCCTGGTGTGGACGGCGGGGATAGGGATTTATATTTTGTGAACTCACCAGTATGCGTCAACAAACGGGTCCATGCTCGAAACTGTGCTCTTTCAAGTGCCATATGTTGGACTCACCTAGGTTGTGATAGAACCCTAATGCAAGCTATAATGTGCGTGCCCGTAAACGCAATTAATATCCTGTTCTTGATAGAGATGATAACGAGTGTCCTGGAAGAAGTAAGTTACATCCCATTTTTCATGCCACCCAGTTGTGAGCACACCATGTGGTATGGCTCTTCATATATCCGATGCCTGCATATGTCACATATTTCCAGAGTAGGATATTTTTCAAAGAGGCAGACGCAGAAGTAAAGTATTTCGTTGTAAACGTTTTGAACAAATGTGTGATGATAAATGAAGAAAAAAAAAGAAATGCCCCGGGTGAGGATCGAACTCAAGACCTTCAGATTGCTCTGACATTGGACGTATGACTGATTATGAGACTGACGCGCTACCTACTGCGCTACCGAGGCCTGGTGTGGAAGGCGGGGATAGGGATTTATATTTTGTGAACTCACCAGTATGCGTCAACAAACGGGTCCATGATGGAAACTGTGCTCTTTCAAGTGCCATATGTTGGACTCGCCTAGGTTGTGATAGAACCCTAATGCAAGCTATAATGTGCGTGCCCGTAAACGCAATTAATATCCTGTTCTTTGATAGAGATGATAACGAGTGTCCTGGAAGAAGTAAGTTACATCCCATTTTTCATGCCACCCAGTTGTGAGCAAACCATGTGGTATGGCTCTTCATATAACCGATGCCTGCATATGTCACATATTTCCAGAGTAGGATATTTTTCAAAGAGGCAGACGCAGAAGTAAAGTATTTCGTTGTAAACGTTTTGAACAAATGTGTGATGATAAATGAAGAAAAAAAAGAAATGCCCCGGGTGAGGATCGAACTCACGACCTTCAGATTGCTCTGACATTGGACGTATGACTGATTATGAGACTGACGCGCTACCTACTGCGCTACCGAGGCCTGGTGTGGACGGCGGGGATAGGGATTTATATTTTGTGAACTCACCAGTATGCGTCAACAAACGGGTCCATGCTCGAAACTGTGCTCTTTCAAGTGCCATATGTTGGACTCACCTAGGTTGTGATAGAACCCTAATGCAAGCTATAATGTGCGTGCCCGTAAACGCAATTAATATCCTGTTCTTGATAGAGATGATAACGAGTGTCCTGGAAGAAGTAAGTTACATCCCATTTTTCATGCCACCCAGTTGTGAGCACACCATGTGGTATGGCTCTTCATATATCCGATGCCTGCATATGTCACATATTTCCAGAGTAGGATATTTTTCAAAGAGGCAGACGCAGAAGTAAAGTATTTCGTTGTAAACGTTTTGAACAAATGTGTGATGATAAATGAAGAAAAAAAAAGAAATGCCCCGGGTGAGGATCGAACTCACGACCTTCAGATTGCTCTGACATTGGACGTATGACTGATTATGAGACTGACGCGCTACCTACTGCGCTACCGAGGCCTGGTGTGGACGGCGGGGATAGGGATTAATATTTTGTGAACTCAACAGTATGCGTCAACAAACGGGTCCATGATGGAAACTGTGCTCTTTCAAGTGTCATATGTAGAACTCACATAGGTTGTGATAGAACCCTAATGCAAGCTATAATGTACGTGCCCGTAAACGCAATTAATATCCTGTTCTTGATAGAGATGATAACGAGTGTCCTGGAAGAAGTAAGTTTCATCCCATTTTTCATGCCACCCAGTTGTGAGCACACCATGTGGTATGGCTCTTCATATATCCGATGCCTGCATATGTCACATATTTCCAGAGTAGGATATTTTTCAAAGAGGCAGACGCAGAAGTAAAGTATTTCGTTGTAAACGTTTTGAACAAATGTGTGATGATAAATGAAGAAAAAAAAAAGAAATGCCCCGGGTGAGGATCGAACTCAAGACCTTCAGATTGCTCTGACATTGGACGTATGACTGATTATGAGACTGACGCGCTACCTACTGCGCTACCGAGGCCTGGTGTGGACGGCGGGGATAGGGATTTATATTTTGTGAACTCAGCAGTATGCGTCAACAAACGGGTCCATGATGGAAACTGTGCTCTTTCAAGTGCCATATGTTGGACTCGCCTAGGTTGTGATAGAACCCTAATGCAAGCTATAATGTGCGTGCCCTTAAACGCAATTAATATCCTGTTCTTTGATAGAGATGATAACGAGTGTCCTGGAAGAAGTAAGTTACATCCCATTTTTCATGCCACCCAGTTGTGAGCACACCATGTGGTATGGCTCTTCATATATCCGATGCCTGCATATGTCACATATTTCCAGAGTAGGATATTTTTCAAAGAGGCAGACGCAGAAGTAAAGTATTTCGTTGTAAACGTTTTGAACAAATGTGTGATGATAAATGAAGAAAAAAAAAAGAAATGCCCCGGGTGAGGATCGAACTCACGACCTTCAGATTGCTCTGACATTGGACGTATGACTGATTATGAGACTGACGCGCTACCTACTGCGCTACCGAGGCCTGGTGTGGACGGCGGGGATAGGGATTTATATTTTGTGAACTCACCAGTATGCGTCAACAAACGGGTCCATGATGGAAACTGTGCTCTTTCAAGTGCCATATGTTGGACTCGCCTAGGTTGTGATAGAACCCTAATGCAAGCTATAATGTGCGTGCCCGTAAACGCAATTAATATCCTGTTCTTTGATAGAGATGATAACGAGTGTCCTGGAAGAAGTAAGTTACATCCCATTTTTCATGCCACCCAGTTGTGAGCACACCATGTGGTATGGCTCTTCATATATCCGATGCCTGCATATGTCACATATTTCCAGAGTAGGATATTTTTCAAAGAGGCAGACGCAGAAGTAAAGTATTTCGTTGTAAACGTTTTGAACAAATGTGTGATGATAAATGAAGAAAAAAAAAGAAATGCCCCGGGTGAGGATCGAACTCACGACCTTCAGATTGCTCTGACATTGGACGTATGACTGATTATGAGACTGACGCGCTACCTACTGCGCTACCGAGGCCTGGTGTGGACGGCGGGGATAGGGATTTATATTTTGTGAACTCACCAGTATGCGTCAACAAACGGGTCCATGATGGAAACTGTGCTCTTTCAAGTGCCATATGTTGGACTCGCCTAGGTTGTGATAGAACCCTAATGCAAGCTATAATGTGCGTGCCCGTAAACGCAATGAATTTCCTGTTCTTTGATAGAGATCATAACGAGTGTCCTGGAAGAAGTAAGTTACATCCCATTTTTCATGCCACCCAGTTGTGAGCACACCATGTGGTATGGCTCTTCATATATCCGATGCCTGCATATGTCACATATTTCCAGAGTAGGATATTTTTCAAAGAGGCAGACGCAGAAGTAAAGTATTTCGTTGTAAACGTTTTGAACAAATGTGTGATGATAAATGAAGAAAAAAAAGAAATGCCCCGGGTGAGGATCGAACTCACGACCTTCAGATTGCTCTGACATTGGACGTATGACTGATTATGAGACTGACGCGCTACCTACTGCGCTACCGAGGCCTGGTGTGGACGGCGGGGATAGGGATTTATATTTTGTGAACTCACCAGTATGCGTCAACAAACGGGTCCATGCTCGAAACTGTGCTCTTTCAAGTGCCATATGTTGGACTCACCTAGGTTGTGATAGAACCCTAATGCAAGCTATAATGTGCGTGCCCGTAAACGCAATTAATATCCTGTTCTTGATAGAGATGATAACGAGTGTCCTGGAAGAAGTAAGTTACATCCCATTTTTCATGCCACCCAGTTGTGAGCACACCATGTGGTATGGCTCTTCATATATCCGATGCCTGCATATGTCACATATTTCCAGAGTAGGATATTTTTCAAAGAGGCAGACGCAGAAGTAAAGTATTTCGTTGTAAACGTTTTGAACAAATGTGTGATGATAAATGAAGAAAAAAAAAGAAATGCCCCGGGTGAGGATCGAACTCACGACCTTCAGATTGCTCTGACATTGGACGTATGACTGATTATGAGACTGACGCGCTACCTACTGCGCTACCGAGGCCTGGTGTGGACGGTCGGGATAGGGATTTATATTTTGTGAACTCACCAGTATGCGTCAACAAACGGGTCCATGATGGAAACTGTGCTCTTTCAAGTGCCATATGTTGGACTCGCCTAGGTTGTGATAGAACCCTAATGCAAGCTATAATGTGCGTTCCCGTAAACGCAATTAATATCCTGTTCTTGATAGAGATGATAACGAGTGTCCTGGAAGAAGTAAGTTTCATCCCATTTTTCATGCCACCCAGTTGTGAGCACACCATGTGGTATGGCTCTTCATATATCCGATGCCTGCATATGTCACATATTTCCAGAGTAGGATATTTTTCAAAGAGGCAGACGCAGAAGTAAAGTATTTCGTTGTAAACGTTTTGAACAAATGTGTGATGATAAATGAAGAAAAAAAAAGAAATGCCCCGGGTGAGGATCGAACTCAAGACCTTCAGATTGCTCTGACATTGGACGTATGACTGATTATGAGACTGACGCGCTACCTACTGCGCTACCGAGGCCTGGTGTGGACGGCGGGGATAGGGATTTATATTTTGTGAACTCACCAGTATGCGTCAACAAACGGGTCCATGCTGGAAACTGTGCTCTTTCAAGTGTCATATGTAGAACTCACATAGGTTGTGATTGAACCCTAATGCAAGCTATAATGTGCGTGCCCGTAAACGCAATTAATATCCTGTTCTTGATAGAGATGATAACGAGTGTCCTGGAAGAAGTAAGTTACATCCCATTTTTCATGCCACCCAGTTGTGAGCACACCATGTGGTATGGCTCTTCATATATCCGATGCCTGCATATGTCACATATTTCCAGAGTAGGATATTTTTCAAAGAGGCAGACGCAGAAGTAAAGTATTTCGTTGTAAACGTTTTGAACAAATGTGTGATGATAAATGAAGAAAAAAAAAGAAATGCCCCGGGTGAGGATCGAACTCACGACCTTCAGATTGCTCTGACATTGGACGTATGACTGATTATGAGACTGACGCGCTACCTACTGCGCTACCGAGGCCTGGTGTGGACGGCGGGGATAGGGATTTATATTTTGTGAACTCACCAGTATGCGTCAACAAACGGGTCCATGATGGAAACTGTGCTCTTTCAAGTGCCATATGTTGGACTCGCCTAGGTTGTGATAGAACCCTAATGCAAGCTATAATGTGCGTGCCCGTAAACGCAATGAATTTCCTGTTCTTTGATAGAGATCATAACGAGTGTCCTGGAAGAAGTAAGTTACATCCCATTTTTCATGCCACCCAGTTGTGAGCACACCATGTGGTATGGCTCTTCATATATCCGATGCCTGCATATGTCACATATTTCCAGAGTAGGATATTTTTCAAAGAGGCAGACGCAGAAGTAAAGTATTTCGTTGTAAACGTTTTGAACAAATGTGTGATGATAAATGAAGAAAAAAAAGAAATGCCCCGGGTGAGGATCGAACTCACGACCTTCAGATTGCTCTGACATTGGACGTATGACTGATTATGAGACTGACGCGCTACCTACTGCGCTACCGAGGCCTGGTGTGGACGGCGGGGATAGGGATTTATATTTTGTGAACTCACCAGTATGCGTCAACAAACGGGTCCATGCTCGAAACTGTGCTCTTTCAAGTGCCATATGTTGGACTCACCTAGGTTGTGATTGAACCCTAATGCAAGCTATAATGTGCGTGCCCGTAAACGCAATTAATATCCTGTTCTTGATAGAGATGATAACGAGTGTCCTGGAAGAAGTAAGTTACATCCCATTTTTCATGCCACCCAGTTGTGAGCACACCATGTGGTATGGCTCTTCATATATCCGATGCCTGCATATGTCACATATTTCCAGAGTAGGATATTTTTCAAAGAGGCAGACGCAGAAGTAAAGTATTTCGTTGTAAACGTTTTGAACAAATGTGTGATGATAAATGAAGAAAAAAAAAGAAATGCCAAGGGTGAGGATCGAACTCACGACCTTCAGATTGCTCTGACATTGGACGTATGACTGATTATGAGACTGACGCGCTACCTACTGCGCTACCGAGGCCTGGTGTGGACGGCGGGGATAGGGATTTATATTTTGTGAACTCACCAGTATGCGTCAACAAACGGGTCCATGATGGAAACTGTGCTCTTTCAAGTGCCATATGTTGGACTCGCCTAGGTTGTGATAGAACCCTAATGCAAGCTATAATGTGCGTGCCCGTAAACGCAATGAATTTCCTGTTCTTTGATAGAGATCATAACGAGTGTCCTGGAAGAAGTAAGTTACATCCCATTTTTCATGCCACCCAGTTGTGAGCACACCATGTGGTATGGCTCTTCATATATCCGATGCCTGCATATGTCACATATTTCCAGAGTAGGATATTTTTCAAAGAGGCAGACGCAGAAGTAAAGTATTTCGTTGTAAACGTTTTGAACAAATGTGTGATGATAAATGAAGAAAAAAAAGAAATGCCCCGGGTGAGGATCGAACTCACGACCTTCAGATTGCTCTGACATTGGACGTATGACTGATTATGAGACTGACGCGCTACCTACTGCGCTACCGAGGCCTGGTGTGGACGGCGGGGATAGGGATTTATATTTTGTGAACTCACCAGTATGCGTCAACAAACGGGTCCATGCTCGAAACTGTGCTCTTTCAAGTGCCATATGTTGGACTCACCTAGGTTGTGATAGAACCCTAATGCAAGCTATAATGTGCGTGCCCGTAAACGCAATTAATATCCTGTTCTTGATAGAAATGATAACGAGTGTCCTGGAAGAAGTAAGTTACATCCCATTTTTCATGCCACCCAGTTGTGAGCACACCATGTGGTATGGCTCTTCATATATCCGATGCCTGCATATGTCACATATTTCCAGAGTAGGATATTTTTCAAAGAGGCAGACGCAGAAGTAAAGTATTTCGTTGTAAACGTTTTGAACAAATGTGTGATGATAAATGAAGAAAAAAAAAGAAATGCCCCGGGTGAGGATCGAACTCACGACCTTCAGATTGCTCTGACATTGGACGTATGACTGATTATGAGACTGACGCGCTACCTACTGCGCTACCGAGGCCTGGTGTGGACGGCGGGGATAGGGATTTATATTTTGTGAACTCACCAGTATGCGTCAACAAACGGGTCCATGATGGAAACTGTGCTCTTTCAAGTGCCATATGTTGGACTCGCCTAGGTTGTGATAGAACCCTAATGCAAGCTATAATGTGCGTGCCCGTAAACGCAATGAATTTACTGTTCTTTGATAGAGATCATAACGAGTGTCCTGGAAGAAGTAAGTTACATCCCATTTTTCATGCCACCCAGTTGTGAGCACACCATGTGGTATGGCTCTTCATATATCCGATGCCTGCATATGTCACATATTTCCAGAGTAGGATATTTTTCAAAGAGGCAGACGCAGAAGTAAAGTATTTCGTTGTAAACGTTTTGAACAAATGTGTGATGATAAATGAAGAAAAAAAAGAAATGCCCCGGGTGAGGATCGAACTCACGACCTTCAGATTGCTCTGACATTGGACGTATGACTGATTATGAGACTGACGCGCTACCTACTGCGCTACCGAGGCCTGGTGTGGACGGCGGGGATAGGGATTTATATTTTGTGAACTCACCAGTATGCGTCAACAAACGGGTCCATGCTGGAAACTGTGCTCTTTCAAGTGTCATATGTAGAACTCACATAGGTTGTGATTGAACCCTAATGCAAGCTATAATGTGCGTGCCCGTAAACGCAATTAATATCCTGTTCTTGATAGAGATGATAACGAGTGTCCTGGAAGAAGTAAGTTACATCCCATTTTTCATGCCACCCAGTTGTGAGCACACCATGTGGTATGGCTCTTCATATATCCGATGCCTGCATATGTCACATATTTCCAGAGTAGGATATTTTTCAAAGAGGCAGACGCAGAAGTAAAGTATTTCGTTGTAAACGTTTTGAACAAATGTGTGATGATAAATGAAGAAAAAAAAAGAAATGCCCCGGGTGAGGATCGAACTCACGACCTTCAGATTGCTCTGACATTGGACGTATGACTGATTATGAGACTGACGCGCTACCTACTGCGCTACCGAGGCCTGGTGTGGACGGCGGGGATAGGGATTTATATTTTGTGAACTCACCAGTATGCGTCAACAAACGGGTCCATGATGGAAACTGTGCTCTTTCAAGTGCCATATGTTGGACTCGCCTAGGTTGTGATAGAACCCTAATGCAAGCTATAATGTGCGTGCCCGTAAACGCAATGAATTTCCTGTTCTTTGATAGAGATGATAACGAGTGTCCTGGAAGAAGTAAGTTACATCCCATTTTTCATGCCACCCAGTTGTGAGCACACCATGTGGTATGGCTCTTCATATATCCGATGCCTGCATATGTCACATATTTCCAGAGTAGGATATTTTTCAAAGAGGCAGACGCAGAAGTAAAGTATTTCGTTGTAAACGTTTTGAACAAATGTGTGATGATAAATGAAGAAAAAAAAGAAATGCCCCGGGTGAGGATCGAACTCACGACCTTCAGATTGCTCTGACATTGGACGTATGACTGATTATGAGACTGACGCGCTACCTACTGCGCTACCGAGGCCTGGTGTGGACGGCGGGGATAGGGATTTATATTTTGTGAACTCACCAGTATGCGTCAACAAACGGGTCCATGCTCGAAACTGTGCTCTTTCAAGTGCCATATGTTGGACTCACCTAGGTTGTGATAGAACCCTAATGCAAGCTATAATGTGCGTGCCCGTAAACGCAATTAATATCCTGTTCTTGATAGAGATGATAACGAGTGTCCTGGAAGAAGTAAGTTACATCCCATTTTTCATGCCACCCAGTTGTGAGCACACCATGTGGTATGGCTCTTCATATATCCGATGCCTGCATATGTCACATATTTCCAGAGTAGGATATTTTTCAAAGAGGCAGACGCAGAAGTAAAGTATTTCGTTGTAAACGTTTTGAACAAATGTGTGATGATAAATGAAGAAAAAAAAAGAAATGCCCCGGGTGAGGATCGAACTCACGACCTTCAGATTGCTCTGACATTGGACGTATGACTGATTATGAGCCTGACGCGCTACCTACTGCGCTACCGAGGCCTGGTGTGGACGGCGGGGATAGGGATTTATATTTTGTGAACTCACCAGTATGCGTCAACAAACGGGTCCATCATGGAAACTGTGCTCTTTCAAGTGCCATATGTTGGACTCACCTAGGTTGTGATAGAACCCTAATGCAAGCTATAATGTGCGTGCCCTTAAACGCAATTAATATCCTGTTCTTTGATAGAGATGATAACGAGTGTCCTGGAAGAAGTAAGTTACATCCCATTTTTCATGCCACCCAGTTGTGAGCACACCATGTGGTATGGCTCTTCATATATCCGATGCCTGCATATGTCACATATTTCCAGAGTAGGATATTTTTCAAAGAGGCAGACGCAGAAGTAAAGTATTTCGTTGTAAACGTTTTGAACAAATGTGTGATGATAAATGAAGAAAAAAAAGAAATGCCCCGGGTGAGGATCGAACTCACGACCTTCAGATTGCTCTGACATTGGACGTATGACTGATTATGAGACTGACGCGCTACCTACTGCGCTACCGAGGCCTGGTGTGGACGGCGGGGATAGGGATTTATATTTTGTGAACTCACCAGTATGCGTCAACAAACGGGTCCATCATGGAAACTGTGCTCTTTCAAGTGCCATATGTTGGACTCACCTAGGTTGTGATAGAACCCTAATGCAAGCTATAATGTGCGTGCCCGTAAACGCAATTAATATCCTGTTCTTGATAGAGATGATAACGAGTGTCCTGGAAGAAGTAAGTTACATCCCATTTTTCATGCCACCCAGTTGTGAGCACACCATGTGGTATGGCTCTTCATATATCCGATGCCTGCATATGTCACATCTTTCCAGAGTAGGATATTTTTCAAAGAGGCAGACGCAGAAGTAAAGTATTTCGTTGTAAACGTTTTGAACAAATGTGTGATGATAAATGAAGAAAAAAAAAGAAATGCCCCGGGTGAGGATCGAACTCACGACCTTCAGATTGCTCTGACATTGGACGTACGACTGATTATGAGACTGACGCGCTACCTTCTGCGCTACCGAGGCCTGGTGTGGACGGCGGGGATAGGGATTTATATTTTGTGAACTCACCAGTATGCGTCAACAAACGGGTCCATGATGGAAACTGTGCTCTTTCAAGTGTCATATGTTGGACTCGCCTAGGTTGTGATAGAACCCTAATGCAAGCTATAATGTGCGTGCCCATCAACGCAATTAATATCCTGTTCTTGATAGAGATGATAACGAGTGTCCTGGAAGAAGTAAGTTACATCCCATTTTTCATGCCACCCAGTTGTGAGCACACCATGTGGTATGGCTCTTCATATATCCGATGCCTGCATATGTCACATATTTCCAGAGTAGGATATTTTTCAAAGAGGCAGACGCAGAAGTAAAGTATTTCGTTGTAAACGTTTTGAACAAATGTGTGATGATAAATGAAGAAAAAAAAGAAATGCCCCGGGTGAGGATCGAACTCACGACCTTCAGATTGCTCTGACATTGGACGTATGACTGATTATGAGACTGACGCGCTACCTACTGCGCTACCGAGGCCTGGTGTGGACGGCGGGGATAGGGATTTATATTTTGTGAACTCACCAGTATGCGTCAACAAACGGGTCCATGCTGGAAACTGTGCTCTTTCAAGTGCCATATGTTGGACTCACCTAGGTTGTGATAGAACCCTAATGCAAGCTATAATGTGCGTGCCCGTAAACGCAATTAATATCCTGTTCTTTGATAGAGATGATAACGAGTGTCCTGGAAGAAGTAAGTTACATCCCATTTTTCATGCCACCCAGTTGTGAGCACACCATGTGGTATGGCTCTTCATATATCCGATGCCTGCATATGTCACATATTTCCAGAGTAGGATATTTTTCAAAGAGGCAGACGCAGAAGTAAAGTATTTCGTTGTAAACGTTTTGAACAAATGTGTGATGATAAATGAAGAAAAAAAAGGAATGCCCCGGGTGAGGATCGAACTCACGACCTTCAGATTGCTGTGACATTGGACGTATGACTGATTATGAGACTGACGCGCTACCTACTGCGCTACCGAGGCCTGGTGTGAACGGCGGGGATAGGGATTTATATTTTGTGAACTCACCAGTATGCGTCAACAAACGGGTCCATGATGGAAACTGTGCTCTTTCAAGTGCCATATGTTGGACTCACCTAGGTTGTGATAGAACCCTAATGCAAGCTATAATGTGCGTGCCCGTAAACGCAATTAATATCCTGTTCTTGATAGAGATGATAACGAGTGTCCTGGAAGAAGTAAGTTACATCCCATTTTTCATGCCACCCAGTTGTGAGCACACCATGTGGTATGGCTCTTCATATATCCGATGCCTGCATATGTCACATATTTCCAGAGTAGGATATTTTTCAAAGAGGCAGACGCAGAAGTAAAGTATTTCGTTGTAAACGTTTTGAACAAATGTGTGATGATAAATGAAGAAAAAAAAGAAATGCCCCGGGTGAGGATCGAACTCACGACCTTCAGATTGCTCTGAAATTGGACGTATGACTGATTATGAGACTGACGCGCTACCTACTGCGCTACCGAGGCCTGGTGTGGACGGCGGGGATAGGGATTTATATTTTGTGAACTCACCAGTATGCGTCAACAAACGGGTCCATGATGGAAACTGTGCTCTTTCAAGTGCCATATGTTGGACTCGCCTAGGTTGTGATAGAACCCTAATGCAAGCTATAATGTGCGTGCCCTTAAACGCAATTAATATCCTGTTCTTTGATAGAGATGATAACGAGTGTCCTGGAAGAAGTAAGTTACATCCCATTTTTCATGCCACCCAGTTGTGAGCACACCATGTGGTATGGCTCTTCATATATCCGATGCCTGCATATGTCACATATTTCCAGAGTAGGATATTTTTCAAAGAGGCAGACGCAGAAGTAAAGTATTTCGTTGTAAACGTTTTGAACAAATGTGTGATGATAAATGAAGAAAAAAAAGAAATGCCCCGGGTGAGGATCGAACTCACGACCTTCAGATTGCTCTGACATTGGACGTATGACTGATTATGAGACTGACGCGCTACCTACTGCGCTACCGAGGCCTGGTGTGGACGGCGGGGATAGGGATTTATATTTTGTGAACTCACGAGTATGCGTCAACAAACGGGTCCATGATGGAAACTGTGCTCTTTCAAGTGCCATATGTTGGACTCACCTAGGTTGTGATAGAACCCTAATGCAAGCTATAATGTTCGTGCCCTTAAACGCAATTAATATCCTGTTCTTTGATAGAGATGATAACGAGTGTCCTGGAAGAAGTAAGTTACATCCCATTTTTCATGCCACCCAGTTGTGAGCACACCATGTGGTATGGCTCTTCATATATCCGATGCCTGCATATGTCACATATTTCCAGAGTAGGATATTTTTCAAAGAGGCAGACGCAGAAGTAAAGTATTTCGTTGTAAACGTTTTGAACAAATGTGTGATGATAAATGAAGAAAAAAAAGAAATGCCCCGGGTGAGGATCGAACTCACGACCTTCAGATTGCTCTGACATTGGAAGTATGACTGATTATGAGACTGACGCGCTACCTACTGCGCTACCGAGGCCTGGTGTGGACGGCGGGGATAGGGATTTATATTTTGTGAACTCACCAGTATGCGTCAACAAACGGGTCCATGCTCGAAACTGTGCTCTTTCAAGTGCCATATGTTGGACTCACCTAGGTTGTGATAGAACCCTAATGCAAGCTATAATGTGCGTGCCCTTAAACGCAATTAATATCCTGTTCTTTGATAGAGATGATAACGAGTGTCCTGGAAGAAGTAAGTTACATCCCATTTTTCATGCCACCCAGTTGTGAGCACACCATGTGGTATGGCTCTTCATATATCCGATGCCTGCATATGTCACATATTTCCAGAGTAGGATATTTTTCAAAGAGGCAGACGCAGAAGTAAAGTATTTCGTTGTAAACGTTTTGAACAAATGTGTGATGATAAATGAAGAAAAAAAAGAAATGCCCCGGGTGAGGATCGAACTCACGACCTTCAGATTGCTCTGACATTGGACGTATGACTGATTATGAGACTGACGCGCTACCTACTGCGCTACCGAGGCCTGGTGTGGACGGCGGGGATAGGGATTTATATTTTGTGAACTCACCAGTATGCGTCAACAAACGGGTCCATCATGGAAACTGTGCTCTTTCAAGTGCCATATGTTGGACTCACCTAGGTTGTGATAGAACCCTAATGCAAGCTATAATGTGCGTGCCCGTAAACGCAATTAATATCCTGTTCTTGATAGAGATGATAACGAGTGTCCTGGAAGAAGTAAGTTACATCCCATTTTTCATGCCACCCAGTTGTGAGCACACCATGTGGTATGGCTCTTCATATATCCGATGCCTGCATATGTCACATATTTCCAGAGTAGGATATTTTTCAAAGAGGCAGACGCAGAAGTAAAGTATTTCGTTGTAAACGTTTTGAACAAATGTGTGATGATAAATGAAGAAAAAAAAAGAAATGCCCCGGGTGAGGATCGAACTCACGACCTTCAGATTGCTCTGACATTGGACGTACGACTGATTATGAGACTGACGCGCTACCTTCTGCGCTACCGAGGCCTGGTGTGGACGGCGGGGATAGGGATTTATATTTTGTGAACTCACCAGTATGCGTCAACAAACGGGTCCATGATGGAAACTGTGCTCTTTCAAGTGTCATATGTTGGACTCGCCTAGGTTGTGATAGAACCCTAATGCAAGCTATAATGTGCGTGCCCATCAACGCAATTAATATCCTGTTCTTGATAGAGATGATAACGAGTGTCCTGGAAGAAGTAAGTTACATCCCATTTTTCATGCCACCCAGTTGTGAGCACACCATGTGGTATGGCTCTTCATATATCCGATGCCTGCATATGTCACATATTTCCAGAGTAGGATATTTTTCAAAGAGGCAGACGCAGAAGTAAAGTATTTCGTTGTAAACGTTTTGAACAAATGTGTGATGATAAATGAAGAAAAAAAAGAAATGCCCCGGGTGAGGATCGAACTCACGACCTTCAGATTGCTCTGACATTGGACGTATGACTGATTATGAGACTGACGCGCTACCTACTGCGCTACCGAGGCCTGGTGTGGACGGCGGGGATAGGGATTTATATTTTGTGAACTCACCAGTATGCGTCAACAAACGGGTCCATGCTGGAAACTGTGCTCTTTCAAGTGCCATATGTTGGACTCACCTAGGTTGTGATAGAACCCTAATGCAAGCTATAATGTGCGTGCCCGTAAACGCAATTAATATCCTGTTCTTTGATAGAGATGATAACGAGTGTCCTGGAAGAAGTAAGTTACATCCCATTTTTCATGCCACCCAGTTGTGAGCACACCATGTGGTATGGCTCTTCATATATCCGATGCCTGCATATGTCACATATTTCCAGAGTAGGATATTTTTCAAAGAGGCAGACGCAGAAGTAAAGTATTTCGTTGTAAACGTTTTGAACAAATGTGTGATGATAAATGAAGAAAAAAAAGGAATGCCCCGGGTGAGGATCGAACTCACGACCTTCAGATTGCTGTGACATTGGACGTATGACTGATTATGAGACTGACGCGCTACCTACTGCGCTACCGAGGCCTGGTGTGGACGGCGGGGATAGGGATTTATATTTTGTGAACTCACCAGTATGCGTCAACAAACGGGTCCATGCTCGAAACTGTGCTCTTTCAAGTGCCATATGTTGGACTCACCTAGGTTGTGATAGAACCCTAATGCAAGCTATAATGTTCGTGCCCGTAAACGCAATTAATATCCTGTTCTTGATAGAGATGATAACGAGTGTCCTGGAAGAAGTAAGTTACATCCCATTTTTCATGCCACCCAGTTGTGAGCACACCATGTGGTATGGCTCTTCATATATCCGATGCCTGCATATGTCACATATTTCCAGAGTAGGATATTTTTCAAAGAGGCAGACGCAGAAGTAAAGTATTTCGTTGTAAACGTTTTGAACAAATGTGTGATGATAAATGAAGAAAAAAAAAGAAATGCCCCGGGTGAGGATCGAACTCACGACCTTCAGATTGCTCTGACATTGGACGTATGACTGATTATGAGACTGACGCGCTACCTACTGCGCTACCGAGGCCTGGTGTGAACGGCGGGGATAGGGATTTATATTTTGTGAACTCACCAGTATGCGTCAACAAACGGGTCCATGATGGAAACTGTGCTCTTTCAAGTGCCATATGTTGGACTCACCTAGGTTGTGATAGAACCCTAATGCAAGCTATAATGTGCGTGCCCGTAAACGCAATTAATATCCTGTTCTTGATAGAGATGATAACGAGTGTCCTGGAAGAAGTAAGTTACATCCCATTTTTCATGCCACCCAGTTGTGAGCACACCATGTGGTATGGCTCTTCATATATCCGATGCCTGCATATGTCACATATTTCCAGAGTAGGATATTTTTCAAAGAGGCAGACGCAGAAGTAAAGTATTTCGTTGTAAACGTTTTGAACAAATGTGTGATGATAAATGAAGAAAAAAAAGAAATGCCCCGGGTGAGGATCGAACTCACGACCTTCAGATTGCTCTGAAATTGGACGTATGACTGATTATGAGACTGACGCGCTACCTACTGCGCTACCGAGGCCTGGTGTGGATGGCGGGGATAGGGATTTATATTTTGTGAACTCACCAGTATGCGTCAACAAACGGGTCCATGATGGAAACTGTGCTCTTTCAAGTGCCATATGTTGGACTCGCCTAGGTTGTGATAGAACCCTAATGCAAGCTATAATGTGCGTGCCCTTAAACGCAATTAATATCCTGTTCTTTGATAGAGATGATAACGAGTGTCCTGGAAGAAGTAAGTTACATCCCATTTTTCATGCCACCCAGTTGTGAGCACACCATGTGGTATGGCTCTTCATATATCCGATGCCTGCATATGTCACATATTTCCAGAGTAGGATATTTTTCAAAGAGGCAGACGCAGAAGTAAAGTATTTCGTTGTAAACGTTTTGAACAAATGTGTGATGATAAATGAAGAAAAAAAAGAAATGCCCCGGGTGAGGATCGAACTCACGACCTTCAGATTGCTCTGACATTGGACGTATGACTGATTATGAGACTGACGCGCTACCTACTGCGCTACCGAGGCCTGGTGTGGACGGCGGGGATAGGGATTTATATTTTGTGAACTCACCAGTATGCGTCAACAAACGGGTCCATGATGGAAACTGTGCTCTTTCAAGTGCCATATGTTGGACTCACCTAGGTTGTGATAGAACCCTAATGCAAGCTATAATGTGCGTGCCCTTAAACGCAATTAATATCCTGTTCTTTGATAGAGATGATAACGAGTGTCCTGGAAGAAGTAAGTTACATCCCATTTTTCATGCCACCCAGTTGTGAGCACACCATGTGGTATGGCTCTTCATATATCCGATGCCTGCATATGTCACATATTTCCAGAGTAGGATATTTTTCAAAGAGGCAGACGCAGAAGTAAAGTATTTCGTTGTAAACGTTTTGAACAAATGTGTGATGATAAATGAAGAAAAAAAAGAAATGCCCCGGGTGAGGATCGAACTCACGACCTTCAGATTGCTCTGAAATTGGACGTATGACTGATTATGAGACTGACGCGCTACCTACTGCGCTACCGAGGCCTGGTGTGGACGGCGGGGATAGGGATTTATATTTTGTGAACTCACCAGTATGCGTCAACAAACGGGTCCATGATGGAAACTGTGCTCTTTCAAGTGCCATATGTTGGACTCACCTAGGTTGTGATAGAACCCTAATGCAAGCTATAATGTGCGTGCCCTTAAACGCAATTAATATCCTGTTCTTTGATAGAGATGATAACGAGTGTCCTGGAAGAAGTAAGTTACATCCCATTTTTCATGCCACCCAGTTGTGAGCACACCATGTGGTATGGCTCTTCATATATCCGATGCCTGCATATGTCACATATTTCCAGAGTAGGATATTTTTCAAAGAGGCAGACGCAGAAGTAAAGTATTTCGTTGTAAACGTTTTGAACAAATGTGTGATGATAAATGAAGAAAAAAAAGAAATGCCCCGGTGAGGATCGAACTCACGACCTTCAGATTGCTCTGACATTGGACGTATGACTGATTATGAGACTGACGCGCTACCTACTGCGCTACCGAGGCCTGGTGTGGACGGCGGGGATAGGGATTTATATTTTGTGAACTCACCAGTATGCGTCAACAAACGGGTCCATGATGGAAACTGTGCTCTTTCAAGTGCCATATGTTGGACTCACCTAGGTTGTGATAGAACCCTAATGCAAGCTATAATGTTCGTGCCCGTAAACGCAATTAATATCCTGTTCTTGATAGAGATGATAACGAGTGTCCTGGAAGAAGTAAGTTACATCCCATTTTTCATGCCACCCAGTTGTGAGCACACCATGTGGTATGGCTCTTCATATATCCGATGCCTGCATATGTCACATATTTCCAGAGTAGGATATTTTTCAAAGAGGCAGACGCAGAAGTAAAGTATTTCGTTGTAAACGTTTTGAACAAATGTGTGATGATAAATGAAGAAAAAAAAAGAAATGCCCCGGGTGAGGATCGAACTCACGACCTTCAGATTGCTCTGACATTGGACGTACGACTGATTATGAGACTGACGCGCTACCTTCTGCGCTACCGAGGCCTGGTGTGGACGGCGGGGATAGGGATTTATATTTTGTGAACTCACCAGTATGCGTCAACAAACGGGTCCATGATGGAAACTGTGCTCTTTCAAGTGTCATACGTTGGACTCGCCTAGGTTGTGATAGAACCCTAATGCAAGCTATAATGTGCGTGCCCGTAAACGCAATTAATATCCTGTTCTTGATAGAGATGATAACGAGTGTCCTGGAAGAAGTAAGTTACATCCCATTTTTCATGCCACCCAGTTGTGAGCACACCATGTGGTATGGCTCTTCATATATCCGATGCCTGCATATGTCACATATTTCCAGAGTAGGATATTTTTCAAAGAGGCAGACGCAGAAGTAAAGTATTTCGCTGTAAACGTTTTGAACAAATGTGTGATGATAAATGAAGAAAAAAAAAGAAATGCCCCGGGTGAGGATCGAACTCACGACCTTCAGATTGCTCTGACATTGGACGTACGACTGATTATGAGACTGACGCGCTACCTTCTGCGCTACCGAGGCCTGGTGTGGACGGCGGGGATAGGGATTTATATTTTGTGAACTCACCAGTATGCGTCAACAAACGGGTCCATGATGGAAACTGTGCTCTTTCAAGTGTCATATGTTGGACTCGCCTAGGTTGTGATAGAACCCTAATGCAAGCTATAATGTGCGTGCCCATCAACGCAATTAATATCCTGTTCTTGATAGAGATGATAACGAGTGTCCTGGAAGAAGTAAGTTACATCCCATTTTTCATGCCACCCAGTTGTGAGCACACCATGTGGTATGGCTCTTCATATATCCGATGCCTGCATATGTCACATATTTCCAGAGTAGGATATTTTTCAAAGAGGCAGACGCAGAAGTAAAGTATTTCGTTGTAAACGTTTTGAACAAATGTGTGATGATAAATGAAGAAAAAAAAGAAATGCCCCGGGTGAGGATCGAACTCACGACCTTCAGATTGCTCTGACATTGGACGTATGACTGATTATGAGACTGACGCGCTACCTACTGCGCTACCGAGGCCTGGTGTGGACGGCGGGGATAGGGATTTATATTTTGTGAACTCACCAGTATGCGTCAACAAACGGGTCCATGCTGGAAACTGTGCTCTTTCAAGTGCCATATGTTGGACTCACCTAGGTTGTGATAGAACCCTAATGCAAGCTATAATGTGCGTGCCCGTAAACGCAATTAATATCCTGTTCTTTGATAGAGATGATAACGAGTGTCCTGGAAGAAGTAAGTTACATCCCATTTTTCATGCCACCCAGTTGTGAGCACACCATGTGGTATGGCTCTTCATATATCCGATGCCTGCATATGTCACATATTTCCAGAGTAGGATATTTTTCAAAGAGGCAGACGCAGAAGTAAAGTATTTCGTTGTAAACGTTTTGAACAAATGTGTGATGATAAATGAAGAAAAAAAAGGAATGCCCCGGGTGAGGATCGAACTCACGACCTTCAGATTGCTGTGACATTGGACGTATGACTGATTATGAGACTGACGCGCTACCTACTGCGCTACCGAGGCCTGGTGTGGACGGCGGGGATAGGGATTTATATTTTGTGAACTCACCAGTATGCGTCAACAAACGGGTCCATGCTCGAAACTGTGCTCTTTCAAGTGCCATATGTTGGACTCACCTAGGTTGTGATAGAACCCTAATGCAAGCTATAATGTTCGTGCCCGTAAACGCAATTAATATCCTGTTCTTGATAGAGATGATAACGAGTGTCCTGGAAGAAGTAAGTTACATCCCATTTTTCATGCCACCCAGTTGTGAGCACACCATGTGGTATGGCTCTTCATATATCCGATGCCTGCATATGTCACATATTTCCAGAGTAGGATATTTTTCAAAGAGGCAGACGCAGAAGTAAAGTATTTCGTTGTAAACGTTTTGAACAAATGTGTGATGATAAATGAAGAAAAAAAAAGAAATGCCCCGGGTGAGGATCGAACTCACGACCTTCAGATTGCTCTGACATTGGACGTATGACTGATTATGAGACTGACGCGCTACCTACTGCGCTACCGAGGCCTGGTGTGAACGGCGGGGATAGGGATTTATATTTTGTGAACTCAGCAGTATGCGTCAACAAACGGGTCCATGATGGAAACTGTGCTCTTTCAAGTGCCATATGTTGGACTCACCTAGGTTGTGATAGAACCCTAATGCAAGCTATAATGTGCGTGCCCGTAAACGCAATTAATATCCTGTTCTTGATAGAGATGATAACGAGTGTCCTGGAAGAAGTAAGTTACATCCCATTTTTCATGCCACCCAGTTGTGAGCACACCATGTGGTATGGCTCTTCATATATCCGATGCCTGCATATGTCACATATTTCCAGAGTAGGATATTTTTCAAAGAGGCAGACGCAGAAGTAAAGTATTTCGTTGTAAACGTTTTGAACAAATGTGTGATGATAAATGAAGAAAAAAAAGAAATGCCCCGGGTGAGGATCGAACTCACGACCTTCAGATTGCTCTGAAATTGGACGTATGACTGATTATGAGACTGACGCGCTACCTACTGCGCTACCGAGGCCTGGTGTGGATGGCGGGGATAGGGATTTATATTTTGTGAACTCACCAGTATGCGTCAACAAACGGGTCCATGATGGAAACTGTGCTCTTTCAAGTGCCATATGTTGGACTCGCCTAGGTTGTGATAGAACCCTAATGCAAGCTATAATGTGCGTGCCCTTAAACGCAATTAATATCCTGTTCTTTGATAGAGATGATAACGAGTGTCCTGGAAGAAGTAAGTTACATCCCATTTTTCATGCCACCCAGTTGTGAGCACACCATGTGGTATGGCTCTTCATATATCCGATGCCTGCATATGTCACATATTTCCAGAGTAGGATATTTTTCAAAGAGGCAGACGCAGAAGTAAAGTATTTCGTTGTAAACGTTTTGAACAAATGTGTGATGATAAATGAAGAAAAAAAAGAAATGCCCCGGGTGAGGATCGAACTCACGACCTTCAGATTGCTCTGACATTGGACGTATGACTGATTATGAGACTGACGCGCTACCTACTGCGCTACCGAGGCCTGGTGTGGACGGCGGGGATAGGGATTTATATTTTGTGAACTCACCAGTATGCGTCAACAAACGGGTCCATGATGGAAACTGTGCTCTTTCAAGTGCCATATGTTGGACTCACCTAGGTTGTGATAGAACCCTAATGCAAGCTATAATGTGCGTGCCCTTAAACGCAATTAATATCCTGTTCTTTGATAGAGATGATAACGAGTGTCCTGGAAGAAGTAAGTTACATCCCATTTTTCATGCCACCCAGTTGTGAGCACACCATGTGGTATGGCTCTTCATATATCCGATGCCTGCATATGTCACATATTTCCAGAGTAGGATATTTTTCAAAGAGGCAGACGCAGAAGTAAAGTATTTCGTTGTAAACGTTTTGAACAAATGTGTGATGATAAATGAAGAAAAAAAAGAAATGCCCCGGGTGAGGATCGAACTCACGACCTTCAGATTGCTCTGAAATTGGACGTATGACTGATTATGAGACTGACGCGCTACCTACTGCGCTACCGAGGCCTGGTGTGGACGGCGGGGATAGGGATTTATATTTTGTGAACTCACCAGTATGCGTCAACAAACGGGTCCATGATGGAAACTGTGCTCTTTCAAGTGCCATATGTTGGACTCACCTAGGTTGTGATAGAACCCTAATGCAAGCTATAATGTGCGTGCCCTTAAACGCAATTAATATCCTGTTCTTTGATAGAGATGATAACGAGTGTCCTGGAAGAAGTAAGTTACATCCCATTTTTCATGCCACCCAGTTGTGAGCACACCATGTGGTATGGCTCTTCATATATCCGATGCCTGCATATGTCACATATTTCCAGAGTAGGATATTTTTCAAAGAGGCAGACGCAGAAGTAAAGTATTTCGTTGTAAACGTTTTGAACAAATGTGTGATGATAAATGAAGAAAAAAAAGAAATGCCCCGGTGAGGATCGAACTCACGACCTTCAGATTGCTCTGACATTGGACGTATGACTGATTATGAGACTGACGCGCTACCTACTGCGCTACCGAGGCCTGGTGTGGACGGCGGGGATAGGGATTTATATTTTGTGAACTCACCAGTATGCGTCAACAAACGGGTCCATGATGGAAACTGTGCTCTTTCAAGTGCCATATGTTGGACTCACCTAGGTTGTGATAGAACCCTAATGCAAGCTATAATGTTCGTGCCCGTAAACGCAATTAATATCCTGTTCTTGATAGAGATGATAACGAGTGTCCTGGAAGAAGTAAGTTACATCCCATTTTTCATGCCACCCAGTTGTGAGCACACCATGTGGTATGGCTCTTCATATATCCGATGCCTGCATATGTCACATATTTCCAGAGTAGGATATTTTTCAAAGAGGCAGACGCAGAAGTAAAGTATTTCGTTGTAAACGTTTTGAACAAATGTGTGATGATAAATGAAGAAAAAAAAAGAAATGCCCCGGGTGAGGATCGAACTCACGACCTTCAGATTGCTCTGACATTGGACGTACGACTGATTATGAGACTGACGCGCTACCTTCTGCGCTACCGAGGCCTGGTGTGGACGGCGGGGATAGGGATTTATATTTTGTGAACTCACCAGTATGCGTCAACAAACGGGTCCATGATGGAAACTGTGCTCTTTCAAGTGTCATATGTTGGACTCGCCTAGGTTGTGATAGAACCCTAATGCAAGCTATAATGTGCGTGCCCATCAACGCAATTAATATCCTGTTCTTGATAGAGATGATAACGAGTGTCCTGGAAGAAGTAAGTTACATCCCATTTTTCATGCCACCCAGTTGTGAGCACACCATGTGGTATGGCTCTTCATATATCCGATGCCTGCATATGTCACATATTTCCAGAGTAGGATATTTTTCAAAGAGGCAGACGCAGAAGTAAAGTATTTCGTTGTAAACGTTTTGAACAAATGTGTGATGATAAATGAAGAAAAAAAAGAAATGCCCCGGGTGAGGATCGAACTCACGACCTTCAGATTGCTCTGACATTGGACGTATGACTGATTATGAGACTGACGCGCTACCTACTGCGCTACCGAGGCCTGGTGTGGACGGCGGGGATAGGGATTTATATTTTGTGAACTCACCAGTATGCGTCAACAAACGGGTCCATGATGGAAACTGTGCTCTTTCAAGTGCCATATGTTGGACTCGCCTAGGTTGTGATAGAACCCTAATGCAAGCTATAATGTGCGTGCCCGTAAACGCCATTAATATCCTGTTCTTGATAGAGAAGATAACGAGTGTCCTGGAAGAAGTAAGTTACATCCCATTTTTCATGCCACCCAGTTGTGAGCACACCATGTGGTATGGCTCTTCATATATCCGATGCCTGCATATGTCACATATTTCCAGAGTAGGATATTTTTCAAAGAGGCAGACGCAGAAGTAAAGTATTTCGTTGTAAACGTTTTGAACAAATGTGTGATGATCAATGAAGAAAAAAAAAAGAAATGCCCCGGGTGAGGATCGAACTCACGACCTTCAGATTGCTCTGACATTGGACGTATGACTGATTATGAGACTGACGCGCTACCTACTGCGCTACCGAGGCCTGGTGTGGACGGCGGGGATAGGGATTTATATTTTGTGAACTCACCAGTATGCGTCAACAAACGGGTCCATCATGGAAACTGTGCTCTTTCAAGTGCCATATGTTGGACTCACCTAGGTTGTGATAGAACCCTAATGCAAGCTATAATGTGCGTGCCCGTAAACGCAATTAATATCCTGTTCTTTGATAGAGATGATAACGAGTGTCCTGGAAGAAGTAAGTTACATCCCATTTTTCATGCCACCCAGTTGTGAGCACACCATGTGGTATGGCTCTTCATATATCCGATGCCTGCATATGTCACATATTTCCAGAGTAGGATATTTTTCAAAGAGGCAGACGCAGAAGTAAAGTATTTCGTTGTAAACGTTTTGAACAAATGTGTGATGATAAATGAAGAAAAAAAAGAAATGCCCCGGGTGAGGATCGAACTCACGACCTTCAGATTGCTCTGACATTGGACGTATGACTGATTATGAGACTGACGCGCTACCTACTGCGCTACCGAGGCCTGGTGTGGACGGCGGGGATAGGGATTTATATTTTGTGAACTCACCAGTATGCGTCAACAAACGGGTCCATGCTCGAAACTGTGCTCTTTCAAGTGCCATATGTTGGACTCACCTAGGTTGTGATAGAACCCTAATGCAAGCTATAATGTGCGTGCCCTTAAACGCAATTAATATCCTGTTCTTGATAGAGATGATAACGAGTGTCCTGGAAGAAGTAAGTTACATCCCATTTTTCATGCCACCCAGTTGTGAGCACACCATGTGGTATGGCTCTTCATATATCCGATGCCTGCATATGTCACATATTTCCAGAGTAGGATATTTTTCAAAGAGGCAGACGCAGAAGTAAAGTATTTCGTTGTAAACGTTTTGAACAAATGTGTGATGATAAATGAAGAAAAAAAAGAAATGCCCCGGGTGAGGATCGAACTCACGACCTTCAGATTGCTCTGACATTGGACGTATGACTGATTATGAGACTGACGCGCTACCTACTGCGCTACCGAGGCCTGGTGTGGACGGCGGGGATAGGGATTTATATTTTGTGAACTCAGCAGTATGCGTCAACAAACGGGTCCATGATGGAAACTGTGCTCTTTCAAGTGCCATATGTTGGACTCACCTAGGTTGTGATAGAACCCTAATGCAAGCTATAATGTGCGTGCCCTTAAACGCAATTAATATCCTGTTCTTTGATAGAGATGATAACGAGTGTCCTGGAAGAAGTAAGTTACATCCCATTTTTCATGCCACCCAGTTGTGAGCACACCATGTGGTATGGCTCTTCATATATCCGATGCCTGCATATGTCACATATTTCCAGAGTAGGATATTTTTCAAAGAGGCAGACGCAGAAGTAAAGTATTTCGTTGTAAACGTTTTGAACAAATGTGTGATGATAAATGAAGAAAAAAAAGAAATGCCCCGGGTGAGGATCGAACTCACGACCTTCAGATTGCTCTGACATTGGACGTATGACTGATTATGAGACTGACGCGCTACCTACTGCGCTACCGAGGCCTGGTGTGGACGGCGGGGATAGGGATTTATATTTTGTGAACTCACCAGTATGCGTCAACAAACGGGTCCATGATGGAAACTGTGCTCTTTCAAGTGCCATATGTTGGACTCACCTAGGTTGTGATAGAACCCTAATGCAAGCTATAATGTGCGTGCCCTTAAACGCAATTAATATCCTGTTCTTTGATAGAGATGATAACGAGTGTCCTGGAAGAAGTAAGTTACATCCCATTTTTCATGCCACCCAGTTGTGAGCACACCATGTGGTATGGCTCTTCATATATCCGATGCCTGCATATGTCACATATTTCCAGAGTAGGATATTTTTCAAAGAGGCAGACGCAGAAGTAAAGTATTTCGTTGTAAACGTTTTGAACAAATGTGTGATGATAAATGAAGAAAAAAAAGAAATGCCCCGGGTGAGGATCGAACTCACGACCTTCAGATTGCTCTGACATTGGACGTATGACTGATTATGAGACTGACGCGCTACCTACTGCGCTACCGAGGCCTGGTGTGGACGGCGGGGATAGGGATTTATATTTTGTGAACTCACCAGTATGCGTCAACAAACGGGTCCATCATGGAAACTGTGCTCTTTCAAGTGCCATATGTTGGACTCGCCTAGGTTGTGATAGAACCCTAATGCAAGCTATAATGTGCGTGCCCGTAAACGCCATTAATATCCTGTTCTTGATAGAGAAGATAACGAGTGTCCTGGAAGAAGTAAGTTACATCCCATTTTTCATGCCACCCAGTTGTGAGCACACCATGTGGTATGGCTCTTCATATATCCGATGCCTGCATATGTCACATATTTCCAGAGTAGGATATTTTTCAAAGAGGCAGACGCAGAAGTAAAGTATTTCGTTGTAAACGTTTTGAACAAATGTGTGATGATCAATGAAGAAAAAAAAAAGAAATGCCCCGGGTGAGGATCGAACTCACGACCTTCAGATTGCTCTGACATTGGACGTATGACTGATTATGAGACTGACGCGCTACCTACTGCGCTACCGAGGCCTGGTGTGGACGGCGGGGATAGGGATTTATATTTTGTGAACTCACCAGTATGCGTCAACAAACGGGTCCATCATGGAAACTGTGCTCTTTCAAGTGCCATATGTTGGACTCACCTAGGTTGTGATAGAACCCTAATGCAAGCTATAATGTGCGTGCCCGTAAACGCAATTAATATCCTGTTCTTTGATAGAGATGATAACGAGTGTCCTGGAAGAAGTAAGTTACATCCCATTTTTCATGCCACCCAGTTGTGAGCACACCATGTGGTATGGCTCTTCATATATCCGATGCCTGCATATGTCACATATTTCCAGAGTAGGATATTTTTCAAAGAGGCAGACGCAGAAGTAAAGTATTTCGTTGTAAACGTTTTGAACAAATGTGTGATGATAAATGAAGAAAAAAAAGAAATGCCCCGGGTGAGGATCGAACTCACGACCTTCAGATTGCTCTGACATTGGACGTATGACTGATTATGAGACTGACGCGCTACCTACTGCGCTACCGAGGCCTGGTGTGGACGGCGGGGATAGGGATTTATATTTTGTGAACTCACCAGTATGCGTCAACAAACGGGTCCATCATGGAAACTGTGCTCTTTCAAGTGCCATATGTTGGACTCACCTAGGTTGTGATAGAACCCTAATGCAAGCTATAATGTTCGTGCCCTTAAACGCAATTAATATCCTGTTCTTGACAGAGATGATAACGAGTGTCCTGGAAGAAGTAAGTTACATCCCATTTTTCATGCCACCCAGTTGTGAGCACACCATGTGGTATGGCTCTTCATATATCCGATGCCTGCATATGTCACATATTTCCAGAGTAGGATATTTTTCAAAGAGGCAGACGCAGAAGTAAAGTATTTCGTTGTAAACGTTTTGAACAAATGTGTGATGATAAATGAAGAAAAAAAAGAAATGCCCCGGGTGAGGATCGAACTCACGACCTTCAGATTGCTCTGACATTGGACGTATGACTGATTATGAGACTGACGCGCTACCTACTGCGCTACCGAGGCCTGGTGTGGACGGCGGGGATAGGGATTTATATTTTGTGAACTCACCAGTATGCGTCAACAAACGGGTCCATGCTCGAAACTGTGCTCTTTCAAGTGCCATATGTTGGACTCACCTAGGTTGTGATAGAACCCTAATGCAAGCTATAATGTGCGTGCCCTTAAACGCAATTAATATCCTGTTCTTGATAGAGATGATAACGAGTGTCCTGGAAGAAGTAAGTTACATCCCATTTTTCATGCCACCCAGTTGTGAGCACACCATGTGGTATGGCTCTTCATATATCCGATGCCTGCATATGTCACATATTTCCAGAGTAGGATATTTTTCAAAGAGGCAGACGCAGAAGTAAAGTATTTCGTTGTAAACGTTTTGAACAAATGTGTGATGATAAATGAAGAAAAAAAAGAAATGCCCCGGGTGAGGATCGAACTCACGACCTTCAGATTGCTCTGACATTGGACGTATGACTGATTATGAGACTGACGCGCTACCTACTGCGCTACCGAGGCCTGGTGTGGACGGCGGGGATAGGGATTTATATTTTGTGAACTCACCAGTATGCGTCAACAAACGGGTCCATGATGGAAACTGTGCTCTTTCAAGTGCCATATGTTGGACTCACCTAGGTTGTGATAGAACCCTAATGCAAGCTATAATGTGCGTGCCCTTAAACGCAATTAATATCCTGTTCTTTGATAGAGATGATAACGAGTGTCCTGGAAGAAGTAAGTTACATCCCATTTTTCATGCCACCCAGTTGTGAGCACACCATGTGGTATGGCTCTTCATATATCCGATGCCTGCATATGTCACATATTTCCAGAGTAGGATATTTTTCAAAGAGGCAGACGCAGAAGTAAAGTATTTCGTTGTAAACGTTTTGAACAAATGTGTGATGATAAATGAAGAAGAAAAAAGAAATGCCCCGGGTGAGGATCGAACTCACGACCTTCAGATTGCTCTGACATTGGACGTATGACTGATTATGAGACTGACGCGCTACCTACTGCGCTACCGAGGCCTGGTGTGGACGGCGGGGATAGGGATTTATATTTTGTGAACTCACCAGTATGCGTCAACAAACGGGTCCATGATGGAAACTGTGCTCTTTCAAGTGCCATATGTTGGACTCACCTAGGTTGTGATAGAACCCTAATGCAAGCTATAATGTGCGTGCCCTTAAACGCAATTAATATCCTGTTCTTTGATAGAGATGATAACGAGTGTCCTGGAAGAAGTAAGTTACATCCCATTTTTCATGCCACCCAGTTGTGAGCACACCATGTGGTATGGCTCTTCATATATCCGATGCCTGCATATGTCACATATTTCCAGAGTAGGATATTTTTCAAAGAGGCAGACGCAGAAGTAAAGTATTTCGTTGTAAACGTTTTGAACAAATGTGTGATGATAAATGAAGAAGAAAAAAGAAATGCCCCGGGTGAGGATCGAACTCACGACCTTCAGATTGCTGTGACATTGGACGTATGACTGATTATGAGACTGACGCGCTACCTACTGCGCTACCGAGGCCTGGTGTGGACGGCGGGGATAGGGATTTATATTTTGTGAACTCACCAGTATGCGTCAACAAACGGGTCCATCATGGAAACTGTGCTCTTTCAAGTGCCATATGTTGGACTCACCTAGGTTGTGATAGAACCCTAATGCAAGCTATAATGTGCGTGCCCGTAAACGCAATTAATATCCTGTTCTTTGATAGAGATGATAACGAGTGTCCTGGAAGAAGTAAGTTACATCCCATTTTTCATGCCACCCAGTTGTGAGCACACCATGTGGTATGGCTCTTCATATATCCGATGCCTGCATATGTCACATATTTCCAGAGTAGGATATTTTTCAAAGAGGCAGACGCAGAAGTAAAGTATTTCGTTGTAAACGTTTTGAACAAATGTGTGATGATAAATGAAGAAAAAAAAGAAATGCCCCGGGTGAGGATCGAACTCACGACCTTCAGATTGCTCTGACATTGGACGTATGACTGATTATGAGACTGACGCGCTACCTACTGCGCTACCGAGGCCTGGTGTGGACGGCGGGGATAGGGATTTATATTTTGTGAACTCAGCAGTATGCGTCAACAAACGGGTCCATCATGGAAACTGTGCTCTTTCAAGTGCCATATGTTGGACTCACCTAGGTTGTGATAGAACCCTAATGCAAGCTATAATGTGCGTGCCCGTAAACGCAATGAATATCCTGTTCTTTGATAGAGATGATAACGAGTGTCCTGGAAGAAGTAAGTTACATCCCATTTTTCATGCCACCCAGTTGTGAGCACACCATGTGGTATGGCTCTTCATATATCCGATGCCTGCATATGTCACATATTTCCAGAGTAGGATATTTTTCAAAGAGGCAGACGCAGAAGTAAAGTATTTCGTTGTAAACGTTTTGAACAAATGTGTGATGATAAATGAAGAAAAAAAAGAAATGCCCCGGGTGAGGATCGAACTCACGACCTTCAGATTGCTCTGACATTGGACGTATGACTGATTATGAGACTGACGCGCTACCTACTGCGCTACCGAGGCCTGGTGTGGACGGCGGGGATAGGGATTTATATTTTGTGAACTCAGCAGTATGCGTCAACAAACGGGTCCATCATGGAAACTGTGCTCTTTCAAGTGCCATATGTTGGACTCACCTAGGTTGTGATAGAACCCTAATGCAAGCTATAATGTGCGTGCCCGTAAACGCAATGAATATCCTGTTCTTTGATAGAGATGATAACGAGTGTCCTGGAAGAAGTAAGTTACATCCCATTTTTCATGCCACCCAGTTGTGAGCACACCATGTGGTATGGCTCTTCATATATCCGATGCCTGCATATGTCACATATTTCCAGAGTAGGATATTTTTCAAAGAGGCAGACGCAGAAGTAAAGTATTTCGTTGTAAACGTTTTGAACAAATGTGTGATGATAAATGAAGAAAAAAAAGAAATGCCCCGGGTGAGGATCGAACTCACGACCTTCAGATTGCTGTGACATTGGACGTATGACTGATTATGAGACTGACGCGCTACCTACTGCGCTACCGAGGCCTGGTGTGGACGGCGGGGATAGGGATTTATATTTTGTGAACTCACCAGTATGCGTCAACAAACGGGTCCATCATGGAAACTGTGCTCTTTCAAGTGCCATATGTTGGACTCACCTAGGTTGTGATAGAACCCTAATGCAAGCTATAATGTGCGTGCCCGTAAACGCAATTAATATCCTGTTCTTTGATAGAGATGATAACGAGTGTCCTGGAAGAAGTAAGTTACATCCCATTTTTCATGCCACCCAGTTGTGAGCACACCATGTGGTATGGCTCTTCATATATCCGATGCCTGCATATGTCACATATTTCCAGAGTAGGATATTTTTCAAAGAGGCAGACGCAGAAGTAAAGTATTTCGTTGTAAACGTTTTGAACAAATGTGTGATGATAAATGAAGAAAAAAAAGAAATGCCCCGGGTGAGGATCGAACTCACGACCTTCAGATTGCTCTGACATTGGACGTATGACTGATTATGAGACTGACGCGCTACCTACTGCGCTACCGAGGCCTGGTGTGGACGGCGGGGATAGGGATTTATATTTTGTGAACTCAGCAGTATGCGTCAACAAACGGGTCCATGATGGAAACTGTGCTCTTTCAAGTGCCATATGTTGGACTCACCTAGGTTGTGATAGAACCCTAATGCAAGCTATAATGTGCGTGCCCGTAAACGCAATGAATATCCTGTTCTTTGATAGAGATGATAACGAGTGTCCTGGAAGAAGTAAGTTACATCCCATTTTTCATGCCACCCAGTTGTGAGCACACCATGTGGTATGGCTCTTCATATATCCGATGCCTGCATATGTCACATATTTCCAGAGTAGGATATTTTTCAAAGAGGCAGACGCAGAAGTAAAGTATTTCGTTGTAAACGTTTTGAACAAATGTGTGATGATAAATGAAGAAAAAAAAGAAATGCCCCGGGTGAGGATCGAACTCACGACCTTCAGATTGCTCTGACATTGGACGTATGACTGATTATGAGACTGACGCGCTACCTACTGCGCTACCGAGGCCTGGTGTGGACGGCGGGGATAGGGATTTATATTTTGTGAACTCAGCAGTATGCGTCAACAAACGGGTCCATGATGGAAACTGTGCTCTTTCAAGTGCCATATGTTGGACTCACCTAGGTTGTGATAGAACCCTAATGCAAGCTATAATGTGCGTGCCCGTAAACGCAATTAATATCCTGTTCTTGATAGAGATGATAACGAGTGTCCTGGAAGAAGTAAGTTACATCCCATTTTTCATGCCACCCAGTTGTGAGCACACCATGTGGTATGGCTCTTCATATATCCGATGCCTGCATATGTCACATATTTCCAGAGTAGGATATTTTTCAAAGAGGCAGACGCAGAAGTAAAGTATTTCGTTGTAAACGTTTTGAACAAATGTGTGATGATAAATGAAGAAAAAAAAAGAAATGCCCCGGGTGAGGATCGAACTCACGACCTTCAGAATGCTCTGACATTGGACGTATGACTGATTATGAGACTGACGCGCTACCTACTGCGCTACCGAGGCCTGGTGTGGACGGCGGGGATAGGGATTTATATTTTGTGAACTCACCAGTATGCGTCAACAAACGGGTCCATGCTCGAAACTGTGCTCTTTCAAGTGTCATATGTTGGACTCGCCTAGGTTGTGATAGAACCCTAATGCAAGCTATAATGTGCGTGCCCATCAACGCAATTAATATCCTGTTCTTGATAGAGATGATAACGAGTGTCCTGGAAGAAGTAAGTTACATCCCATTTTTCATGCCACCCAGTTGTGAGCACACCATGTGATATGGCTCTTCATATATCCGATGCCTGCATATGTCACATATTTCCAGAGTAGGATATTTTTCAAAGAGGCAGACGCAGAAGTAAAGTATTTCGTTGTAAACGTTTTGAACAAATGTGTGATGATAAATGAAGAAAAAAAAGAAATGCCCCGGGTGAGGATCGAACTCACGACCTTCAGATTGCTCTGACATTGGACGTATGACTGATTATGAGACTGACGCGCTACCTACTGCGCTACCGAGGCCTGGTGTGGATGGCGGGGATAGGGATTTATATATTGTGAACTCACCAGTATGCGTCAACAAACGGGTCCATGATGGAAACTGTGCTCTTTCAAGTGCCATATGTTGGACTCGCCTAGGTTGTGATAGAACCCTAATGCAAGCTATAATGTGCGTGCCCGTAAACGCAATTAATATCCTGTTCTTGATAGAGAAGATAACGAGTGTCATGGAAGAAGTAAGTTACATCCCATTTTTCATGCCACCCAGTTGTGAGCACACCATGTGGTATGGCTCTTCATATATCCGATGCCTGCATATGTCACATATTTCCAGAGTAGGATATTTTTCAAAGAGGCAGACGCAGAAGTAAAGTATTTCGTTGTAAACGTTTTGAACAAATGTGTGATGATAAATGAAGAAAAAAAAGAAATGCCCCGGGTGAGGATCGAACTCACGACCTTCAGATTGCTCTGACATTGGACGTATGACTGATTATGAGACTGACGCGCTACCTACTGCGCTACCGAGGCCTGGTGTGGACGGCGGGGATAGGGATTTATATTTTGTGAACTCACCAGTATGCGTCAACAAACGGGTCCATGCTGGAAACTGTGCTCTTTCAAGTGCCATATGTTGGACTCACCTAGGTTGTGATAGAACCCTAATGCAAGCTATAATGTGCGTGCCCGTAAACGCAATTAATATCCTGTTCTTTGATAGAGATGATAACGAGTGTCCTGGAAGAAGTAAGTTACATCCCATTTTTCATGCCACCCAGTTGTGAGCACACCATGTGGTATGGCTCTTCATATATCCGATGCCTGCATATGTCACATATTTCCAGAGTAGGATATTTTTCAAAGAGGCAGACGCAGAAGTAAAGTATTTCGTTGTAAACGTTTTGAACAAATGTGTGATGATAAATGAAGAAAAAAAAGGAATGCCCCGGGTGAGGATCGAACTCACGACCTTCAGATTGCTGTGACATTGGACGTATGACTGATTATGAGACTGACGCGCTACCTACTGCGCTACCGAGGCCTGGTGTGAACGGCGGGGATAGGGATTTATATTTTGTGAACTCACCAGTATGCGTCAACAAACGGGTCCATGATGGAAACTGTGCTCTTTCAAGTGCCATATGTTGGACTCACCTAGGTTGTGATAGAACCCTAATGCAAGCTATAATGTGCGTGCCCGTAAACGCAATTAATATCCTGTTCTTGATAGAGATGATAACGAGTGTCCTGGAAGAAGTAAGTTACATCCCATTTTTCATGCCACCCAGTTGTGAGCACACCATGTGGTATGGCTCTTCATATATCCGATGCCTGCATATGTCACATATTTCCAGAGTAGGATATTTTTCAAAGAGGCAGACGCAGAAGTAAAGTATTTCGTTGTAAACGTTTTGAACAAATGTGTGATGATAAATGAAGAAAAAAAAGAAATGCCCCGGGTGAGGATCGAACTCACGACCTTCAGATTGCTCTGACATTGGACGTATGACTGATCATGAGACTGACGCGCTACCTACTGCGCTACCGAGGCCTGGTGTGGACGGCGGGGATAGGGATTTATATTTTGTGAACTCAACAGTATGCGTCAACAAACGGGTCCATGATGGAAACTGTGCTCTTTCAAGTGCCATATGTTGGACTCGCCTAGGTTGTGATAGAACCCTAATGCAAGCTATAATGTGCGTGCCCGTAAACGCAATTAATATCCTGTTCTTGATAGAGAAGATAACGAGTGTCATGGAAGAAGTAAGTTACATGTACATCCCATTTTTTATGCCACCCAGTTGTGAGCACACCATGTGGTATGGCTCTTCATATATCCGATGCCTGCATATGTCACATATTTCCAGAGTAGGATATTTTTCAAAGAGGCAGACGCAGAAGTAAAGTATTTCGTTGTAAACGTTTTGAACAAATGTGTGATGATAAATGAAGAAAAAAAAAGAAATGCCCCGGGTGAGGATCGAACTCACGACCTTCAGATTGCTCTGACATTGGACGTATGACTGATTATGAGACTGACGCGCTACCTACTGCGCTACCGAGGCCTGGTGTGGACGGCGGGGATAGGGATTTATATTTTGTGAACTCACCAGTATGCGTCAACAAACGGGTCCATGATGGAAACTGTGCTCTTTCAAGTGTCATATGTTGGACTCGCCTAGGTTGTGATAGAACCCTAATGCAAGCTATAATGTGCGTGCCCATCAACGCAATTAATATCCTGTTCTTGATAGAGATGATAACGAGTGTCCTGGAAGAAGTAAGTTACATCCCATTTTTCATGCCACCCAGTTGTGAGCACACCATGTGGTATGGCTCTTCATATATCCGATGCCTGCATATGTCACATATTTCCAGAGTAGGATATTTTTCAAAGAGGCAGACGCAGAAGTAAAGTATTTCGTGGTGAACGTTTTGAACAAATGTGTGATGATAAATGAAGAAAAAAAAGAAATGCCCCGGGTGAGGATCGAACTCACGACCTTCAGATTGCTCTGACATTGGACGTATGACTGATTATGAGACTGACGCGCTACCTACTGCGCTACCGAGGCCTGGTGTGGACGGCGGGGATAGGGATTTATATTTTGTGAACTCACCAGTATGCGTCAACAAACGGGTCCATGCTGGAAACTGTGCTCTTTCAAGTGCCATATGTTGGACTCACCTAGGTTGTGATAGAACCCTAATGCAAGCTATAATGTGCGTGCCCGTAAACGCAATTAATATCCTGTTCTTTGATAGAGATGATAACGAGTGTCCTGGAAGAAGTAAGTTACATCCCATTTTTCATGCCACCCAGTTGTGAGCACACCATGTGGTATGGCTCTTCATATATCCGATGCCTGCATATGTCACATATTTCCAGAGTAGGATATTTTTCAAAGAGGCAGACGCAGAAGTAAAGTATTTCGTTGTAAACGTTTTGAACAAATGTGTGATGATAAATGAAGAAAAAAAAGGAATGCCCCGGGTGAGGATCGAACTCACGACCTTCAGATTGCTGTGACATTGGACGTATGACTGATTATGAGACTGACGCGCTACCTACTGCGCTACCGAGGCCTGGTGTGAACGGCGGGGATAGGGATTTATATTTTGTGAACTCACCAGTATGCGTCAACAAACGGGTCCATGATGGAAACTGTGCTCTTTCAAGTGCCATATGTTGGACTCACCTAGGTTGTGATAGAACCCTAATGCAAGCTATAATGTGCGTGCCCGTAAACGCAATTAATATCCTGTTCTTGATAGAGATGATAACGAGTGTCCTGGAAGAAGTCAGTTACATCCCATTTTTCATGCCACCCAGTTGTGAGCACACCATGTGGTATGGCTCTTCATATATCCGATGCCTGCATATGTCACATATTTCCAGAGTAGGATATTTTTCAAAGAGGCAGACGCAGAAGTAAAGTATTTCGTTGTAAACGTTTTGAACAAATGTGTGATGATAAATGAAGAAAAAAAAGAAATGCCCCGGGTGAGGATCGAACTCACGACCTTCAGATTGCTCTGACATTGGACGTATGACTGATCATGAGACTGACGCGCTACCTACTGCGCTACCGAGGCCTGGTGTGGACGGCGGGGATAGGGATTTATATTTTGTGAACTCAACAGTATGCGTCAACAAACGGGTCCATGATGGAAACTGTGCTCTTTCAAGTGCCATATGTTGGACTCGCCTAGGTTGTGATAGAACCCTAATGCAAGCTATAATGTGCGTGCCCGTAAACGCAATTAATATCCTGTTCTTGATAGAGAAGATAACGAGTGTCATGGAAGAAGTAAGTTACATGTACATCCCATTTTTTATGCCACCCAGTTGTGAGCACACCATGTGGTATGGCTCTTCATATATCCGATGCCTGCATATGTCACATATTTCCAGAGTAGGATATTTTTCAAAGAGGCAGACGCAGAAGTAAAGTATTTCGTTGTAAACGTTTTGAACAAATGTGTGATGATAAATGAAGAAAAAAAAAGAAATGCCCCGGGTGAGGATCGAACTCACGACCTTCAGATTGCTCTGACATTGGACGTATGACTGATTATGAGACTGACGCGCTACCTACTGCGCTACCGAGGCCTGGTGTGGACGGCGGGGATAGGGATTTATATTTTGTGAACTCACCAGTATGCGTCAACAAACGGGTCCATGATGGAAACTGTGCTCTTTCAAGTGTCATATGTTGGACTCGCCTAGGTTGTGATAGAACCCTAATGCAAGCTATAATGTGCGTGCCCATCAACGCAATTAATATCCTGTTCTTGATAGAGATGATAACGAGTGTCCTGGAAGAAGTAAGTTACATCCCATTTTTCATGCCACCCAGTTGTGAGCACACCATGTGGTATGGCTCTTCATATATCCGATGCCTGCATATGTCACATATTTCCAGAGTAGGATATTTTTCAAAGAGGCAGACGCAGAAGTAAAGTATTTCGTGGTGAACGTTTTGAACAAATGTGTGATGATAAATGAAGAAAAAAAAGAAATGCCCCGGGTGAGGATCGAACTCACGACCTTCAGATTGCTCTGACATTGGACGTATGACTGATTATGAGACTGACGCGCTACCTACTGCGCTACCGAGGCCTGGTGTGGACGGCGGGGATAGGGATTTATATTTTGTGAACTCACCAGTATGCGTCAACAAACGGGTCCATGATGGAAACTGTGCTCTTTCAAGTGTCATATGTTGGACTCGCCTAGGTTGTGATAGAACCCTAATGCAAGCTATAATGTGCGTGCCCATCAACGCAATTAATATCCTGTTCTTGATAGAGATGATAACGAGTGTCCTGGAAGAAGTAAGTTACATCCCATTTTTCATGCCACCCAGTTGTGAGCACACCATGTGGTATGGCTCTTCATATATCCGATGCCTGCATATGTCACATATTTCCAGAGTAGGATATTTTTCAAAGAGGCAGACGCAGAAGTAAAGTATTTCGTGGTGAACGTTTTGAACAAATGTGTGATGATAAATGAAGAAAAAAAAGAAATGCCCCCGGTGAGGATCGAACTCACGACCTTCAGATTGCTCTGACATTGGACGTATGACTGATTATGAGACTGACGCGCTACCTACTGCGCTACCGAGGCCTGGTGTGGATGGCGGGGATAGGGATTTATATATTGTGAACTCACCAGTATGCGTCAACAAACGGGTCCATGATGGAAACTGTGCTCTTTCAAGTGCCATATGTTGGACTCGCCTAGGTTGTGATAGAACCCTAATGCAAGCTATAATGTGCGTGCCCGTAAATGCAATTAATATCCTGTTCTTGATAGAGATGATAACGAGTGTCCTGGAAGAAGTAAGTTACATCCCATTTTTCATGCCACCCAGTTGTGAGCACACCATGTGGTATGGCTCTTCATATATCCGATGCCTGCATATGTCACATATTTCCAGAGTAGGATATTTTTCAAAGAGGCCGACGCAGAAGTAAAGTATTTCGTTGTAAACGTTTTGAACAAATGTGTGATGATAAATGAAGAAAAAAAAAAGAAATGCCCTGGGTGAGGATCGAACTCACGACCTTCAGATTGCTCTGAAATTGGACGTATGACTGATTATGAGACTGACGCGCTACCTACTGCGCTACCGAGGCCTGGTGTGGACGGCGGGGATAGGGATTTATATTTTGTGAACTCACCAGTATGCGTCAACAAACGGGTCCATCATGGAAACTGTGCTCTTTCAAGTGCCATATGTTGGACTCGCCTAGGTTGTGATAGAACCCTAATGCAAGCTATAATGTGCGTGCCCATCAACGCAATGAATATCCTGTTCTTTGATAGAGATGATAACGAGTGTCCTGGAAGAAGTAAGTTACATCCCATTTTTCATGCCACCCAGTTGTGAGCACACCATGTGGTATGGCTCTTCATATATCCGATGCCTGCATATGTCACATATTTCCAGAGTAGGATATTTTTCAAAGAGGCAGACGCAGAAGTAAAGTATTTCGTTGTAAACGTTTTGAACAAATGTGTGATGATAAATGAAGAAAAAAAAGAAATGCCCCGGGTGAGGATCGAACTCACGACCTTCAGATTGCTCTGACATTGGACGTATGACTGATTATGAGACTGACGCGCTACCTACTGCGCTACCGAGGCCTGGTGTGGACGGCGGGGATAGGGATTTATATTTTGTGAACTCACCAGTATGTGTCAACAAACGGGTCCATGCTCGAAACTGTGCTCTTTCAAGTGCCATATGTTGGACTCGCCTAGGTTGTGATAGAACCCTAATGCAAGCTATAATGTGCGTGCCCATCAACGCAATGGATATCCTGTTCTTTGATAGAGATGATAACGAGTGTCCTGGAAGAAGTAAGTTACATCCCATTTTTCATGCCACCCAGTTGTGAGCACACCATGTGGTATGGCTCTTCATATATCCGATGCCTGCATATGTCACATATTTCCAGAGTAGGATATTTTTCAAAGAGGCAGACGCAGAAGTAAAGTATTTCGTTGTAAACGTTTTGAACAAATGTGTGATGATAAATGAAGAAAAAAAAGAAATGCCCCGGGTGAGGATCGAACTCACGACCTTCAGATTGCTCTGACATTGGACGTATGACTGATTATGAGACTGACGCGCTACCTACTGCGCTACCGAGGCCTGGTGTGGACGGCGGGGATAGGGATTTATATTTTGTGAACTCACCAGTATGTGTCAACAAACGGGTCCATGCTCGAAACTGTGCTCTTTCAAGTGCCATATGTTGGACTCGCCTAGGTTGTGATAGAACCCTAATGCAAGCTATAATGTGCGTGCCCATCAACGCAATGAATATCCTGTTCTTTGATAGAGATGATAACGAGTGTCATGGAAGAAGTAAGTTACATCCCATTTTTCATGCCACCCAGTTGTGAGCACACCATGTGGTATGGCTCTTCATATATCCGATGCCTGCATATGTCACATATTTCCAGAGTAGGATATTTTTCAAAGAGGCAGACGCAGAAGTAAAGTATTTCGTTGTAAACGTTTTGAACAAATGTGTGATGATAAATGAAGAAAAAAAAGAAATGCCCCGGGTGAGGATCGAACTCACGACCTTCAGATTGCTCTGACATTGGACGTATGACTGATTATGAGACTGACGCGCTACCTACTGCGCTACCGAGGCCTGGTGTGGACGGCGGGGATAGGGATTTATATTTTGTGAACTCACGAGTATGCGTCAACAAACGGGTCCATGCTCGAAACTGTGCTCTTTCAAGTGCCATATGTTGGACTCACCTAGGTTGTGATAGAACCCTAATGCAAGCTATAATGTGCGTGCCCGTAAACGCAATGAATATCCTGTTCTTTGATAGAGATGATAACGAGTGTCCTGGAAGAAGTAAGTTACATCCCATTTTTCATGCCACCCAGTTGTGAGCACACCATGTGGTATGGCTCTTCATATATCCGATGCCTGCATATGTCACATATTTCCAGAGTAGGATATTTTTCAAAGAGGCAGACGCAGAAGTAAAGTATTTCGTTGTAAACGTTTTGAACAAATGTGTGATGATAAATGAAGAAAAAAAAAGAAATGCCCCGGGTGAGGATCGAACTCACGACCTTCAGATTGCTCTGACATTGGACGTATGACTGATTATGAGACTGACGCGCTACCTACTGCGCTACCGAGGCCTGGTGTGGACGGCGGGGATAGGGATTTATATTTTGTGAACTCACCAGTATGCGTCAACAAACGGGTCCATGATGGAAACTGTGCTCTTTCAAGTGTCATATGTTGGACTCGCCTAGGTTGTGATAGAACCCTAATGCAAGCTATAATGTGCGTGCCCTTAAACGCAATTAATATCCTGTTCTTGATAGAGATGATAACGAGTGTCCTGGAAGAAGTAAGTTACATCCCATTTTTCATGCCACCCAGTTGTGAGCACACCATGTGGTATGGCTCTTCATATATCCGATGCCTGCATATGTCACATATTTCCAGAGTAGGATATTTTTCAAAGAGGCAGACGCAGAAGTAAAGTATTTCGTGGTGAACGTTTTGAACAAATGTGTGATGATAAATGAAGAAAAAAAAGAAATGCCCCGGGTGAGGATCGAACTCACGACCTTCAGATTGCTCTGACATTGGACGTATGACTGATTATGAGACTGACGCGCTACCTACTGCGCTACCGAGGCCTGGTGTGGATGGCGGGGATAGGGATTTATATATTGTGAACTCACCAGTATGCGTCAACAAACGGGTCCATGATGGAAACTGTGCTCTTTCAAGTGCCATATGTTGGACTCGCCTAGGTTGTGATAGAACCCTAATGCAAGCTATAATGTGCGTGCCCATCAACGCAATGAATATCCTGTTCTTTGATAGAGATGATAACGAGTGTCCTGGAAGAAGTAAGTTACATCCCATTTTTCATGCCACCCAGTTGTGAGCACACCATGTGGTATGGCTCTTCATATATCCGATGCCTGCATATGTCACATATTTCCAGAGTAGGATATTTTTCAAAGAGGCAGACGCAGAAGTAAAGTATTTCGTGGTGAACGTTTTGAACAAATGTGTGATGATAAATGAAGAAAAAAAAGAAATGCCCCCGGTGAGGATCGAACTCACGACCTTCAGATTGCTCTGACATTGGACGTATGACTGATTATGAGACTGACGCGCTACCTACTGCGCTACCGAGGCCTGGTGTGGATGGCGGGGATAGGGATTTATATATTGTGAACTCACCAGTATGCGTCAACAAACGGGTCCATGATGGAAACTGTGCTCTTTCAAGTGCCATATGTTGGACTCGCCTAGGTTGTGATAGAACCCTAATGCAAGCTATAATGTGCGTGCCCATCAACGCAATGAATATCCTGTTCTTTGATAGAGATGATAACGAGTGTCCTGGAAGAAGTAAGTTACATCCCATTTTTCATGCCACCCAGTTGTGAGCACACCATGTGGTATGGCTCTTCATATATCCGATGCCTGCATATGTCACATATTTCCAGAGTAGGATATTTTTCAAAGAGGCAGACGCAGAAGTAAAGTATTTCGTTGTAAACGTTTTGAACAAATGTGTGATGATAAATGAAGAAAAAAAAGAAATGCCCCCGGTGAGGATCGAACTCACGACCTTCAGATTGCTCTGACATTGGACGTATGACTGATTATGAGACTGACGCGCTACCTACTGCGCTACCGAGGCCTGGTGTGGACGGCGGGGATAGGGATTTATATTTTGTGAACTCACGAGTATGCGTCAACAAACGGGTCCATGCTCGAAACTGTGCTCTTTCAAGTGCCATATGTTGGACTCACCTAGGTTGTGATAGAACCCTAATGGAGGCTATAATGTGCGTGCCCGTAAACGCAATGAATATCCTGTTCTTTGATAGAGATGATAACGAGTGTCCTGGAAGAAGTAAGTTACATCCCATTTTTCATGCCACCCAGTTGTGAGCACACCATGTGGTATGGCTCTTCATATATCCGATGCCTGCATATGTCACATATTTCCAGAGTAGGATATTTTTCAAAGAGGCAGACGCAGAAGTAAAGTATTTCGTTGTAAACGTTTTGAACAAATGTGTGATGATAAATGAAGAAAAAAAAGAAATGCCCCGGGTGAGGATCGAACTCACGACCTTCAGATTGCTCTGACATTGGACGTATGACTGATTATGAGACTGACGCGCTACCTACTGCGCTACCGAGGCCTGGTGTGGATGGCGGGGATAGGGATTTATATATTGTGAACTCACCAGTATGCGTCAACAAACGGGTCCATCATGGAAACTGTGCTCTTTCAAGTGCCATATGTTGGACTCGCCTAGGTTGTGATAGAACCCTAATGCAAGCTATAGTGTGCGTGCCCATCAACGCAATGAATATCCTGTTCTTTGATAGAGATGATAACGAGTGTCCTGGAAGAAGTAAGTTACATCCCATTTTTCATGCCACCCAGTTGTGAGCACACCATGTGGTATGGCTCTTCAGATATCCGATGCCTGCATATGTCACATATTTCCAGAGTAGGATATTTTTCAAAGAGGCAGACGCAGAAGTAAAGTATTTCGTTGTAAACGTTTTGAACAAATGTGTGATGATAAATGAAGAAAAAAAAGAAATGCCCCGGGTGAGGATCGAACTCACGACCTTCAGATTGCTCTGACATTGGACGTATGACTGATTATGAGACTGACGCGCTACCTACTGCGCTACCGAGGCCTGGTGTGGACGGCGGGGATAGGGATTTATATTTTGTGAACTCACGAGTATGCGTCAACAAACGGGTCCATGCTCGAAACTGTGCTCTTTCAAGTGCCATATGTTGGACTCACCTAGGTTGTGATAGAACCCTAATGGAGGCTATAATGTGCGTGCCCGTAAACGCAATGAATATCCTGTTCTTTGATAGAGATGATAACGAGTGTCCTGGAAGAAGTAAGTTACATCCCATTTTTCATGCCACCCAGTTGTGAGCACACCATGTGGTATGGCTCTTCATATATCCGATGCCTGCATATGTCACATATTTCCAGAGTAGGATATTTTTCAAAGAGGCAGACGCAGAAGTAAAGTATTTCGTTGTAAACGTTTTGAACAAATGTGTGATGATAAATGAAGGAAAAAAAAGAAATGCCCCGGGTGAGGATCGAACTCACGACCTTCAGATTGCTCTGACATTGGACGTATGACTGATTATGAGACTGACGCGCTACCTACTCCGCTACCGAGGCCTGGTGTGGACGGCGGGGATAGGGATTTATATTTTGTGAACTCACCAGTATGCGTCAACAAACGGGTCCATGATGGAAACTGTGCTCTTTCAAGTGTCATATGTTGGACTCGCCTAGGTTGTGATAGAACCCTAATGCAAGCTATAATGTGCGTGCCCATCAACGCAATTAATATCCTGTTCTTGATAGAGATGATAACGAGTGTCCTGGAAGAAGTAAGTTACATCCCATTTTTCATGCCACCCAGTTGTGAGCACACCATGTGGTATGGCTCTTCATATATCCGATGCCTGCATATGTCACATATTTCCAGAGTAGGATATTTTTCAAAGAGGCAGACGCAGAAGTAAAGTATTTCGTGGTGAACGTTTTGAACAACTGTGTGATGATAAATGAAGAAAAAAAAGAAATGCCCCGGGTGAGGATCGAACTCACGACCTTCAGATTGCTCTGACACTGGACGTATGACTGATTATGAGACTGACGCGCTAACTACTGCGCTACCGAGGCCTGGTGTGGATGGCGGGGATAGGGATTTATATATTGTGAACTCACCAGTATGCGTCAACAAACGGGTCCATGATGGAAACTGTGCTCTTTCAAGTGTCATATGTTGGACTCGCCTAGGTTGTGATAGAACCCTAATGCAAGCTATAATGTGCGTGCCCGTAAACGCAATTAATATCCTGTTCTTGATAGAGATGATAACGAGTGTCCTGGAAGAAGTAAGTTACATCCCATTTTTCATGCCACCCAGTTGTGAGCACACCATGTGGTATGGCTCTTCATATATCCGATGCCTGCATATGTCACATATTTCCAGAGTAGGATATTTTTCAAAGAGGCAGACGCAGAAGTAAAGTATTTCGTTGTAAACGTTTTGAACAAATGTGTGATGATAAATGAAGAAAAAAAAAAGAAATGCCCCGGGTGAGGATCGAACTCACGACCTTCAGATTGCTCTGACATTGGACGTATGACTGATTATGAGACTGACGCGCTACCTACTGCGCTACCGAGGCCTGGTGTGGACGGCGGGGATAGGGATTTATATTTTGTGAACTCACCAGTATGCGTCAACAAACGGGTCCATGATGGAAACTGTGCTCTTTCAAGTGCCATATGTTGGACTCACCTAGGTTGTGATAGAACCCTAATGCAAGCTATAATGTGCGTGCCCGTAAACGCAATTAATATCCTGTTCTTGATAGAGATGATAACGAGTGTCCTGGAAGAAGTAAGTTACATCCCATTTTTCATGCCACCCAGTTGTGAGCACACCTTGTGGTATGGCTCTTCATATATCCGATGCCTGCATATGTCACATATTTCCAGAGTAGGATATTTTTCAAAGAGGCAGACGCAGAAGTAAAGTATTTCGTGGTGAACGTTTTGAACAAATGTGTGATGATAAATGAAGAAAAAAAAGAAATGCCCCGGGTGAGGATCGAACTCACGACCTTCAGATTGCTCTGACATTGGACGTATGACTGATTATGAGACTGACGCGCTACCTACTGCGCTACCGAGGCCTGGTGTGGACGGCGGGGATAGGGATTTATATATTGTGAACTCACCAGTATGCGTCAACAAACGGCTCTATGGTGGAAACTTTGCTTTTTTAAGTGCCATATGTTGGACTCGCCTAGGTTGTGGTAGAACCCTAATGGAGGCTATAATCTGCGTGCCCTTAAACGCAATTACTTTCCTGTTCTTTGTAGAGATAATAACTAGTGTCCTGAAAGAAGTAAGCTACATCCCATTTTTCATGCCACCCAGTTGTGAGCACACCATGTGGTATGGCTCTTCAGATATCCGATGCCTGCATGTGTCACATATTTCCAGAGTAGGATATTTTTCAAAGAGGCAGACGCAGAAGTAAAGTATTTCGTTGTAAACGTTTTGAACAAATGTGTGATGATAAATGAAGAAAAAAAAAGAAATGCCCCCGGTGAGGATCGAACTCACGACCTTCAGATTGCTCTGACATTGGACGTGTGACTGATTATGAGACTGACGCGCTAACTACTGCGCTACCGAGGCCTGGTGTGGACGGCGGGGATAGGGATTTATATATTTTAGAACTCACCAGTATGCGTCAACAAACGGGTCCATGGTCGAAACTGTGCTTTTTTAACTGCCATATGTTGGACTCGCCTAGGTTGTGGTAGAACCCTAATGCAAGCTATAATGTGCGTGCCCTTAAACGCAATTAATATCCTGTTCTTGATAGAGATGATAACGAGTGTCCTGGAGGAAGTAAGTTACATCCCATTTTTCATGCCACCCAGTTGTGAGCACACCATGTGGTATGGCTCTTCAGATATCCGATGCCTGCATGTGTCACATATTTTCAGAGTAGGATATTTTTCAAAGAGGCAGACGCAGAAGTAAAGTATTTCGTTGTAAACGTTTTGAACAAATGTATGATGATAAATGAAGAAAAAAGAAGAAATGCCCCGGGTGAGGATCGAACTCACGACCTTCAGATTGCTCTGACATTGGACGTATGACTGATTATGAGACTGACGCGCTACCTACTGCGCTACCGAGGCCTGGTGTGGACAGCGGGGATCGTGCTTTATATTTTTTAGAACTCACGAGTATGCGTCAACAAACGGGTCCATGGTCGAAACTGTGCTTTTTTAACTGCCATATGTTGGACTCGCCTAGGTTGTGGTAGAACCCTAATGCAAGCTATAATGTGCATGCCCGTAAACGCAATTAATATCCTGTTCTTTATAGAGATGATAACGAGTGTCCTGGAAGAAGTAAGTTACATCCCATTTTTCATGCCACCCAGTTGTGAGCACACCATGTGGTATGGCTCTTCAGATATCCGATGCCTGCATGTGTCACATATTTCCAGAGTAGGATATTTTTCAAAGAGGCAGACGCAGAAGTAAAGTATTTCGTTGTAAACGTTTTGAACAAATGTGTGATGATAAATGAAGAAAAAAAAGAAATGCCCCGGGTGAGGATCGAACTCACGACCTTCAGATTGCTCTGACATTGGACGTATGACTGATTATGAGACTGACGCGCTAACTACTGCGCTACCGAGGCCTGGTGTGGATGGCGGGGATCGGGGTTTATATTTTGTGAACTTACCAGTATGCGTCAACAAACGGGTACATGATGGAAACTATGCTTTTTTAAGTGCCATATGTTGGACTCACCTAGGTTGTGATAGAACCCTAATGCAAGCTATAATGTGCGTGCCCGTAAACGCAATTAATATCCTGTTCTTGATAGAGATGATAACGAGTGTCCTGGAAGAAGTAAGTTACATCCCATTTTTCATGCCACCCAGTTGTGAGCACACCATGTGGTATGGCTCTTCAGATATCCGATGCCTGCATGTGTCACATATTTCCAGAGTAGGATATTTTTCAAAGAGGCAGACGCAGAAGTAAAGTATTTCGTTGTAAACGTTTTGAACAAATGTGTGATGATAAATGAATAAAAAAAAAGAAATGCCCCGGGTGAGGATCGAACTCACGACCTTCAGATTGCTCTGACATTGGACGTATGACTGATTATGAGACTGACGCGCTACCTACTGCGCTACCGAGGCCTGGTCTGGACAGCGGGGATAGGGATTTATATTTTTTAAAACTCACCAGTATGCGTCAACAAACGGGTCCATGGTGGAAACTATACTTTTTTAAGTGCCATATGTTGAACTCGCCTAGGTTGTGATAGAACCCTAATGCAAGCTATAATGTGCGTGCCCGTAAACGCAATTAATATCCTGTTCTTTATAGAGATGATAACGAGTGTCCTGGAAGAAGTAAGTTACATCCCATTTTTCATGCCACCCAGTTGTGAGCACACCATGTGGTATGGCTCTTCATATATCCGATGCCTGCATATGTCACATATTTCCAGAGTAGGATATTTTTCAAAGAGGCAGACGCAGAAGTAAAGTATTTCGTTGTAAACGTTTTGAACAAATGTGTGATGATAAATGAAGAAAAAAAAAGAAATGCCCCGGGTGAGGATCGAACTCACGACCTTCAGATTGCTCTGACATTGGACGTATGACTGATTATGAGACTGACGCGCTACCTACTCCGCTACCGAGGCCTGGTGTGGACGGCGGGGATAGGGATTTATATTTTGTGAACTCACCAGTATGCGTCAACAAACGGGTCCATGATGGAAACTGTGCTCTTTCAAGTGTCATATGTTGGACTCGCCTAGGTTGTGATAGAACCCTAATGCAAGCTATAATGTGCGTGCCCATCAAAGCAATTAATATCCTGTTCTTGATAGAGATGATAACGAGTGTCCTGGAAGAAGTAAGTTACATCCCATTTTTCATGCCACCCAGTTGTGAGCACACCTTGTGGTATAGCTCTTCATATATCCGATGCCTGCATATGTCACATATTTCCAGAGTAGGATATTTTTCAAAGAGGCAGACGCAGAAGTAAAGTATTTCGTGGTGAACGTTTTGAACAAATGTGTGATGTTAAATGAAGAAAAAAAAGAAATGCCCCGGGTGAGGATCGAACTCACGACCTTCAGATTGCTCTGACACTGGACGTATGACTGATTATGAGACTGACGCGCTACCTACTGCGCTACCGAGGCCTGGTGTGGATGGCGGGGATAGGGATTTATATATTGTGAACTCACCAGTATGCGTCAACAAACGGGTCCATGATGGAAACTGTGCTCTTTCAAGTGTCATATGTTGGACTCGCCTAGGTTGTGATAGAACCCTAATGCAAGCTATAATGTGCGTGCCCGTAAACGCAATTAATATCCTGTTCTTGATAGAGATGATAACGAGTGTCCTGGAAGAAGTAAGTTACATCCCATTTTTCATGCCACCCAGTTGTGAGCACACCATGTGGTATGGCTCTTCAGATATCCGATGCCTGCATGTGTCACATATTTCCAGAGTAGGATATTTTTCAAAGAGGCAGACGCAGAAGTAAAGTATTTCGTTGTAAACGTTTTGAACAAATGTGTGATGATAAATGAATAAAAAAAAAGAAATGCCCCGGGTGAGGATCGAACTCACGACCTTCAGATTGCTCTGACATTGGACGTATGACTGATTATGAGACTGACGCGCTACCTACTGCGCTACCGAGGCCTGGTCTGGACAGCGGGGATAGGGATTTATATTTTTTAAAACTCACCAGTATGCGTCAACAAACGGGTCCATGGTGGAAACTATGCTTTTTTAAGTGCCATATGTTGAACTCGCCTAGGTTGTGATAGAACCCTAATCCAAGGCTATGATGTGCGTGCCCGTTAACGCAATTAATATCCTGTTCTTGGTACAGATGATAACTAGTGTCCTGGAAGAAGTAAGTTCATCCCATTTTTCATGCCACCCAGTTGTGAGCACACCATGTGGTATGGCTCTTCAGATATCCGATGCCTGCATGTGTCACATATTTCCAGAGTAGGATATTTTTCAAAGAGGCAGACGCAGAAGTAAAGTATTTCGTTGTAAACGTTTTGAACAAATGTGTGATGATAAATGAAGAAAAAAAAGGAATGCCCCGGGTGAGGATCAAACTCACGACCTTCAGATTGCTCTGACATTGGACGTATGACTGATTATGAGACTGACGCGCTACCTAGTGCGCTACCGAGGCCTGTGTGGACAGCGGGGATCGTGCTTTATATTTTTTAGAACTCACCAGTATGCGTCAACAAACGGGTCCATGCTGGAAACATGTTTTTTATGTGCCATATGTTGGACTCGCCTAGGTTGTGGTAGAACCCTAATGCAAGCTATAATGTGCGTGCCCGTAAACGCAATTAATATCCTGTTCTTTATAGAGATGATAACGAGTGTCCTGGAAGAAGTAAGTTACATCCCATTTTTCATGCCACCCAGTTGTGAGCACACCATGTGGTATGGCTCTTCAGATATCCGATGCCTGCATGTGTCACATATTTCCAGAGTAGGATATTTTTCAAAGAGGCAGACGCAGAAGTAAAGTATTTCGTTGTAAACGTTTTGAACAAATGTGTGATGATAAATGAAGAAAAAAAAAAAATGCCCCGGTTGAGGATCGAACTCACGACCTTCAGATTGCTCTGACATTGGACGTATGACTGATTATGAGACTGACGCGCTACCTACTGCGCTACCGAGGCCTGGTGTGGACAGCGGGGATCGGGGTTTATATTTTGTGAACTTACCAGTATGTGTCAACAAACGGGTCCATGATGGAAAGTATGCTTTTTTAAGTGCCATATGTTGGACTCGCCTAGGTTGTGATAGAACCCTAATGCAAGCTATAATGTGCGTGCCCTTAAACGCAATTAATATCCTGTTCTTGATAGAGATGATAACGAGTGTCCTGGAAGAAGTAAGTTACATCCCATTTTTCATGCCACCCAGTTGTGAGCACACCATGTGGTATGGCTCTTCAGATATCCGATGCCTGCATGTGTCACATATTTCCAGAGTAGGATATTTTTCAAAGAGGCAGACGCAGAAGTAAAGTATTTCGTTGTAAACGTTTTGAACAAATGTGTGATGATAAATGAATAAAAAAAAAGAAATGCCCCCGGTGAGGATCGAACTCACGACCTTCAGATTGCTCTGACATTGGACGTATGACTGATTATGAGACTGACGCGCTACCTACTGCGCTACCGAGGCCTGGTCTGGACAGCGGGGATAGGGATTTATATTTTTTAAAACTCACCAGTATGCGTCAACAAACGGGTCCATGCTGGAAACTATCCTTTTTAAGTGCCATATGTTGAACTCGCCTAGGTTGTGATAGAACCCCAATGCAAGGCTATGATGTGCGTGCCCGTAAACGCAATTAATATCCTGTTCTTGGTACAGATGATAACGAGTGTCCTGGAAGAAGTAAGTTCATCCCATTTTTCATGCCACCCAGTTGTGAGCACACCATGTGGTATGGCTCTTCAGATATCCGATGCCTGCATGTGTCACATATTTCCAGAGTAGGATATTTTTCAAAGAGGCAGACGCAGAAGTAAAGTATTTCGTTGTAAACGTTTTGAACAAATGTGTGATGATAAATGAAGAAAAAAAAGAAATGCCCCGGGTGAGGATCGAACTCACGACCTTCAGATTGCTCTGACATTGGACGTATGACTGATTATGAGACTGACGCGCTACCTACTGCGCTACCGAGGCCTGGTGTGGACGGCGGGGATCGGGGTTTATATTTTGTGAACTTACCAGTATGCGTCAACAAACGGGTCCATGATGGAAACTGTGCTTTTTTAAGTGCCATATGTTGGACTCGCCTAGGTTGTGATAGAACCCTAATGCAAGCTATAATGTGCGTGCCCTTAAACGCAATTAATATCCTGTTCTTGATAGAGATGATAACGAGTGTCCTGGAAGAAGTAAGTTACATCCCATTTTTTTCATGCCACCCAGTTGTGAGCACACCATGTGGTATGGCTCTTCAGATATCCGATGCCTGCATGTGTCACATATTTCCAGAGTAGGATATTTTTCAAAGAGGCAGACGCAGAAGTAAAGTATTTCGTTGTAAACGTTTTGAACAAATGTGTGATGATAAATGAAGAAAAAAAAAGAAATGCCCCGGGTGAGGATCGAACTCACGACCTTCAGATTGCTCTGACATTGGACGTATGACTGATTATGAGACTGACGCGCTAACTACTGCGCTACCGAGGCCTGGTGTGGATGGCGGGGATAGGGATTTATATTTTGTGAACTCACCAGTATGCGTCAACAAACGGGTCCATGATGGAAAGTATGCTTTTTTAAGTGCCATATGTTGGACTCACCTAGGTTGTGATAGAACCCTAATGCAAGCTATAATGTGCGTGCCCGTTAACGCAATTAATATCCTGTTCTTGATAGAGATGATAACGAGTGTCCTGGAAGAAGTAAGTTACATCCCATTTTTCATGCCACCCAGTTGTGAGCACACCATGTGGTATGGCTCTTCAGATATCCGATGCCTGCATGTGTCACATATTTCCAGAGTAGGATATTTTTCAAAGAGGCAGACGCAGAAGTAAAGTATTTCGTTGTAAACGTTTTGAACAAATGTGTGATGATAAATGAAGAAAAAAAAGAAATGCCCCGGGTGAGGATCGAACTCACGACCTTCAGATTGCTCTGACATTGGACGTATGACTGATTATGAGACTGACGCGCTACCTACTGCGCTACCGAGGCCTGGTGTGGACGGCGGGGATCGGGGTTTATATTTTGTGAACTTACCAGTATGCGTCAACAAACGGGTCCATGATGGAAACTGTGCTTTTTTAAGTGCCATATGTTGGACTCGCCTAGGTTGTGATAGAACCCTAATGCAAGCTATAATGTGCGTGCCCTTAAACGCAATTAATATCCTGTTCTTGATAGAGATGATAACGAGTGTCCTGGAAGAAGTAAGTTACATCCCATTTTTTTCATGCCACCCAGTTGTGAGCACACCATGTGGTATGGCTCTTCATATATCCGATGCCTGCATGTGTCACATATTTCCAGAGTAGGATATTTTTCAAAGAGGCAGACGCAGAAGTAAAGTATTTCGTTGTAAACGTTTTGAACAAATGTGTGATGATAAATGAATAAAAAAAAAGAAATGCCCCGGGTGAGGATCGAACTCACGACCTTCAGATTGCTCTGACATTGGACGTATGACTGATTATGAGACTGACGCGCTAACTACTGCGCTACCGAGGCCTGGTGTGGATGGCGGGGATAGGGATTTATATTTTGTGAACTCACCAGTATGCGTCAACAAACGGGTCCATGATGGAAAGTATGCTTTTTTAAGTGCCATATGTTGGACTCACCTAGGTTGTGATAGAACCCTAATGCAAGCTATAATGTGCGTGCCCTTAAACGCAATTAATATCCTGTTCTTGATAGAGATGATAACGAGTGTCCTGGAAGAAGTAAGTTACATCCCATTTTTCATGCCACCCAGTTGTGAGCACACCATGTGGTATGGCTCTTCAGATATCCGATGCCTGCATATGTCACATATTTCCAGAGTAGGATATTTTTCAAAGAGGCAGACGCAGAAGTAAAGTATTTCGTTGTAAACGTTTTGAACAAATGTGTGATGATAAATGAAGAAAAAAAAGAAATGCCCCGGGTGGAGATCGAACTCAAGACCTTCAGATTGCTCTGACATTGGACGTATGACTGATTATGAGACTGACGCGCTACCTACTGCGCTACCGAGGCCTGGTGTGGACAGCGGGGATAGGGATTTATATTTTGTGAACTCACCAGTATGCGTCAACAAACGGGTCCATGATGGAAACTGTGCTTTTTTAAGTGCCATATGTTGGACTCGCCTAGGTTGTGATAGAACCCTAATGCAAGCTATAATGTGCGTGCCCTTAAACGCAATTAATATCCTGTTCTTGATAGAGATGATAACGAGTGTCCTGGAAGAAGTAAGTTACATCCCATTTTTCATGCCACCCAGTTGTGAGCACACCATGTGGTATGGCTCTTCAGATATCCGATGCCTGCATGTGTCACATATTTCCAGAGTAGGATATTTTTCAAAGAGGCAGACGCAGAAGTAAAGTATTTCGTTGTAAACGTTTTGAACAAATGTGTGATGATAAATGAATAAAAAAAAAGAAATGCCCCGGGTGAGGATCGAACTCACGACCTTCAGATTGCTCTGACATTGGACGTATGACTGATTATGAGACTGACGCGCTAACTACTGCGCTACCGAGGCCTGGTGTGGATGGCGGGGATAGGGATTTATATTTTGTGAACTCACCAGTATGCGTCAACAAACGGGTCCATGATGGAAAGTATGCTTTTTTAAGTGCCATATGTTGGACTAACCTAGGTTGTGATAGAACCCTAATGCAAGCTATAATGTGCGTGCCCGTTAACGCAATTAATATCCTGTTCTTGATAGAGATGATAACGAGTGTCCTGGAAGAAGTAAGTTACATCCCATTTTTCATGCCACCCAGTTGTGAGCACACCATGTGGTATGGCTCTTCAGATATCCGATGCCTGCATGTGTCACATATTTCCAGAGTAGGATATTTTTCAAAGAGGCAGACGCAGAAGTAAAGTATTTCGTTGTAAACGTTTTGAACAAATGTGTGATGATAAATGAAGAAAAAAAAGAAATGCCCCGGGTGGAGATCGAACTCAAGACCTTCAGATTGCTCTGACATTGGACGTATGACTGATTATGAGACTGACGCGCTACCTACTCCGCTACCGAGGCCTGGTGTGGACAGCGGGGATAGGGATTTATATTTTTTAGAACTCACCAGTATGCGTCAACAAACGGGTCCATGCTGGAAACATGTTTTTTATGTGCCATATGTTGGACTCGCCTAGGTTGTGGTAGAACCCTAATGCAAGCTATAATGTGCGTGCCCGTAAACGCAATTAATATCCTGTTCTTTATAGAGATGATAACGAGTGTCCTGGAAGAAGTAAGTTACATCCCATTTTTCATGCCACCCAGTTGTGAGCACACCATGTGGTATGGCTCTTCAGATATCCGATGCCTGCATGTGTCACATATTTCCAGAGTAGGATATTTTTCAAAGAGGCAGACGCAGAAGTAAAGTATTTCGTTGTAAACGTTTTGAACAAATGTGTGATGATAAATGAATAAAAAAAAAGAAATGCCCCGGGTGAGGATCGAACTCACGACCTTCAGATTGCTCTGACATTGGACGTATGACTGATTATGAGACTGACGCGCTAACTACTGCGCTACCGAGGCCTGGTGTGGATGGCGGGGATAGGGATTTATATTTTGTGAACTCACCAGTATGCGTCAACAAACGGGTCCATGATGGAAAGTATGCTTTTTTAAGTGCCATATGTTGGACTCACCTAGGTTGTGATAGAACCCTAATGCAAGCTATAATGTGCGTGCCCGTTAACGCAATTAATATCCTGTTCTTGATAGAGATGATAACGAGTGTCCTGGAAGAAGTAAGTTACATCCCATTTTTCATGCCACCCAGTTGTGAGCACACCATGTGGTATGGCTCTTCAGATATCCGATGCCTGCATATGTCACATATTTCCAGAGTAGGATATTTTTCAAAGAGGCAGACGCAGAAGTAAAGTATTTCGTTGTAAACGTTTTGAACAAATGTGTGATGATAAATGAAGAAAAAAAAGAAATGCCCCGGGTGGAGATCGAACTCAAGACCTTCAGATTGCTCTGACATTGGACGTATGACTGATTATGAGACTGACGCGCTACCTACTGCGCTACCGAGGCCTGGTGTGGACAGCGGGGATAGGGATTTATATTTTGTGAACTTACCAGTATGCGTCAACAAACGGGTCCATGATGGAAACTGTGCTTTTTTAAGTGCCATATGTTGGACTCGCCTAGGTTGTGATAGAACCCTAATGCAAGCTATAATGTGCGTGCCCTTAAACGCAATTAATATCCTGTTCTTGATAGAGATGATAACGAGTGTCCTGGAAGAAGTAAGTTACATCCCATTTTTTTCATGCCACCCAGTTGTGAGCACACCATGTGGTATGGCTCTTCAGATATCCGATGCCTGCATGTGTCACATATTTCCAGAGTAGGATATTTTTCAAAGAGGCAGACGCAGAAGTAAAGTATTTCGTTGTAAACGTTTTGAACAAATGTGTGATGATAAATGAAGAAAAAAAAAGAAATGCCCCGGGTGAGGATCGAACTCACGACCTTCAGATTGCTCTGACATTGGACGTATGACTGATTATGAGACTGACGCGCTAACTACTGCGCTACCGAGGCCTGGTGTGGATGGCGGGGATAGGGATTTATATTTTGTGAACTCACCAGTATGCGTCAACAAACGGGTCCATGATGGAAAGTATGCTTTTTTAAGTGCCATATGTTGGACTAACCTAGGTTGTGATAGAACCCTAATGCAAGCTATAATGTGCGTGCCCATCAACGCAATTAATATCCTGTTCTTGATAGAGATGATAACGAGTGTCCTGGAAGAAGTAAGTTACATCCCATTTTTCATGCCACCCAGTTGTGAGCACACCATGTGGTATGGCTCTTCAGATATCCGATGCCTGCATGTGTCACATATTTCCAGAGTAGGATATTTTTCAAAGAGGCAGACGCAGAAGTAAAGTATTTCGTTGTAAACGTTTTGAACAAATGTGTGATGATAAATGAAGAAAAAAAAGAAATGCCCCGGGTGGAGATCGAGCTCAAGACCTTCAGATTGCTCTGACATTGGACGTATGACTGATTATGAGACTGACGCGCTACCTACTCCGCTACCGAGGCCTGGTGTGGACAGCGGGGATAGGGATTTATATTTTTTAGAACTCACCAGTATGCGTCAACAAACGGGTCCATGCTGGAAACATGTTTTTTATGTGCCATATGTTGGACTCGCCTAGGTTGTGGTAGAACCCTAATGCAAGCTATAATGTGCGTGCCCGTAAACGCAATTAATATCCTGTTCTTTATAGAGATGATAACGAGTGTCCTGGAAGAAGTAAGTTACATCCCATTTTTCATGCCACCCAGTTGTGAGCACACCATGTGGTATGGCTCTTCAGATATCCGATGCCTGCATGTGTCACATATTTTCAGAGTAGGATATTTTTCAAAGAGGCAGACGCAGAAGTAAAGTATTTCGTTGTAAACGTTTTGAACAAATGTGTGATGATAAATGAAGAAAAAAAAGAAATGCCCCGGGTGAGGATCGAACTCACGACCTTCAGATTGCTCTGACATTGGACGTATGACTGATTATGAGACTGACGCGCTACCTACTGCGCTACCGAAGCCTGGTGTGGACGGCGGGGATAGGGATTTATATTTTTTAAAACTCACCAGTATGCGTCAACAAACGGGTCCATGCTGGGAACTTTGTTTTTTATGTTCCATATGTTGGACTCACCTAGGTTGTGATAGAACCCTAATGCAAGCTATAATGTGCGTGCCCTTAAACGCAATTAATATCCTGTTCTTGATAGAGATGATAACGAGTGTCCTGGAAGAAGTAAGTTACATCCCATTTTTCATGCCACCCAGTTGTGAGCACACCATGTGGTATGGCTCTTCAGATATCCGATGCCTGCATGTGTCACATATTTCCAGAGTAGGATATTTTTCAAAGAGGCCGACACAGAGGTAAAGTATTTCGTTGTAAACGTTTTGAACAAATGTGTGATGATAAATGAAGAAAAAAAAGAAATGCCCTGGGTGAGGATCGAACTCACGACCTTCAGATTGCGGGGATAGGGATTTATATTTTGTGAACTCACCAGTATGCGTCAACAAACGGGTCCATGATGGAAACTATGCTTTTTTAAGTGCCATATGTTGGACTCGCCTAGGTTGTGATAGAACCCTAATGCAAGCTATAATGTGCGTGCCCTTAAACGCAATTAATATCCTGTTCTTTGATAGAGATGATAACGAGTGTCCTGGAAGAAGTAAGTAGTAGTATAGGTAATGGGGGTTCTGGCTCACTTCCACTGGAGCCGGATTCATATACCTATACTGCTACTACAGATGGAATTTTTGATGCCAAAATGATTATGTGATTTAATGATAGTCATGAGATTGACTCTAGCTCACCAATACCTGGGGCCAATCATTGCTTCTATTAGTATCAAAATGATGATGCGATTCAACGAAAGTAGTTTTAAAAGAAATATCAATATTAATTAATAATGGATAAAATTTACTATAGCCCACGAGGATATTGGAAAGGTGTAGGAGCAATAAAAAAATAAGCCACCGCGGCTAAGGTATCTAAAGATGTGGCCAAGGATTGGTATAAGAAACAAGCGATGTGGCAAATATATTTACCGGCACCGCGTTATATACCGAGGAAGAAGTTTGATATTTTTACGACGAATGAAGTTCATCAGGCTGACCTCTTGTTTCTTCCCCACGATAAGGTAAAACGCAAAACGTATAAATACGCTTTAACGGTAGTGGATGTGGCTAGTCGATACAAAGAGGCTGAGCCATTAACATCGAAAGAATCAACAGAGGTAGCTAATGCACTGAGTCGCATATATAAACGCGGACCGCTAAAATGGCCTAAGCTATTTCAAGTAGATCCCGGTGGCGAGTTTATGGGATCGGTAACTAAACTGCTAACAAAGCATGATGTCGAAATCGTCCGTGGTGAAAGAGAGGCCCACCGCAGTCAAGCTATCGTTGAAAGATTTAACAGGACATTAGCGGAACGTTTGTTTGGCGATCAGTATGGGATCAAAATGAAATCCGAGCGATTGAGATCAACCGAATGGGTGACACGATTATCAGCTGTTGTATCAGCGCTGAATAATGAAGTAACGAGATTAATAGGGAAGAAACCATCCGATGCTATTAAAATGAAATCCTTGACTTCCGAATCTTCAGCACCGAGGAGAGGCAAAGAACGAAAACTTCCGGATAGAGTAAGGGTAAGATATTTATACCAGCCCGGTGAACTCGAAGGAGGCCTACGTCGCGCAACCGATCCCATATGGTCCCTTAAGGCGTATAACATTAGTCGATTGGTTACGAAAGAAGGAGAGCCTATTCTTTATTATCTTCAAGATGGACCGGGTAGGGCATTTGTACGAGAAGAGTTGTTCATAGTTCCCGACGGTACAGTATTACCACCATAACCATAAGCATAGGTATTTACACCATCATTATCAATCCATCTCTTTGTATCTAAGGGGGATAATGATGTCTTGTTCATTCTTAATCCATATATCCTATGATTGTAACTTCTTAAAGAGTTCATCTCGTGTTTGAACGTTCTACCGTTAAATAATTATTCTTTATACTGTTCGTGTTTGATATGCTTTTTTACAACATACTTCTTAACGCCCTTAGCTTTTCTTATCTCTCCATTATCGGACTTCTTTATAGAATACATCTTAGGTCTTAATCCTACATACTCTGCTATAGGGGTCCCAGCACATTCATCCTTCATCTTACCTAACACCTTTTTATTTACTACGCTGTGCAGTGGATTATCTTTTGGGTAATCGCTTGTGTCGTACATATCTAATTTTTCTGCCATATCTTTATACACATCCTCGGTTTGTATTTCCATCAACAAAGAATCTGTGTCGGTATATAACACCTCGCATCTATCGCCGTATTGCTTCTTAAGTTCGTTGTAATAAAAGTCATACATTAAGTGTTTTGACAAGTCGAGGATACTCATAGCGACGTACACCGGTCTGTTGAATTTTATATTACTCTTCTGCATATGCAACGCGGCTAAGTCGTTATCGAATATCTTGCTTCTGTTAAAAGCCGGACTGGCTATAAGTTTCCTGAGTCTTTCTTCCTCATTAGATCTGACTAATTTAACATCAACACGCTTCCTTAGATTCTCCATAGTTTTACCAAATACTGAGTTATTCATGAGCTTATATAGATTCTTTTCAAAATCGCTTGTAGCTATCTTTCTTAAATCTGTGTTCAACCTTCTATAGGGCTCCATCCAAGGGCTTTGATCGAACTTTAGAACTCTGTGTATTTTCTTAAGTTTCATGCCTAACGATAGATACAACTGGAGATTTCTGTAGTGAACTATATATTTTGTTTTATCCATCAAATTTGGTACGAGTTTTTCTACGTTAGCTAACCTACTATTACCCATCAAGGAGCGTTGATATTCCGACATCCAATCTTTATTAACCATTAATCTTTCGGGAGCTAGCGGATAACTGTTATGGTCTTTATGTAACGAACTTGGATATTCCAAGTCAACTTCTAGTATGTATCCTTTATTCACTTCGATATTATGGTTATTATTCACTTCGACCCATTCAAAACCACCCGTGGGTAAAGGTTGACTCATAGCCCATCCGTACAAATTGTTAGCGTCGAGATATAATATGTGAGTGTTGGGTTTACTGGGATCGTATCCTTCCACTAATTTATTATTAGCCTTAGAATACCTTTTAGCTGCCATCGATATACCACCTCTTAATCCTTTCTCAAAAACAAGTGCATATCGTAATCGTAATTTTAGTTCTACACCGGTCTTCTTCAACAATGCATCCCACGATAGTCCGGGACTGGAATAGTACCATGCCGGGTCCAAGCCATATTGTTTGAAACATGTCTTTCTAAATATCTCGAATATATCGGCGAGTAACAGTACATCGGTTTTTAAGTACAGATCGTGATAATCGCCTAAATTCTTACAACCTAATTTATCCCAGACCGTCAGAGCGTGTTCATAATCGGCATCTGTTATTCTAGATTCTGTTAAGTTACTATAGAATGATTCGAGGGGTGGTAATTCAGTTTCTTCGAATCTAGACCAATCATCCATATATTCGTAAGGATATACACCTTTTCTCAGCAACAAATGACGTGTTATCTTATCGGTATATTTATTTGTTATCGCGAAGTCATCAGGATTGTTCGCATTAGCTAAATTGTCCAGGGAAGATAACAGAAACTGTACGGAGTCTATGAATCTAAGCCCATTACTTTGCTTTGTTCTAGATTTCCCATCCTTGTCCCTATAATGTATAGGTTTAGTCAACGAGAACGATATGTATTTTTCCATATTATTAGGAATGCACGTTAAACCGCCGTCGGTCTTCGAGATAGCTTGCATAATGAGATGTGAATCGTATCCCCTAAGGTTATGAAACACAACGGGGATGGGTATTGTTTGAGAGTTCATTTTTAGTTTCAAGTTACACTCGTTATGAGCGGCTCCCCGATAATTACCCGTGACGTGACAATGATCTCTTACGGAATCCCCATCCAGGGGTTTATTACAAACGTGACAACTCGTTGACTTCTTATGGGCCCTCCAATTATTGCTCGTCATACGCATGGGTTTCTTACACGATAATTTTTCCCTGATTATTCTCTCTTCATTTTGTAGATATTCTAGGAACTTTCCCGCTGCATCGAGACCTCTGTAAATCACGGGCGGGTTTGTTTTCCCATCATACCTTACAACTATATATCCAAACCCACAAGGAATATGTTCTTGAGTTTTGTACGTAAAACTATTATCAGTATTGCTATGGTTGGTATTTTCTATGGGTTTGATAAGCGCTTCGAAGTCGGCGTAAATTACGTACGGTACTGGCATTTGATTACAATAATGTTCAAATTTTAATATATTTTTTCCCTCTTTAGGCATATCGATCCTGATAGCATTCTGTCCAACACCTCTACAGTCTTCTTTATGCACTTCTAATAGATCTTGTCTGCTGTACCCATGCAGGCATCTTTCACAGAAATATTTCTTTTCTTTATGTTTTGTTTGATCGTATAATAGCCTGTTTAAACTCTTTATCCATGTATAATGATATTTACCATCTTTTTCGATCAGAAATGAATTGATTCTGGGGATATTTTCCGGAGCGGAGCTTATCCTGTGTACAACAATTCCTTTAGAATTAAATTATTTTGCTTTTCCACCTTATCAATTTGTGATATTGGTGTAGGTTCGTCTATACCATCGAAGTTGAGTCCATCGTTTTGGGGATAGCTAGAAGGTCTATCCGGATTTTTGTCTACGGGGAACAATGCAGATCTTATCATCATTCTTAAACAGTCATCGGATTTATTTTTTACGTTAATTATGCCTTTTTTCTTCTTATAATACGGAGGTAAATCTATATAAGATCCACCTTTGAAGGGCATATAATTTGCTATATCTAAATATAAACTATCGATTTTATCAACACCCCAACCCGAACCTCTATTAGTCCAGCGTTCTAAAGTTTCCTGTATCCTCTGAATTGATGTATCTAATGATGAGTTTATAGTATCGGATTCGGTTATAACTTCTTGATTGCTACGGAAATATGGTTCGGTATATTCGGTGCTATCGTCTGTGTTACTTTTACTCAATGTCATTTTAATCGTCAGCTGGTATTTTATACTATGTAAATCATCTAATTCCTCGTTAATTTTACTCGATATGATGGGCTTAATATCGTTAACATCCATGTTGGAATTAATATCCATCTTCCAACCTCTTAGATATTTACCAACGCCGGCGGATGTGGGTACAAATATTAATTCTTGATGTTGATTATCATTATTATTAGGTTGATTCTCAACATCATTATCATTATCAACATTATCAATAGGTTGATTATTATCTAGTAAAGCGATCAATTCAGCTCTTCTCATTCGAGAATAACCTCTCAGCCCACTGTTTCTCGCTCGAACTTTGAGTTCTCTAACAGTCTGGGGTCTGTTGTATTCCAAACCGAGTAAATCCATCAATTCAGCTTTTCTCATACGAGAATATCCACGCAGTCCACTTTGCTTTGCCATAGCTTTTAATTCTCTGACAAAAAACATTGTGGTTGAATGGTATATGCAAAATGAGACAAATGTCTAATTGGTTGTTTTCATATATCTAAATACATATTCTCCCCAACCTATTCCTCTCATTCATGTAATCTCTCTTCCTAGCATAAATAATCTGGTTCCTGACCCTATCAGCACCGTGTTCCTTACATAAACAATAACGACCTTTGACCCCTATCCTGCATACAGAACACGTATAGTTAATGTTTCCGCGCCTGATGTAATAATTGTGTATGCCGCAGTAAAAAAAATCAACACAGCGTCGGTTACAAAGGGTAGTCTTTCCCATGAGTGTAAACTTGCAGTTATTCATGGTATATACATCTATCATATCATTTGTCTAAATGCAAATCACAGCTACACTGTGAGATATTGATTATGCTATTTATAGATCGCTCTAAACTAGGTCACTCTGACTTATGCATGGTATAGCTGAAAATCAATAGAGAAGTCAATCCAATAATAATAAATGTGACCTCTCGGTTCTTTTGTTCCTCTGACGGTGTATAAAACTGACTCATTGTTGGTCTTGGTATTGGGTCTAGTTTTTTCCCATAAACGAGGAAGTATTCGTGCATGGCAGATTCGACATCTTTAAACGTTTGAATTGAATGTCCTTCCTTAATCAGTTGTTCATGAATAAAGTCTAATCTCTTCATTCTCTGCTGTGTATATTGTAACTGGGCTGCTTGGTATTGTTCTAAAGCTTCGTTATGTCGTTTACGCTCCTCTTCAACTTCTTTAGCGTTTGATTCCCTCATACTGGAAAATAAATAATTACTCCCCGAAAAAGCTAGAGCATTAACAACAGCTCCACCGACCATCATCGCAATTGATGCCATATTCAAATCTTTATATGAATATAAATATTCAAATGTTTAATTACTTCATCATGTCTTCCGGGATAAGTCCTTGTTTGATGAGCATATCCTTCGTTGCCATAGCTAATCCAATATCCAGAACCATCATTGGTATGTCATATCCATTAAAATCTAGCTTGGGAGGTGTGGCTTTAGTAATCATTTTAGCCATACGGGCATAGCCAATGGCCAAGCCGGTGACCACCGCTGAATGATACGTCGCGTTTACCAACATTTTACCGTCTGTAGCTGGAGTAGTCATGCTTCTTATAGCATTATATGAGGACTAACCTCTAATTGAACTTGTTGTTGCGGCGGGGGTGACGTTTTCTCTTCTCCGGTCTTATAAAAGAACCATACAACCGCTATACCAGCAACTCCTACTAGTGCCCATGTTTTAATCGGATTAATATTTGAATTATTTATTAATTTCGCTTTTCGCGCCAGCCCTCCCTTTCTTCCTCCAGCTATTTTCAAAGGATTCTTAGTAACTCTGGGTTGTTTTTTTGTTTTCTCATTCACATGTGGTGCATTCACATTCACTGGTGGTGGTTCCTCATTCACTTGTTGTGTGTTCACTTCTTGTTGCGTTTCCACAATCTGTGGTTCCTCGTTCACAATCTGTGGTGTCACCTGTTGTGATTGTGTCTCCATTTATATTATTAAGTGGGCACGTATGTTTAAATTGACAATACCTAGCCGTTATTAAAGCTGTGGTGAACGGAGCTAAAAACATTCCGTATCTATGATAAAACTCACAGCTTACCGCGCTTATAGCGTGTTCAATGAATGGGTCTTTCTCGAGAGATTCACATTAATACAGGCGATGTTCTGCCGGGATGGGGAGAAACGTACTAGCTACGGCTGTGTATAGTTGTAATATAGAAGACCCTATCGTTTTAGTCATGGTAGCTCCAAGTCTAGACTCGTAACGCGCGTACAGTTTTTTAATCTCTTCGTCGGTCATGTTATCAATTTTTTCGATGGTATAATTTTCTCCCAAATATTGGGAACATTTTCCACCGGCTACCAAAGCGGCGAGTCTTTCTCTATGTTTATCTAAAGATTTATCTAAAGATTTATCAGCATGTTGATGTGTTTTTTGATCAGGCTCAGATTCTTTGAGCATTTGTTCGATGAGTTCGTCGCATTCCATAATGTAATACCTAAGGAGATATTTAAGTCTAACATAATATAATATGACATATCCAATACATCCCGTTATAATGAACTGTTGCGAAAGAATGAGGATTTCGAACCACATTTTATGTAATATTAACCGCTAATGTTCAATTTGCTACATTTTTGCTACATTTTTGCTACATTTTTGCTATAATTTTGCTACATTTTGCTATAATTTTGCTACAATTTTGCTAAGCAATTGCATAAGCAGCTGGTTGATCGGTTTTTAATACGAGTTTACAGTGCTTCGTTGCCGCTAACACTTTTCTGACTTTATCTCGTTCCCCCTTGGTATAAATGACATCATTTTCGCGTAAACATTCCTCGAATGAATCTCGGTCTTTGCAATGAAAGAGTGCTACCCATTTGGTCTGCTCTCTGAGATCTTTCAGGACAGAGTTGTATTTTTGAGTAAGTACCCAAACGCTATGTTGAGTATGCCGACCGGAGAATGCTAAATACGAAAGCATATCTTTCTTTTTTGTTAGTTCTTTACTCGCGCTGCAATCGTCTATTACGAAAAGGGTTGATTCTCCTTTGTATTTTTCGTGACATACTCGGAGGCAGTCTTGTAAACGATCGCCCGGATCGACTCTGTGTACCCCGTCATCATTCATTACCCAATCTCTCGATAGGTATGTTTTATTAACGCTTATAGTCGGGCACAGAATAATAATATGATCGAAAACGTCCCGATAATGACTTTCTAAAATATCTAGAATAAAAGCTGTTTTTCCGCAGCCCGTTTGACCGCATATGATAGCGCAGTGCGGATCTTGAGGTAAAAGATTATCAATAGATTGCTTGCACGAATCTCCCATTCTGTATATTAAGTTGCGCATCCATAATCACGTACAAATATATGTTTAATTTACCAGCCGCTTCCTGGAGCTTCGTTATCTGTATGGTGGCACCCTCGCTAGCATTTTCTATTCTCCTCCCACTGCCGTGTAGTTGGTCATCGTCCGTTGTTCGCATGTCGAGCCATAGCGCGTACTTCGTGGTGAGGTATTCACCCATCGATACACTCCCGAGAGACAGATCTTTCACGACCGCGTTAACTTCCGGGGAGCGTTTTATAGAAGGAAGTTTTTTAATCTCATCCCACTGGTGATACGCTAGCATTCCTTGGCTATATAGTTGATTAGGAACGCCCTCGATAGTCAATTCTACTTTTGTAATCTTGGGATTGTAGAACTTCTCGGTATTTCTTTTAAACGCATCGGAGGGGTCCTCGAACAACATTAAAATACCCTTCAGCGACCTCGTGGGAACGTTTAGATTAATATTCCACATCGTATCTTTTTTGTCCCTCGTGATCTTTCGGTGTCGCAGCATGCGATCGTACAAAATGGCTAAACTTCCCGTATACTGGTTACGAATTTGTCTGGCTAATTCGGGGTTCCGTTATCATATCGTACTCCAGCGAGATATTGTCAATTGAATAGCTAGCATCTTCATTAGCAGATCTGATTACTCTACCGTAGTCATTAAAAGTGAGTTCGTATTCTAACCTATCGCCTAGGGATGCTTGATAAAAGGGCATGTGGGAATCTAGTAATCCAAAGTCTAAGGGAACATAGAATCTGTTACCTAATGCGTCGGCAACGGCCTTATCTTATCCTTATCACCCACGCGCAGTCTCAATGTGTTCTTATTACAAATACCTTGGTACTGTAAGTTTTCCCGCTCTTTATCCGTTCTCCAGAGATCCATGTAGCAATAGTATACATCGCTATCGTCGATACTCAAAACCTCATTACCGCTAATTTTAATCGCGATTTTCTTAACGATAGCACGACCTATGTTCTGAACGGGCTCCCTGTTAACGTCTGTAGAAGTCAAACTAATCGTAAATGCTAGTCGGACAGTTCCCGGAACTAACACATCGTGTGCGCCGAGATTAGGAAAGCGAACCAGAAGCGTTTGATTCTGATCTATGGTACTAGGGTTATTAGTTATAGTTACAGACTGACGAATTGCTTTGACCCCTAATGGATCTCGAAGTCTACGTTGTGGGTTTAACTTGCGTCCGTATTGTGAAGACATTGTTTATATTGAAATTATGTACCCTATGTTTAATATAAAAATGACTGATTTTGATATTAATGACTTTGATCTAAGTACCTTTGATGATCCGAATCCAATCGAAGAGGGTACTGATGAAACCAGGTTTAGTAGTCTTAACGATGAACTTTTACAATCGTCTGTCAATGATTATTACGATGCATTAAAAGATGATAAAAATTATGTTATCCCAATAGGTCGTGACTATTCAAAGTTTATGCTAGATAGTAAAGGAATATTACGACTGCGTGACTCTCCACATATTGATCTTATGCATTATAGTACTTGTAAGCCCCTAGCCTTGTCTACTATCGCTGGTAAACATAGCCGCGAGTTTGTTCGTGATAAATTAGGTTTTGTAGAATACGGACGAACAAAACTTCCCGCGAAGACTACTAAGGTTCTTAGGACTGTGCGGGAAGAACTCAGTAACACAGAAAATTTGGAAGAAGCCTCTAACGTGGCCTCGAACGGACTCGGAGAAATCTTGGATACCTATTACGATAATTCCACGTTACAGGTACCATATTCAGAGTTCAGTATGAGGGAATTACGAGGTCTTGACAAGGCAATGCGAACAATGCGGGGAGAACTCATCAATAATATAGCCAAGATATCCGAAATCGACAAGCATATAGCTCAAGAGAAAACAAAACTTGAACAGGCGGGCGATGAGTTCAGTAGACGCCGCGTAGCGGAAAGATTGCGTAACTTAGAAGACGAAAGATCGGCCCGCCTCGAAGCTGCTTCCAGTAATAGAAAGGCACTTCGTTCGCAAATCAGTCGTATTCGAGAAACTATCGATCAAGTCCTCAACGATGACACTACACTGGCCGATAAAATTAAAACATTGTTCAGAGAACAGGGAATAACAATTGCCAGTATTTTAACCGCGTTGGGATTTATTATATCGACTTTGACTCTCTCGTTAACAGGTGGCAGTACAGGTGGAGGTGTACCTCCTAACGATAAAAATGGTATAAAAGAGTGGATAAAAAAGCATTTAAAAGCATTAGGTTCAGCACTGGGAAAGCTCGCTGAGAAAGCCGCGGCCGCACTTCCCGGTATAATAGGGAGTGTTGTTTCCTGGCTATTGAATTTATTAGCTAAGACCACCACTTGGCTTAGTCAAAACTTGTGGGGGCTGATCGTAGCAATTGCAGGGCTGTTGTACGTATTCGCTAAGAACTATTTAACCACCAAATCAGTTCGCTAACCAAATCATGAGTAAGCCAACCGAGACTCCACCCACTACAAGCGCTGTTTTTTCATCGATATGTTGTTGATTTTTAGCCTCAATATGCGGTGGTACTTGTGCGTTAGTAGATGGTTGTGCATTAGTAGAAGTTTTAGCGATAGTTGGTGTTTGCGGCTTGACTATTCCCTTTTCGCCCGTGATCGTTTGAGTTATTAATTCGACGTTAATATCTGAATTTATACCTGGTTTTTGTTGATCGGTAGCGATAACAATTTTATTATTATAGCCTATCACTTGACCGATCTTAAGTTCCATATTACTCGGAGACATGTATAGTCCCGGAGCATAAACGAAGTCCACTTTGGATTGAGCGTACTGTAATGCATCTTGAAAACGCTTTATAGACGATGGTATGTCAACTGGTGAATTAATGGCGTCCTCCACGTTTGCGACAAACTGTTTTTGCGCATCGAGCGCCGTCCCAGTACCGATAATGGATGTTCGTGTTTGCGATTGTGCACCGAGAATTGCCCATACATAAGTTCTTATCGATTCATTAAATCTTACAAATCCTGGGTTAGTAAAATTATTTTCCGTTTTATCATTAAGAAATTCATTCCAAGCGTTTGCAGGTGGTTGCTCAACCTTTTGGACGGTGAAAGCAACACCACCCTTAAAGTTCATACGATCATCTCTCCACTCGTTACTCGAGAGAGCAAAGCTCGGAAGGAGCCGACCCCTTTTCAGTAAATCATCGCTGACTTCTTTAACAGAGTGTGCACCAGCGTACGGAATACCTAGACCATGGTTTGCTCCTTTAATACGCCAATCTTTACTCGTAGAAACATTAAATTCATTACAAATACGTTCATACGCCCCCCTATTATACGGATTATTTGTGGAATTCCACGCTCGATCCTGCGGTAATGGAGCACTAATTTCTTTAAGTAAACGTCTAATCTGATAGTACACGTGAAATAATAAAACAGACTTATTTAGCATAAATCCTGGGGCATTAACAGATACGCCACATCCCGTTGTGGCACACCATATGGCAAAGTTTAACTGATTCTGCCAAAATTGCATCGGATTGTGAAACCAATCGTGCACCATTTTATCGCTAGTTGCCGTGACCCTGTACTTTTCAAAGATATCGGGGAATTTAACGAAAGATTCAGCACCAGAGGCAGTTACTATAATCGATTGATTAGTAATGTATCTCGATTTCATATTTAAGTTATGATATAGTATCATTGTATATTTAATATGTATGTTACACTCCCGGGAATAACAAATGGTCAGTCTATTGAACTGCTTCATACTATCGATAACTCGGATGGACAACTCGAAGTAGCTCTATGTGATGTAACGTATTACCCACTGTGGACCAATATAAGTGCTATAAAAAATAATAATAAGATGAGTATACCAGGTGAAAACAATGGTATTGACAGAGAACTCATTATACCTGATGGGTATTACAGCGTATGCTCACTCAATGATGAATTTTTTAAGTCTAATGGAATGAGTATCACACAAAATGAGTCGAATGGGACAGTGAAAATATACACTGGAGAAAAAGGTGTAATTATTTACGAGTACTTAGCAATTACACTTGGACTTGGACAGTCAGCATTATTACCACCCAAAAAAACAGTGACTGTATATTCATTACCCGATTTAGTTCCCTATAAAGAGTTGTGCATCCATCATGATCAGATCAGTACGACGGATAATATTCAACAAGAAAGTCCTTCAACTCTACTCAGATGTGTTCCAGTTAAAGATGAAAAATACAATAGCGGTAGAACGGAATCTTTCTCAACATTACAATATAAAAAATTAAAGCGGGGTATTATTTCAGACCTCAAAATTTTTGTATTAGATGTAAAACACCAACCTGTACATATAGGATACTTAAGTGTAACACTCCATATTAAAAATAATGGTTGATTCCATATTTAAGTTATGATATAGTATCATTGTATATTTGATATGTATGTTACACTCCTGGGAATAACAAATGGTCAGTCTATTCAACTGCTTCGTACTATCGATAACTCGGATGGACAACTCGAAGTCGCCCTATGCGATGTAACGTATTACCCGAGGTGGACCAATATAAATGCTGCAAAAAATAATAATAGGATAAATATATTATCCGTACTTGGTACTGTCAAATACATTACTATACCTGATGGGTATTACAGTGTAAGCTCACTCAATGATGAAATTTTAAAGCCTAATGGAGTTAGTCTCTCACAAAATGAGGCGACTGGGACAGTGAAATACAACCATTCAGATGATATAATTGTATTGGGCAAACCAGGTAGAGAGGAATTTAGTCGCTTAGATGACACACATCCTTATGTTAAATTACCCGATTTAGTTCCCTATAAAGAGTTGTTCATCCATTTTGATCAAATAAGCACGACGGATAATATTCAACTAGAAAGTCCTTCAACTTTGCTCAGATCTATTCCAGTGAAAAATGAAAAATATAATAGCGGTAGAACGGAATCTTTCTCGTCATTACAATATAAAAAATTGAAGCGTGGTATTATTTCAGACCTCAAAATTTCTTTATTAGATGTAAAACACCAACCTGTACATATAGGATACTTAAGTGTAACACTCCATATTAAAAATAATGGTTGATGCATCAGGCCCTGGAACAGTAAGACAATGTAATACAATTGCACTTTCCGATCTCGGAGACACGGAAGGATTCGGTAAACCCGGCACCGATGGTAAGTTATACGCTTTACACTTACACGATAATGTATACAATCGGAAAGAAGTCACATTCACGGGTAATCTAGGAGATTTAAGCGATGTTGATGTTAGTAGACTCCTTAAAAACACTTCGTACAATATTACTCGCAACGATGATAATAAATGGACTATGGTCGAAGCAAACATCGAGTGGCTACTGAATATCGTCATTATCCCACCTTATGTGATGATTGGTAAGGGACATAATTTAACTAAGATAATAAATAGTGGCATCGTACTCGCGGCTTATATCCCATCAAAACGAAAAAGTGTGTTAGTTACCCCCCTTCCAGAAAACCCAGGTCATATGTTATATAGTCGTCCGGCCTTAAAAAATGTTACTTTAAATTTGGTTACTGAATTCGAAGATATTAAAGTTAACTTGAGTGCAATACCTAATCTTTCTACGCTTATTATTGAAGTCTTGTTTGGAGATGCACCGGAAGATGCCTTCGATATATTACCAGGTCTATCGATTAAATGGCAAAAGAAACACCAACGTCAACGTTGCAGTATTATTCATATCGGAGCATCACCCGTTGCAACCCTCGAGGGGGTACAAATTATTAAAAGTGACAATATTTCTCTTTCTAAGATATTCTTGCCGTATAATATACATTTGATAAGGTTGATGTATAGTCTCAAAACATTTAAGCAAGACCAATTAAAGACTATTATATGATCGTTATATACACTATGAGTTTATATCCAACGCTCGGTGAAGCATTTGAAAAGATGGAAACTGTTGATGGATTTCGATTACATCAAATAAGCGACATAAAACATCGAATAGGGAAGGATAGGGAGTTGAGACTTGGATTGTATAAAAAGTATTGCAGAGCCTTGAATGCTCTGGACGGAGTTGACACCGTGCTTTTGGTATCTGGCATGGGACTCGGTGTAGCGGGTATCGGTTTACTATCAACTATAATCGCCGCGCCTATCGTGCTCGGCATGGAAATAACCGCTGGAATATCGGGACTGGCAGGAATAGCGATAAAATTCATTTCTCGTAGGTTACAAAAGAAAGCATTAAAACACAATAGTATTCGGATACTCGCCGAAGCAAAGTTGAACAGCATTGAGGATCATATTTCGACAGCAATGACCGATTGTAAGATATCCGAGGATGAGTTTCGTTTAGTGCTGTCGGAACTCACCAAATACAATAAAATGAAGCAGGAGATTCGATCAAAATCTCGTAAGACCAGTGGTATTAGCGAAGACGAGAAAAAAAAGTTCATAGAAGAGGGGAGGCAACAAGCGCGTCAATTATTCCGTGCCAAAACCAAAGAACTGGTTGGAGATTAAAAATAGATTGCTTACTATCGTGTGATTACATTTAGACAAATGCTAACATAAATATATAATAATGGAGAAAGCTATTCAATGGAAAGAATTACCACAAGGTTTTTATTATATCAGTGATGTCAAACCAACCAAATACGGTTATCAATTGTTTCTTATCAATTTACAAAAAGAGTGTAGTTATATAGTCTGGTCTCCTAGTAAAATGAACGAAGAACTTAATAAAAATGTTGAATATCGCTTTATCGATAAAAATAATAAAGAATATTTTTATTACCATTTAGACTCCTCTAAAGCAATGATTGGCCCCAGGTATTGGTAGTGGTCCAGAACCATCATTACCTATAAAAATTTATATCATAGACTCCAGGTGGTGGTGAGCTGGAGTCAATTTAGCTGAATCTCATGACTATCGTTGAATCGCATAATCATTTTGGCATAAAAAATTCCATCTGTAGTAGCAGTATAGGTATATGAATCCGGCTCCAGTGGAAGTGAGCCAGAACCCCCATTACCTATACTACTTAAGTTACATCCCATTTTTCATGCCACCCAGTTGTGAGCACACCATGTGGTATGGCTCTTCAGATATCCGATGCCTGCATGTGTCACATATTTCCAGAGTAGGATATTTTTCAAAGAGGCCGACACAGAGGTAAAGTATTTCGTTGTAAACGTTTAGAACAAATGTGTGATGATCAATAAAGAAAAAAAAAAAAAGCCCCGAGTGAGGATCGAACTGACGACCTTTAGATTGCTCTGACATTGGACGTATGACTGATTATGAGACTGACGCGCTACCTACTGCGCTACCGAGGCCTGGTGTGGACGGAGGGGATAGGGATTTATATTTTTTAGAACTCACCAGTATGCGTCAACAAACGGGTCCATGATGGAAACTATGCTTTTTTAAGTGCCATATGTTGGACTCGCCTAGGTCGTGGTAGAACCCTAATGCAAGCTATAATGCGCATGCCCGTAAACGCAATTAATATCCTGTTCTTGATAGAGATGATAACGAGTGTCCTGGAAGAAGTAAGTTACATCCCATTTTTTATGCCACCCAGTTGTGAGCACACCATGTGGTATGGCTCTTCAGATATCCGATGCCAGCATGTGTCACATATTTTCAGAGTAGGATATTTTTCAAAGAGGCAGACACCAGAAGTAAAGTATTTCGTTGTAAACGTTTTGAACAAGTGTGTGATGATAAATGAAGAAAAAAAAGAAATGCCCCGGGTGAGGATCGAACTCACGACCTTCAGATTGCTCTGACATTGGACGTATGACTGATTATGAGACTGACGCGCTACCTACTGCGCTACCGATGCCTGGTGTGAACAGCGGGGATCGTGCTTTATATTTTTTAGAACTCACCAGTATGCGTCAACAAACGGGTCCATGGTCGAAACTGTGCTTTTTTAACTGCCATATGTTGGACTCGCCTAGGTCGTGGTAGAACCCTAATGCAAGCTATAATGTGCATGCCCTTAAACGCAATTAATATCCTGTTCTTGATAGAGATGATAACGAGTGTCCTGGAAGAAGTAAGTTACATCCCATTTTTCATGCCACCCAGTTGTGAGCACACCATGTGGTATGGCTCTTCAGATATCCGATGCCTCCATGTGTCACATATTTTCAGAGTAGGATATTTTTCAAAGAGGCAGACGCAGAAGTAAAGTATTTCGTTGTAAACGTTTTGAACAAATGTGTGATGATCAATAAAGAAAAAAAAAAAGAAATGCCCCGGGTGAGGATCGAACTCACGACCTTCAGATTGCTCTGACATTGGACGTATGACTGATTATGAGACTGACGCGCTACCTACTGCGCTACCGAGGCCTGGTGTGTATGGCGGGGATAGGGATTTATATTTTTTTAAACTCACCAGTATGCGTCAACAAACGGGTCCATGCTGGGAACTTTGTTTTTTATGTTCCATATGTTGGACTCACCTAGGTTGTGATAGAACCCTAATGCAAGCTATAATGTGCGTGCCCTTAAATGCAATTAATATCCTGTTCTTGATAGAGATGATAACGAGTGTCCTGGAAGAAGTAAGTTACATCCCATTTTTCATGCCACCCAGTTGTGAGCACACCATGTGGTATGGCTCTTCAGATATCCGATGCCTCCATGTGTCACATATTTCAAGAGTAGGATATTTTTCAAAGAGGCCGACACAGGGGTAAAGTATTTCGTTGTAAACGTTTTGAACAAATGTGTGATGATCAATAAAAAAAAAAAAAAGAAATGCCCCGGGTGAGGATCGAACTCACGACCTTCAGATTGCTCTGACATTGGACGTATGACTGATTATGAGACTGACGCGCTACCTACTGCGCTACCGAGGCCTGGTGTGGACAGCGGGGATCGTGCTTTATATTTTTTAGAACTCACCAGTATGCGTCAACAAACGGGTCCATGGTCGAAACTGTGCTTTTTTAACTGCCATATGTTGGACTCGCCTAGGTCGTGGTAGAACCCTAATGCAAGCTATAATGTGCATCCCCGTAAACGCAATTAATATCCTGTTCTTGATAGAGATGATAACGAGTGTCCTGGAAGAAGTAAGTTACATCCCATTTTTTATACCACCCAGTTGTGAGCACACCATGTGGTATGCCTCTTCAGATATCCGATGCCAGCATGTGTCACATATTTTCAGAGTAGGATATTTTTCAAAGAGGCAGACGCAGAAGTAAAGTATTTCGTTGTAAACGTTTTGAACAAATGTGTGATGATCAATAAAGAAAAAAAAAAGAAATGCCCCGGGTGAGGATCGAACTCACGACCTTCAGATTGCTCTGACATTGGACGTATGACTGATTATGAGACTGACGCGCTACCTACTGCGCTACCGAGGCCTGGTGTGTATGGCGGGGATAGGGATTTATATTTTGTGAACTCACCAGTATGCGTCAACAAACGGGTCCATGCTGGGAACTTTGTTTTTTATGTGCCATATGTTGGACTCGCCTAGGTTGTGATAGAAACCTAATGCAAGCTATAATGTGCGTGCCCTTAAACGCAATTAATATCCTGTTCTTGATAGAGATGATAACGAGTGTCCTGGAAGAAGTAAGTTACATCCCATTTTTCATGCCACCCAGTTGTGAGCACACCATGTGGTATGGCTCTTCATATATCCGAGGCCTGCATGTGTCAAATATTTCCAGAGTAGGATATTTTTCAAAGACGCAGAAGTAAAGTATTTCGTTGTAAACGTTTTGAACAAATGTGTGATGATAAATGAATAAAAAAAAGATATGTCCCGGGTGAGGATCGAACTCACGACCTTCAGATTGCTCTGACATTGGACGTATGACTGATTATGAGACTGACGCGCTACCTACTGCGCTACCGAGGCCTGGTGTGGACGGCGGGGATCGTGCTTTATATTTTTTAGAACTCACCAGTATGCGTCCACAAACGGGTCCATGGTCGAAACTGTGCTTTTTTAACTGCCATATGTTGGACTCGCCTAGGTCGTGGTAGAACCCTAATGCAAGCTATAATGTGCATGCCCGTAAACGCAATTAATATCCTGTTCTTGATAGAGATGATAACGAGTGTCCTGGAAGAAGTAAGTTACATCCCATTTTTCATGCCACCCAGTTGTGAGCACACCATGTGGTATGGCTCTTCAGATATCCGATACCTGCCTGTGTCACATATTTTCAGAGTAGGATATTTTTCAAAGAGGCCGACGCAGAAGTAAAGTATTTCGTTGTAAACGTTTTGAACAAATGTGTGATGATCAATAAAGAAAAAAAAAAAGAAATGCCCCGGGTGAGGATCGAACTCACGACCTTCAGATTGCTCTGACATTGGACGTATGACTGATTATGAGACTGACGCGCTACCTACTGCGCTACCGAGGCCTGGTGTGGACGGCGGGGATAGGGATTTATATTTTGTGAACTCACCAGTATGCGTCAACAAACGGGTCCATGATGGAAACTGTGCTCTTTCAAGTGCCATATGTTGGACTCGCCTAGGTTGTGATAGAAACCTAATGCAAGCTATAATGTGCGTGCCCTTAAACGCAATTAATATCCTGTTCTTGATAGAGATGATAACGAGTGTCCTGGAAGAAGTAAGTTACATCCCATTTTTCATGCCACCCAGTTGTGAGCACACCATGTGGTATGGCTCTTCAGATATCCGATGCCAGCATGTGTCACATATTTTCAGAGTAGGATATTTTTCAAAGAGGCTGACGCAGAAGTAAAGTATTTCGTTGTAAACGTTTTGAACAAATGTGTGATGATAAATGAAGAAAAAAAAGAAATGCCCCGGGTGAGGATCGAACTCACGACCTTCAGATTGCTCTGACATTGGACGTATGACTGATTATGAGACTGACGCGCTACCTACTGCGCTACCGAGGCCTGATGCAGGGATAGGGATTTATATTTTTTAAAACTCACCAGTATGCGTCAACAAACGGGTCCATGATGGAAACATGTTTTTTATGTGCCATATGTTGGACTCGCCTAGGTTGTGATAAAACCCTAATGCAAGCTATAATGTGCGTGCCCTTAAACGCAATTAATATCCTGTTCTTGATAGAGATGATAACGAGTGTCCTGGAAGAAGTAAGTTACATCCCATTTTGTATGCCACCCAGTTGTGAGCACACCATGTGGTATGGCTCTTCAGATATCCGATGCCTTCATTTGTCACATATTTCCAGAGTAGGATATTTTTCAAAGAGGCCTACACAGAGGTTAAGTATTTTGTTGTAAACGTTTTGAACAAATGTGTGATGATCAATAAAGAAAAAAAAAGAAATGCCCCGGGTGAGGATCGAACTCACGACCTTCAGATTGCTCTGACATTGGACGTATGACTGATTATGAAACTGACGCGCTACCTACTGCGCTACCGAGGCCTGATGCGGGGATAGGGATTGATATTTTTTAAAACTCACCAGTATGCGTCAACAAACGGGTCCATGGTCGAAACTGTGCTTTTTTAACTGCCATATGTTGGACTCGCCTAGGTCGTGGTAGAACCCTAATGCAAGCTATAATGTGCATGCCCTTAAACGCAATTAATATCCTGTTCTTGATAGAGATGATAACGAGTGTCCTGGAAGAAGTAAGTTACATCCCATTTTTCATGCCACCCAGTTGTGAGCACACCATGTGGTATGGCTCTTCAGATATCCGATGCCAGCAAGTTTCACATATTTCCAGAGTAGGATTTTTTTCAAAGAGGCAGACGCAGAAGTAAAGTATTTCGTTGTAAACGTTTTGAACAAATGTGTGATGATAAATGAAGAAAAAAAAGAAATGCCCCGGGTGAGGATCGAACTCACGACCTTCAGATTGCTCTGACATTGGACGTATGACTGATTATGAGACTGACGCGCTACCTACTGCGCTACCGAGGCCTGGTGTGGACGGCGGGGATAGGGATTTATATTTTGTGAACTCACCAGTATGCGTCAACAAACGGGTCAATGCTGGAAACTGTGCTCTTTCAAGTGTCATATGTTGGACTCGCCTAGGTCGTGGTAGAACCCTAATGCAAGCTATAATGTTCGTGCCCGTAAACGCAATTAATATCCTGTTCTTGATAGAGATGATAACGAGTGTCCTGGTAGAAGTAAGTTACATCCCATTTTCATGCCACCCAGTTGTGAGCACACCATGTGGTATGGCTCTTCATATATCCGATGCCTGCATATGTCACATATTTCCAGAGTAGGATATTTTTCAAAGAGGCCGACGCAGAGGTAAAGTATTTCGTTATAAAAGCTTTGAACAAATGTGTGATGATAGATGAAGAAAAAAAAAGAAATGCCCTGGGGGAGAATCGAACTCACGACCTTCAGATTGCTCTGACATTGGACTTATAACTGATTATGAGACTGACGCGCTACCTACTGCGCAATCACGGTACGTTTCTATTATAATTAATCTCCGGTCTAATGCCTTTACACAAAAGTCTACGTTCAATGGTGTCAGACGAAGTAACAGTTTCTCCTGCGTTCAACACTACTCTAATACCAACACCTGCTTGTGGCATTTAGAGATTGTCGTATGGATAAAGACAGGATTGACTTATACATTTCAACTTCTTGTATTCTGTATCCATAATTAGCCAAGTCTGTCTTCACTAATCCTGGAAGGTAGGCGGTCGGGTAGTGGTAAAAGCGTTCACTCGTCACGCCGAAGACACGGGTTCGATTCCCGACATGGGTACAATGTGTGAAGCCCATTTCGTGTGTCCTCCGTCGTGATATTGCGGCACTATTGCTAAAAGCGGCGTTAAACCATACACACTCACTCACTGATACTGGGCGGTGAATAGAACAAACTTCACAAATTCTTGGGCGACATCGTTTTGACGGTCCAATTTGGATAGATCAATATGCGTGTTTTTAATCTACGCACAGGCACACAAACTGTCCATCAAAGAAATGTGTTGAGTTACGAATGTATTATATATTCGGAAATGCATTTATTTTGACCATGACATACACTCGGTAGGGCAAATCAACTTTGTGTCGCATCTTTCTGATATACACTGGATAGGACACATCAACTTGGCACCACATCACACAGCCATACATAAAATAGGATATATCGGCTTACGATGGAAATTTATTGATTTTGCCAGTTGGGTCCTGGAGTCGATCGATCCATGTCTCCAGCATCCCCTTCACAAGACCACGTGGTGGACGGCGGATTTGATTGTGTATTCGATCCATGGACGTTATTGCCTATGCTGTCACAGGGTGTTAGCGAGTGTGAGCATAGGGTGTTGACGGGTGTGTTGAAGGGTGTGGATATAGGGTGTAGACGGGTGTGGATATAGGGTGTTGACGGGTGTGGATATAGGGTGTTGACGGGTGTGTTGACGGGTGTGGATATAGGGTGTTGACGGGTGTGGATATAGGGTGTTGACGGGTGTGGATATAGGGTGTTGGCGGGTGTGGATATAGGGTGTTGACGGGTGTGGATATAGGGTGATGACGGGTGTGTTGACGGGTGTGGATATAGGGTGATGACGGGTGTGTTGACGGGTGTGGATATAGGGTGTTGACGGGTGTGGATATTGGGTGTTGACGGGTATGTATGTTGGGTATCGAATCAAACTTCCAATCTGAAGTCACTATATGGATAAAACATTGCCGATGTGATTTTTAATTTTAATTCACTCACTCCTATCTGTATGAGCCCACAACTCAAGTAGTGTAAGACACGAACAATCATGGCATCATATTCTCATAACTTAGACTACCTCCCAGAATAACATTGAGGAAATGACAATAGTTCCAGCCTGTCTATTGTTTCATTCAAATGACGTCTATACCGGAGGGCGTCATACATGGCTACCATTTAATGGTCACCAGTGCTTCGTGTGCATTCCCAGTGTACTTCTACATAGTTTTTACACTGGAAGTTGACAACTTTAAGCTTTGCAAACCCGTGACTGACAACATGAGTATGTATTTACGTTGTTCTATAAGTGCCCCTTAATCTACTGTAGATAATTCAATGGACAGGGATGATTGCTGTTTTCCTGGGGCAGTTGCTCTACAATATCAATGGCAATATTAAAACATACCACTCATGATATAATGACGTGACTGTGCCAGACTCTTACTACCGTCATCAATTCCCGTATAATTTAACCGCATGTTCATTACAGGAAAATGCAGTGCGCTCCTCAGCGGCGCATGTACACACAATGACACACATCTAGGTTGAACTGTAATTCAAAAATTGACATGACACGATAAGATGCTGATCACTTCAACTGTAATTGTCCCATATTTCTAGATAAGGAGGATATATAAATCAAACGAAGTAACATTTTCCTGATCGCGATTCTCATTTTAATCAACATATGTGTGAAAACACGAGTGAGTGTTCATTCACTTAGAATCCAGACAATATTATAGATTTCCGAGATCCAACATCCTACATAAAGAAGCAAAATATTTTTTTTCTCCAGACTGGGGTTGAACGATTTTCCTTCGAAACACATTCCACTTTTCACAATCGTTCCAGAACAATGACTCTGTTGAAGCTTGGGACACGTTAGTTCATATCCATGACACATCAAAACTCAATTTACACAATTGAAAACAAAATACATGAATAAACATCCATTGGCAGCGTGGTCGCAAGAGACCTGGAAGACAAGATCACGAAGTGGTCGATAAAGATGACAGATTTTACACTTACAACTTTCACAAGAACACAGCGATTTCTTTCACTATCAACCATTGTTTGTGTTTCTCAGTAAGTGTCACCCTTAAACATTTTACTTTTGAAATGGTTCCGTTGTGATAATCCAAACGACCTTCCGCAAATGATCCTAACGGAGCGATAGGAATACAAGATGGCGGTTGAACCAAAGCTGTATACCGCCTGCCATATTCCAAAATGGCGCCGTGTGCCCGGTCTCTTTCCGGGTCAGCAAAATGACCCGTTTCTATGGCAACACTACTTACATTCTGGGGTTCATCAAATATAACGGTAATACTGTCTCCAGAGTTGGGGTTTCTACCCCAGAAAAACCTTCCCGTATTTGATTTGTTATAAGCTAAGCCAATATGATTGTCTTCAAATGTGCTTATAGTGGTATACAGCTTTGCTGGTGGATTATCTCCCTTGTGCTTCTTAACACGACCTTCAAAGTACACATCCACCATATTACGGGTAGTATTACTCAGTGAAGAATGGTAGCCCACGTGATTAAACAGAGTCGGAATTCTAACAAATCGTTTCCTTTGCAGCATAAGATTCAGAAAATGCAACAACAAAAAGTCACATGGTTGCTCGTTGTAGAACGATCGCAAGAGGTTTGCAAGTTTGGGAATATCAAAACTTTTGTAAAGCTTTCCAATGTATCCCATAACAGAAAAGTCCAGCATGGTCCACGTGTGCTTCCGCTGCTGAATGTAGGACCTTATTTTTGGTACGTATCCTTCCGCGGCTGTGACGTCATCCTCCAGCTGCATATAGTACTCGGACAGGTCTTTGGCATAGTTCATCAAAAATGCATAGTCAAGATTTTGTTTCGACCGCCATTTGACTCTATATTCCGCATCCCCGAACGTTGTCCTCAGAGCGTCCAAAGACGGGTAGTAACTGTCTGGTGCTCTCATCATATGAATAAAGCCGTTGAGGACATGCGCGGAGAACTCATCAGTGAGAGCATGTTTCAATTCCGAAATGTAGGTGGCGTTTTGGTCGTTCACAGAAATAACAACTGTAACATTTTGGCGATCTGTTTCAGAGCTGTGGTCGATCAGTGACCTCAGCGTTGACAAAAGATATGTTCCATTTTCTCTGCAAACTGTTGGAATTCCAATGGTTAGAAAGCCTGAAAGAGGAAGCAATTTGACACATGCTACCTATTATAAGTAGTTTATAATGATTCATTTGTTCTTTTGTAATTATATACGTAGGACATATGCAATATCACACTGTAGCACTACATCAAACCTTTGCACTCTATTCTTTAACACACCCGTGGAGATTCGGGTCAGAATTGGTCGTCAGCATTCCATCCTTGCCGTAAATGGAGACTACGCTTGACGTACGAGGCGACTAACGGGTTCGGTTGGTGAGCTCGCTGACTTGGTTGGTGCATGTCATCGTCTCCCAATAGCATAGATCGATGATGATGATGATGTCAATCACAGGGTTGTCTGGTCCAGTTTCGATTATTTACAGACCGCCGTCATATAGCTGGTGTATTGCTGAATGCGGCGTTAAACAACAAACAAACTATTTTGTGACACCTCACAGTGGAGGTGTTGGCCCCTGTCAGTTGTGGCATGTTGTGACGTGTACTCTGTCATCATCTGCCCCATTTACGCACATTGTGCAGCTTCTGTCTGAACAAATCATATAAACTGTTAAGTGACACATCACAACATGGTGGAATGGGTTAACTGGACATCGTACACCAACGGTACGAATCGTTGTGCATAATATCAAACATGGGATGTCCTGGTCCAAACTCGAATATTAAGTAAGCCTGATGTGGGAAGAAAGCTTGAAGTGAAGTTGACCCTAGACGTTTAACACTTTTGTTCTGACCAAACTAGAAACAATCAGGTCGAATCTGGAATTCGAACCAACGACCATTTGTTTCTGGCATGCCTGAAGGACGCAAGTCTGCACAACTAATTGTAAAAACGACTTGGCCTATTGGGCCACCCGTGCACCCTAACTGTTCTGACAGTACATCCTTTCATAAGTGTTACCTTTCTGTAATCTGGGTTTTCCAACAAGAAGAATCGCTTCGCCCCACATGTCAGCTCGTGGCTGCTGAAATTAACATGAACAAGATCAGTTCTGTCAAAGTCTTTGTTTGTTGGTTGTTGTTTACTGCCGCACTTAGGAATATCCCAGCCATACGGCAGCGGTCTGGAAATAATCTATCCTGTTTAAATATCTAACCTTAGTGTTACTACGTGCACATATTGGATATGGGACGCATAAAATACGGGGTGTATCACCATCAATAAACACCTAAACTGAAACAGGATTAACAAAGTCGACTTCAAATGCGACTTAATTGACTTTCCGTACATCTCACACGACACTCTTGTAGGATGAACATGACTTAAAAAACTATCCTTAATAGACTTTAATGAATTAGCTTTAACGTCATCTATGAGAAAGACATCTAAAGTCCGACTACAATGACGAGGATATGGCGATAAACTGCTCGTGACTACATAAGCTACCCATTCAAATGTCTTCAAAAGGTGGAATAAAGGTTGCTCGCTTTGCACTATCTTAATACACTCGTATATATTGATCCTAATAACTTCACCTTCAACAAGCTTTCAAATTTCCGACCAAGCCGCAATATACACAGACACTTACCGTATAGCGCCTCTCTACGTTGTTGTCGATCATTATTGTGCCTAAAAAATATATAAAATGTTCAAGGTACTGTCTGGTCAATGGGTTACAAATAACAATGTCGCTATGTACATAATGATACTGTAATGAACATACAGGTCATATCTTGCTCCACGTTGGGCTAGTCCATGTTATTACAGCTTATCTTAGTTTAAGGATTCGGATATGAGAGCGAAACAGTGAGTTAGGATTGAAGCCTATTTGAACAGTATTTCAGTTTTGATTATGACGGCGTGTCAGCTTGTGGGAGGAACGCCCGAGGGGATGCAGGTCTTTAGACGTTTACCACATTGGTGAAACCAACGACCACTGATATGGCGGTGACAAACAAATCATCTTTAATCAGGGTGAATCTTGAGTTCGAAACCCCAATCATAGATAGGATCATGACACGACAACGGGACGCAACTCTTCACATCGAATTGCAGCGTGTTAGATGATTGGTCGACCCGTCCTCCCGGTTCGAGTCACAGGCTGAATTAGCAGATTAACATTCTCTGTTTTCAATGTAGAGCTAGGCTGCCCGTCGACTTAACCGCGCTGAACTGAATTTTGGAACCGAACGCTCAGCATGAGGTTTCAAGTGATACATTTAACGAGGTTAAATCTACAGGTAACCTTGCTCTACATTGATAACACAGTATGTTTATCTCTAATCTACCAGACTAAGCACGCGAACAATTTGGTGTTAAATTTTTTTGTGAATGAGTCCAGGGTTTGAGTAGGTTGTCGATCTGAATTTACTGACTCATCGACAACAGCCTTTAAACAAAATATGACGCTCTTATTGCTCAAGAAGTTTGACACGAATACCCTACTCAGACACAGTGTATACTGACTCCGAGCCGACCAGTCCTTGTTTTAGCCCCTCAATGCCGAGGGTAACAACAATGTCTTTTAACGTCTTTTGGTATGACGCGGCCGGGAATCGAACCCCGAACTTTCCGCTGTCCGAGCGGACGCTCTACCGCTGGACCACGGAGGCGGTCACCAAGTCGCAGAGCCTGTCAGGGTTCATCGCCTGTTATGATCAGCAGTTGACACCTGGATGTCTGTTTTATCACAAGGCCACACGGTGTCACAGCCGCTCGTTGTTTGCCAGGGGAAGTGAGTGAGAGACGTTTGATACCGCTGTTAGCAATATTCGAGCAATATCTCAGCGGGGGACACCAGTAATAGGCTTTATAGGGCTCCATAACTCTGCCATACAATTTCGGCCATGTATAATACATTCCAGAATTTTCTTTTGTTCAGTTTTCAAATTTGAATAGAGAACTTTGTCAATATATTTTTCAAATAGTAGTCTGGAATGAGTGGAATGACTTTCGGACTGGCCAGTGTCAACTTCCTGGTAATCATTTCATTGGTCGGTCAAAGTTCGCGGAAGGTCGTTCTGACGTGACCTGCAGTGAGAAGATCTCTGTTTAGCGGTAGCAAGCACTCACCGACCAACGGTGGCGAACGGCCCTAGGAAGATCTGATACAATAACCTGTTTCTTTGCTATCTGCGGTAAATAATTCGACTGACCCAATGAAACCTATCGGAAACGCTCCTAATTGCCCGTGGTAACACGTATATTATTTATTAAGGTATTTAAAACGTCGCTTGCACATGAATTTCTCAACACCCAACATAAGCACCCGACCTATCCTTGTTTTAGTCCCTTAATGCCGAGCGCCAGACAGGGAAACAACGAGAACGTCTTTAGGTATGACGCGGTGGGGGTTCTCCGGGCGAACGCTCTACCAGTAGACCATGGAGTGCAGTCAGTTTTCAAGTATTCGCACATTAATCAAGGTATAGATAATAGCGCAGTGGGTGGAACGAATGACAACTGATGTGCGTGTGTGTTTGCACAGCGGCTAGCACACACAGCATACACGGCACACATATGAATCGCTATGAATTACATTAGTGAGTGAGTGAGTTTGGTTTAACACCGCTTTTAACAGTATTCCAGTTATATCACGGCGTGTCAGCTTAATGTGGGAGGAAAGCCCGAAGTGATGCAGGTCTCAGACGTTTACCACTTCGGTGAAACCCACGAGCACGGGTAAGGTGTTGACAAACCTAGAAACATAATTGGGGCGAACCGGGATTCGAACCCACAATCATAGGTTTCTGGCGTGTCCAAGGGACGCAACTCTACACAGCGAATCGCGGCGCTTTAGACGACTACGCCACCCGTGCCCCCAAATTACATTATACCAGGTATGCGCGAAAGGGTGCCCTGCTCAAATATAACATAAAAGCAATGCTTACCAGTTCCGGCAGAGCACGCGGTCGTTCTAAGCGACGAATTCCACATTAACCACGTTAACGTCAACGTCATCATTGTGATCAACAGCCAGTGTCTGACGTTGCATCGTGGCCAACGTCGAACCAGCATGGTGGATACTCGGACCTCTATCACCAAGGTGGATTCTGACGGATATCGTTAACCCAAAAGGCCACAGAAAACACTAGCAGAACCAGAGAGACATCAAGCAGATATTCTGTGGGCCACGATGATCTATCTAGCTCTGCTGGGGTTGCATGATAACGCTTAGGTTTGCTAGATGGTGCTTGGTCAGGAGTTGCTTGAGAATGCTTGGGAAGGATGCTTGGAGTTGCTTGAGGAGGCTGGAGGATGCTTCGGGTTGCTTGATGATGCTTGGGTTGATTGATCCCGCATCAGCGGGGGTCTTCTGAGGATTCTGTGGCTGCTTGATGATGCTTTTGGCTGCTGGAAGATGCTTGGGGCAGGGCTGCTTGACGATGTAAACCCTGTGTCTGTTGGCTCAGCTAAAACAGAAACGTGTAACTTGTAAATGATGTTTCTTTGATTGTTGTTTAACGCCGCACTCAGCAATATTCCAGTTATATGACGGCGGTCGGTAAATAATCGAGTCTGGACCAGACAACCAAATTATTGACATCATGAGCATCGATCCACGCAATTGGGATACGATGACATGCATGCATCAACCAATTCAGCGAGCCTAACAAACCGATCCCGTTAGTCGCCTCTTACGACAAGCACAGTCGCCTTTTACAGTTATCATGGGTTGCTGAAAACCCATTCTATACCTGATCTTCTCGGGTTTGTAAATGATCTAATATTGAACATCCCTAGAGTGCACATTTGATCACATTTTATCAGCATCGCTGCAGTTTACATCGGAAGTGTGAGGGCGATATAACAGTAAAGCCACGCATCGAAGTGTCGAAGCCAGTGTCTATTATATACGCATTTCATTGACGAACCGACGAACATTTTACTGTCGAATACATACAGCTGACTGAAATGTATCTTTTGCGACTAATACAAGCACTTGTATGTTTTGTGGACCAGATAGGCCAATCAATTAAGCTATCGTTTCCATCTTGAGTGATAAAGTGACACCCTCGGTGGTTACCTGGATACGGCGGTATGAACCGGATTGCGTGATTGATTTCTTTCTGAACACAAATGACAAACTTTCTGCTTCGCACGGTGACTGGAATTAATTAAGAATTGTGTCTAACCATGCTAATCTTTTTAATCAGTAACAACTGATGCACCGGCGAACTGTTCATTGTTTGTAAAATGAGACGAAAATAAACAGAATACTGCATAATGCACACTTGTTAGAGTGTAATAAATTAAAACGTACCCAGTCTCTCACACAATTCAACAGAATATCGCAAATCATACATATTCTCCCCTCCCCCCCCCCCCCCCCCTCCTCTCCTCTCACTTGTCAGCTCGAAGACAGTACTCTCTCTCTCTCTCTCTCTCTCTCTCTCTCTCTCTCTCTCTCTCTCTCTCTCTCTCTCTCTCTCTTACCAAGTTGTAATATACGTAAACGCTGATTAGGCGTAAACATATAAACTGCTAAGTAGCATTCTTGTAATATTATAGATATTCAAATAAGTGTACTTGTTCTTAGTGTGTGGCGTGGATACATATAGAAGCAATATATGTATTATGATCAGGGTTCATTTGTACCCCATCAGCAAGTGTGAAGCAGGTCCTAACACATCTGTTTTGTCAAATATGTAAATGAATGGCAAAAGTAGGATTGATTAAGGGATCGACCGATGTATTAATAAAAGAGATTGAGCGGTCAAGGGGTACACAGCTTGCTCTGAAATCGCACTTTATTTTTGAACAGATTGCAGTATGCCACTATAAAGTGGGCACTGGTGAATATATCATCATTAAAAAACTAGCCAACACGGTATGGGGAATAACGGATTGTCAGTGTGTATGAGTGGTATACCAATCCCGGAGTCTCAAGCATTCCCAGCCAGGGCTGAAAACCCGCTACCCCAATTTAACAATGTGTACGCCATGACAAGGACAATTCAACGTTGTGTACGCAATGACAAGGACAATTCAACAATGTGTACGCCATGACAAGAAAAATTCAACAATGTGTACGCAATGACAAGGACAATTCAACAATATGTACGCCATGAAAAGGACAATTCAACAATGTGTACGCAATGACAAGGACAATTCAACAATATGTACGCCACGACAAGGAAAATTCAACAATGTGTACGCAATGACAAGGACAATTCAACAATGTGTACGCCATGACAAGGACAATTCAACAATGTGTACGCAATGACAAGGAAAATTCAACAATGTGTACGCAATGACAAGGACAATTCAACAATGTGTACGCCATGACAAGAAAAATTCAACAATGTGTACGCAATGACAAGGACAATTCAACAATATGTACGCCATGAAAAGGACAATTCAACAATGTGTACGCAATGACAAGGAAAATTCAACAATATGTACGCCACGACAAGGAAAATTCAACAATGTGTACGCAATGACAAGGACAATTCAACAATGTGTACGCCATGACAAGGACAATTCAACAATGTGTACGCAATGACAAGGAAAATTCAACAATGTGTACGCAATGACAAGGACAATTCAACAATGTGTACGCAATGACAAGGACAATTCAACAATGTGTACGCAATGACAAGGAAAATTCAACAATGTGTACGCAATGACAAGGACAATTCAACAATATGTACGCCATGAAAAGGACAATTCAACAATGTGTACGCCATTGCAAGGAAAATTCAACAATGTGTACGCAATGACAAGGAAAATTCAACAATGTGTACGCTATGACAAGGACAATTCAACAATATGTACGCCATGAAAAGGACAATTCAACAATGTGTACGCCATTGCAAGGAAAATTCAACAATGTGTACGCCATGACAAGGAAAATTCAACAATGTGTACGCAATGACATGGACAATTCAACAATATGTACGCCATGAAAAGGAAAATTCAACAATGTGTACGCCATTGCAAGGAAAATTCAACAATGTGTACGCCATGACAAGGAAAATTCAACAATGTGTACGCAATGACAAGGACAATTCAACAATATGTACGCCATGAAAAGGACAATTCAACAATGTGTACGCAATGACAAGGAAAATTCAACAATGTGTACGCAATGACAAGGAAAATTCAACAATGTGTAGGCAATGACAAGGACAATTCAACAATATGTACGCCATGAAAAGGACAATTCAACAATGTGTACGCCATTGCAAGGAAAATTCAACAATGTGTACGCCATGACAAGGAAAATTCAACAATGTGGACGCCATGACAAGGACAATTCAACAATGTGTACGTCACGACAAGGACAATTCAACAATGTGTACGCAATGACAAGGAAAATTCAACAATGTGTACGCAATGACAAGGAAAATTCAACAATGTGTACGCAATGACAAGGACAATTCAACAATATGTACGCCATGAAAAGGAAAATTCAACAATGTGTACGCCATTGCAAGGAAAATTCAACAATGTGTACGCCATGACAAGGACAATTCAACAATGTGTACGCCATGACAAGGACAATTCAACAATGTGTACGCCATGACAAGGACAATTCAACAATGTGTAGGCAATGACAAGGGCAATTCAACAATGTGTACGCCATGACAAGGGCAATTCAACAATGTGTACGCCATGACAAGGACAATTCAACAATGTGTAGGCAATGACAAGGAAAATTCAACAATAACACTCTGACCCGGAAAACCCTCAAAACGCTTCATTATGAGATACAGCAAGTGTCCATTAAAATGACTTGCATACCATCAAATCACTTCATTGTAGATTTATCTTCGGGATTCACTTACTTCCAACGTACTCCTTAAACCATAGAAGCACGTTTCTTATAGCGAGGAGATATCGGAATGGAAGAAAACCTCGATATTACGCATTACAAAAAGTCGCCAGGTAATACATACACTTAGAATCCAGACAATGTCCACACATGCCCGACATGGATTATATACAATTGACTTCAAGATATTATGAGAATATATGCTTGGATCTCTTACCTTTCACCGCGGTAGGTCCGAGTTAAATGACAATACGTGACGTCTAATCTGGACTTGCGACAGACAATGACATTGGCTTTCTACAGCTGTTGCGTTTTCCGCGTGTGTTCAGTGTGTATGTCGGTATTGTGAACGCTGTGTGTAGGAAGCAACTTGATTGTATTGCTGAAGGCTTGTCTATTGTTAACAAATCACAGGACACCGTGAAGGGGCCTTAACCGTTCAGATAACGCCCACGTGATATATGGGGTTTGTTTTGCAGTGGCGATCGTCACACCTGCACTATAACTCACTGGATCATCGATCTGTTTAATATTGAACACCAACTCTTACCTTGTGAAAGCCTAACGTATATTGTTCGTCTATACAACATCGAAAATACAGAATGTCCACTATGTACAAGGTGAGGTAAAATGGGGTTTAACGTCGCGTCCAAGATTATTGCACTTATATAGCGACGTGCATGTACGTGTGTGTGTGGCTGCTTGTACTAGTCTGGACTGATGCCGATTTATAGTGCTAGCTCACTGAGATACCATGCCGCAGTTTAACATGAATACTCGACTCAGACACAGTATACTGACTCCGAGCCGGCCAGTCCCTGTTTTATCCCCTTAATGCCGAGCGCCAGACAGGGTAACAACAAGTACCATCTTTTAACGTCTTTTGGTATGACGCGGTCGGGGATCGAACCCCGGACCTTCCGCTCTCCGGGCGGAGGCTCTACCACAAGACCACGGAGGCGGTCCCAATACGTAGAAGGTTATAATAGCAATACTACAGTAATATCCTAATAGGGCAAAAACTTACACTCATTCTATTCATGTGTTCATTGAACAGAGATGGCTACACAAGAAATGGATTTTGGCACATTCCACTCATGTGTTAATCAAACATGGATCTGAGGCGTGACGAGCCAATCCATCGCGAGGCAATGTATCCAAAGCCCCCAAACGGATTGAGTAATTGGCCATGAGCTTCATAACCCAAGCGTGATGGAGATGGCGTGACAGTATGGCATTCTGTAGTTTACAACAGTGATCAGCGAACGTATACTTGTCGTTTGTTGTGTAACGCTGCACTCAGTAATATGCCAGTTGTATGTCGGACGCCTGTAAATACTCGAGTCTGGAGGCCAGTTGTTGATATTACGAGTAACGTCCTACGTCGTCGGGGGTGTAGACATACGAGCAACGTCCCATGTCGACGGGGGTGAAGACATACATGTCCCGGAGTCTAACCACCCGAACTATTTAGTTACCTCTTACGACCAGCATAGGTTTGCGGGAACCTATTCTAACTCTGAACACACCCACCCACTAATTCACCCTCACCCCACACCCCACACCCCACACCCCACACCCCACACCCCATCCTCCACCGTCCATATAGATATTTATATAGTGAATGGTGAAATATGTTTTTTGCACTTACGCAACAACGTGCATGCACATGTGTGTTGGGGGTGGAGGGGGTGCTTCCCGGCACTAGTCCGGACTGATGCCTATTTATAGGCAAGCACTCTGAGAAGCCATGCCGCAGTTTAACATGAATATCCCACTCAGACAAGGTATAGTGAATCCGAGCCAACCAGTCCTTGTTTTAGCCCCTTAATGCCGAGAGCCAGACAGGGTAACAACAAGTACCATCCTTTAACGTCTTTTGGTATGACGCCACGGAGGCGATCCATATTCCAATACTAAAATCTGTAATTGTCCAAAAGCATGGAGCATGGGTCCTTTAAAAGTGTATCCATTTCATATTCGACCGCCTCCGTGGTGAAGTGGTAGGGCATCCACCTGCAGAGTGGAAGGATTCGATCCCCGGCCGCGTCATACAAAAAGACGTTAAAAAATGGTAATTGTTGTTACCCTGTCTGGCGCTCGGCATTAAGGGGCTAAAACAAGGACTGGTCGGCTCGGAGTCAGTATTCATGTCTGAGTTGGGTATTCATAATAAAGTGCGGCATTTCTCAGTGGGCTAGCACTCTAAATCGGCATCAGTCCGGACTCGTACAAGCAGCCGCCCACATATATAAGTGCAATCATCTTGGACGCGACGTTTAACCCCATTTAACCTCACCCCACCCATGTTATATTCGAGTTCCTGGTAAGACACACACACCCGCGCTTATTTGTATTGATTCGCTTAAAATATACTCTTGAAAGATGGTAAGGGATACTCGGAAACAACTTAAAAATTAAAAATTTGGGAGATATTAGTTTCTTGTGATAGTTGAATGATAACAATGAACGCAGAAGGAACATATTACAACCGAGGGTGAAGAATGATAATAGATGATTTGACCGCCAACATTCTTGAAGCACGAAGATATAAAATTTCAAAGTTTGCCAAACAGTCACTCGCCAAGGCATGCTGTGTATAAGTCTCCCAATGACGATTTGAGGGTGTCTGTTCCAATCCTCTTGCAGCGTCTGACCAAGTTCAGTCAACGTGGTCAGCGGCCTATGACGTTGAGGCAGACGTCTCCTTATCATGTCCCAGATGTGTTCAATGGTAGAAAGGTCTTGGTTTACTGTCTGCTAATCACAGACCACAAAACACTTAACGTATTGGCCACTGCACGCGGACTTCTCCACCTTTCCAGCATGTCAATAGCCCGTAGACGCTCCGCGCGTTGCAGACGCCGCATCGCCAGGTCATACACAAACAATGAAGGAGACCACAACTGCATGATAAACAGAATTAATAAGATTGACAGGAATAATGGTCCACAGACATTCATCGACCCAAAGTGGCAATGTGTTTTTACGTTCTCGTATAGGATGTTTGTCGTCAACACTCACCTTTGTTCTGAAACTTGGTATCAACATTAATTTTTCATATACTTTCTTGAAGAATATATACAAACATGTGCAACCTCCAAAGCATGACGAATCGATCAATTATCTCACCACGAGAGGCATAGGTTCTTTGGAATCAATTCAATCTTCAGCAACCCATGCTTGCCGTAAAAGGCGGTGATAATTGTCGTAAGTGAGTGAGTGAGTTGGGTTTAACGCCACTTTTAACAGTATTCCAGCTATATCACGGTGTGTCAGATGATTGTGAGAGGAAAGCCCGAAGTGATGCAGGTCTCAGACGTTAACCACTTCGGAAGGACCGGATGAGGGCAACACATACCCCTGTCTTGGTCCCGAAAGGACCGGATGAGGACAACACGTGGCCTTTACTGGGTTCCGGAAGGACCGGATGAGGACAACGCGTGGCCCTGACTGGGTCCCGGAAGGAACGGATTAGCACAACACCTGCCCCTGACTGGGTCCCGGAAGGACCGGATGAGGACAACACATACCCCTGACTTGGTCCCGAAAGGACCGGATGAGGACAACACGTCGCCTTTACTGGGTTCCGGAAGGACCGGATGAGGACAAGACAAGTCTCCCAAGTCCTGTGCTTGTAAGCGGCGCGATGATGAGACCAGTCATTCCCAGAACTGGTACACTATCGTATGAAAGTGATTGATCGCTGCCTGACTTTGTAGACACGAATATGTCTTTTCCATCATCTTTTCCCCTTCAACGATTGCTTTTGTTTGTCTGTCAGGGATGAAATCGCGAATGCTTTCGTTATCGACCAGATCTTCGTCTGCTGTAGTCGCCATATTTGAAGCCATACCAGCTGAGAACAGTAATCTGATTGGATATTGACGTTTTCATTACGAGGGGCACAACCCTTAACATCCTACATGAGTGTAATTTGTTTTGAAACCATACCTCAAAATAGTAGTTAAATGCTGTTTACACGTTTACATATTTACTAATCTCTGAAAGGGAGTTGTCCACTCTATACGTTTAGTATCAGAGATAGACAATGGGATATATAAGATTTTATACCTTGGCGGGTGCTACCGGTATGGCGAGATATCCTTACCCTTTTCGCGAACACCTGGTGTCATCACTGATTTTAAGTGATCCATTTCTATAATCCCCCCCCCCCCCCCCCCCCCCTCTATTTTTCCTTTTACTCCCAATGGAATCTGTTTCGTCAAACAATCTAACAATTTTCTAAAATTGACGGTTGAAACTGGTCACATTAAACAAATAAACTAATATTATACGTCACCCTGTTATATTCGGCCTTATCGTAACTCAGAATGATGGTCCACGTGATCTTGATAAAATACTGTGCAACCTGCCTTGGATGGGAATAGATTTCTCAGCAGGGTAAAAAATCTCTTTACCCCGGCACGAGCTGCACGTGCATTTCTGAGAGGCAGAATAAATCCCTTATACCCCGCTTCCAAGCAAAAAGCCGCACGCTTTTCCCCCACCGAGTCAATTAAAGTCACGTGACATAGGACAAGCTGACCTCAGCTCAATCGAACAGCTGTTTTCCATCAATTCAGCAACCCATGCTTGCCGTAAAAGGCGACTAACGGGATCGGGATGATTGATGCATGTCATCGTGACGTTTCGATGTACGAAATTAGAATACGATGTCATGCATCGACCAAGTCAGCGATCCTGACCGCCCGGTCCCGTTAGACGCCTCTCACGACAAGCATGGGTTGCTGAACACCTATTCCAAACCGGATCTTCACGGATTTGCATAATGTCAATTGCAACATAAAACGAGTGTGAGCTCCGCGATTCAACAGTCTCACTCCCACGAGGGTAGTCAGTTACTCCGCTGTATGCAGTCGTAGGTCTGAAACCCACGCCTAAATATAAGTAGTATATCAAACGAAAAAGTCATACTTTATTGAACATATTTTGAGTGATGTTGATGCGATGATCTGTTTATGAAGAATTCATGTAAAAGTTCTTTATACCTGTTCAACCCTAACTGCAGTAAATATGGAAATAGCATTTGAAGAGCGAAAGTCATGCACTCGAAGTAAAAAGTTGATTTGTGTATCTTCACGTTATTAGGTCGGACTTGCTAAGAAATAGTTTGGGGGTATGCTTTACTGTCAAGCATACTACTGCTTCAAAATATCCAACATTGTATGCCTAAAACTCGGTTAATGGCCTATTCTAACAACCCACCAACATCTACGACTTGCTCTTGTCTGCTCCAACATGACTTCGCCGACATGCCGCATCCGTCAATGAAGGATCCCCTGCGGTAACTCACATAACCCGGCTTGCATTTTCACGAGACACCACATACGTTGGTTGGTTGGTTGTTTTACGCCGTACTCAGCAATATACCAGCTATATGACGGCGGTCTGTAAATAATCGAGCCTGGAACAGACAATCCAGTGATTGATATCATGAGCATCGACCCATGCAATTGGGGTCGATGACATGCATCAACCAAAACACCGAGCCTGACCACCCGAAGATCCGGAGTAGAATATGTCTTCAGCAACCCATGCTTACCGTAAAAGGCGACCATGCTTGTCGTAAGAGGCGAGTAACGGACTCGGGTTACTCGCCTCTTACGAAAAGCATAGTCGCCTTTTACGGCAAGCATGGGGGCGGTCGGGTAGCCTAGTGGTTAAAGCGTTCGCTCGTCACGCCGAAGACCCGGGTTCGATTCCCAACATGGGTACAATGTGTGAAGCCCATTTCTGGTGTCCCCCGCCGTGATATTGTTGGAATATTGCTAAAAGCGGCGTAAAACCAAACTCACTCACTCACTACGGCAAGCATTGGTTGCTGAAGAGCTATTCTACCGCAGATCTCCACGGGTTCCACATAAGTCTAAACAAACAAACGATTACATAATCGTAATGAATCTCTATTGTGCGATTCCGACTGTATAGTAAGCATGTGTTCATTAATCATTATCAATTACTGATGATGCCGGGGTTGCGCATCCTGCAATGGGTCTCAAACACATGCAAAGACAAGTCAAGGTTTCCTCTGCACACAGGAACATGATACAAGCCAAAATAGGGAATTGCATCTGACATCATTTTAATCTCTGATGTGTCAAACGTTAAGGACTTGTTACATTGAAGAAACAAATTTTGTGTCAAATAACGCTCCTTGAAATCTTCGTCAGAAGAGCATGATCGAATTGTACCTCAGCTGCTTGAATATTGCTGAAAGGGATACTCAGTTATTTAAACGTCCACATCATCTATCTTATGGATACTTCCTTGTCTCTCTGAATCTTAACGAATAGGTCTAAATATGAAACAGTTTCACTGGCCTTTTTCTATTTCTTGTTCAGGTGGGTAAATCAGTGGAAGAGAATTGGCTATGTTACAGGGAAATCTGTCTCTCTGTTTCCATGTACCGTTTCCTCTTACACTCACACTGACACCGAAACAGCCACCTGCCATAGCACGTCACTTGCCAAGCATCGATCGGAGGGTGTGTGCAATGGATAAATCATGAGAATCTGTTGTTTCCGGTCGTAAAGGCTACGAACCCCGATTCGAGTGACTTCCCGACCAAAACGATGTGACGGTTCATTGAAAGGCAATTCACATAGTGATTCACATAAGGAAGAAAATATATATGGATGTCAACTTCTTTATTATGAGGAACACAACATTTCGGAGTATATGCTTACTCCTTCATCAGGTCATCGTTGTGTTCATCATACTAAAGAGGGGCGGTCGGGTAGCCTAGTGGTTAAAGTGTTCGCTCGTCACGCGGAAGACCCGGGTTCGATTCCCGACATGGGTACAATGTGTGACGCCCATTTCTGGTGTCCCCCGCCATGATATAGCTGGAATATTGCTAAAAGCGGCGTAAAACCATAACACTCACTCACTCACTCATAATATAGAAGTTGACATCCATATATTCTCTTCCTGGTGTGACGGCTGACATACAATTCCTCTATAGTTTGGATTGTGATCTGTAGCTGCGTCAGTTTTACTTTTTACAATGCACACTCAGAACGCCCATGGAGATCCTGGCTAAGAATAAGCAGCAACAACAAAAGCGTGACGTCAAAATGGTTTGAGTACTGACATATGGTCTCAGAATTGATTATTCCTCAACACAATGTTCTGGAATATGGACGTTGGCAGTTGCGTTCACGTTCGACTCGGTATACCTTTAACGATGCAACATTACTTGCATAGCTCATGGTGTAACATTATTTCCAAATATTGGACTCGTTTGCCGACTTTGCTTCATTTTGTCAGCACACCTCATGCTTCAATACCTCAAGCCAGGTGACTGTACCATATTGAACCATTTCTTTACAGGGCTTGTGTTTTTTTCAATACTGACATCAGACGGGGTATCACATGGCATATTGCATAATGGCTGCCCGTCGGTATGGCACAAGGTTGAATGTATGCTTATAGGTATGGGATAATGTATAATGGATGCTTGTTGGTATGGGATATTGCATAATGGATGCTTGTTGGTTTGGGGCAACGTATAATGGATGATTGTTGATATGGGACAATGTATAATGGATGATTGTTGGTATGGGATATTGCATAATGGATGCTTGTTGGTATGGGGCAATGTATAATGGATGCTTGTTGATATTGGACAATGTATAATGGATGATTGTTGGTATGGGACATTGTATAATGGATGATTGTTGGTATGGGATATTGCATAATGGATGATTGTTGGTATGGGACAATGTATAATGGATGATTGTTGGTATGGGACAATGTATAATGGATGATTGTTGGTATGGGACATTGTATAATGGATGATTGTTGGTATGGGATATTGCATAATGGATGATTGTTGGTATGGGACAATGTATAATGGATGATTGTTGGTATGGGACAATGTATAATGGATGATTGTTGGTAGGGGACATTGTATAATGGATGATTGTTGGTATGGGATATTGCATAATGGATGATTGTTGGTATGGGACAATGTATAATGGATGATTGTTGGTATGGGACAATGTATAATGGATGCTTGTTGATATGGGACAATGTATATTGGATGATTGTTGGTATGGGATATTGCATAATGGATGCTTGTTGGTATGGGGCAATGTATAATGGATGCTTGTTGGTATGGGACAATGTATAATGGATGATTGTTAGTATGGGACAATGTATAATGAATGATTGTTGGTATTGGGACAATTTATAATGGATGATTGTTGATATTGGACAATGTATAATGGATGATTGTTGGTATGGGACATTGCATAATGGCTGTCCGTCTGTATGGTACAATGCATAATGGATGCTTGTTGGTATGGGACAATGTATAATGGATGCTTGTTGGTATGGGACATTGCATAATGGCTGTCCGTCGGTATGGTACAAGGTTGAATGTATGCTTGTAGGTATGGGACAATGTATAATGGATGATTGTTGGTATGGGACATTGCATAATGGATGCTTGTTGGTATGGGACAATGTATAATGGATGATTGTTAGTATGGGACAATGTATAATGGATGCTTGCTGGTAGGGGACATTGCATAATGGGTGCTTGCTGGTATGGGACAATGTAAAATGGATGTTTCAGGCTACCAAAGATAGGGATGACTGGAATTATCCACAACAATGACACATGGGCCATGCAATCTTGACAGTCGTTCTGACCAATCCCATAAAACCCGAAACCTGCACACTCGTTGAAAACTTGAAGACAACCCAAGTTCTTTCAAATAATGATGATGATGATGAGCATAATCATAATGTGCCAAATCCACACCCTAAAGCATGATCAAAGCTGATCATGATGACGAATAATAATAATCCATCCTCCCTCGCCCAATGCAATGTCTCTTAACATTAAGAGAATGTGTCGAGACCCGAACTGTTTCTTGGAGCCCTTTCGTTCAGTGAACGTGTGAAGTTGGAAGAACAAGACGGATATTCTCTCATATGAACACTGTCATATTCCTTCACGGCCTTCACCGTTCACCTTTCATTAATGTTTTATCGACTAATATTGTTTGTAAGCGAAAATCCATTTTCCTTCTCCGTCTTACGTTATATTTCCAGTCTCAGCAAAGAGCACTGCATTATCAGCGCGAATAGAAGCCACTCGTATAATATAGACTAATCCTCAACACGGAATCAGAATATTCCATCTCGGGGTGGATGTGAGTGAGTGAGTGAGTGAGTGAGTGAGTGAGTGAGTGAGTGGGTGAGTGGGTGAGTGAGTGAGTGAGTGAGTGATGAGTTACCACTCAACGAACACGAGTATGGTGCTGAAGAAGGAAGAAACATATTCAGGGCAACATTAGGCCTTTAACCCGCGAACTTGAGTTCCCGGCACGCACAAGAAAAATTATCGATTTAAGTGATGACACGCGTTACATACAAGGAATTATGTCTTCCAACTCATTCAAATTGCCAACTTGTATTCTTTTGCAACAATCTCTTTTCATTCCACATAGCTTTTGTTCTCATCATGCGGCCTTGTGCTTTTATCTTATTGATTTCTTCAAGTTTTTCGCTTAAAGCATTTCGTCAATTTCTTGTGTTATTTCATCCATATTTCTAGTTAAGGTAGATTTTTCTTTTTCTCTTTCTCGTTTTTTTATGTGATGAATATTTAATGGTTTCTCCCCTAATCATTAACAATGGTGTTTCGAGAAACAGCTGGTCGTCAATACTGAATTCATTTGTGTTATCATTTGTTTTTCGTATTGTATCTCGTATAATATGTATCTATCGTAAATTATCATCCAAAACTGGCTCCCACAGGAGATATCGCTTGGGGGAGATCAAGAGATATGTACATTGTAGATATTGCTGCAATGAAATTACATCACAAGGCTTTGCAGACCATTGGTTACCATGACGACACAATCAAATGACATCAATAATGGCTCTGCTACTGAAGCTGTTAGCAGTACGTTTTACACTTATGACACAGCGTATTACTGTCTACAAACTGTAAAGGTTGGAAGAATGATGTTGGATGTTAAATAGAACAAGCAAGCCTCGGCGTTTTTTCACTTTTATCAACTCGTGTTGATATATTTGATATCAAAAGACACTCGGGTGAGATTCTCTATTTCTATTCCATCACTTTTCACATCATCAAGGTTGTAGTCTAAGTACTTGGAACATAAAATGGTTACCCCTCTGGAATTACTTCTAAGTGAACTAAAATAACTTTTCATCTTGAAGACAATATATTGAGGAACGTTTTCTCTTTAAGAATCTGTACATTTTCTTTCGCTTTACCTTATCATTTAAACCTCTGTCATTTAATGATGTAATCTTTATTTTATCCATTGTGAGTAGTTAAATCGTATTCCTGATATGTCGCCCGTGAAGATCCGGGATAGAATAGGTCTTCAGCAACCCATGCTTGCCATAACAGGCGACTATGCTTGTCGTAAGAGGCGACTAACGGGATCGGGTGGTCAGGCTCGCTGACTTGGTTGATGCATGTCATCGATCCCAATTGCGTGGATCGATGCTCATGTTGTCAATCACTGGAATGTCTGTTCCAGACTCGATTATTTACAGATCGCCGTCATATAGCTGGAATATTGCTGGGTGCGGCGTTAAACAACAAACAAACAAACCTGATATGTATGATATATATATAGTTTGGTACTGCAACAAGGAAACGTACAACTACATTTAAACATAACTTACATATTGAAATATGATATCATATTTCTTGCAGAGCAGGTTAATATAAAGTAAGTTCATGTACAGAGATTGATATTTCTGATTGACAAACATGCAACAAAGATTGAAGAAATACAACAAAAAGGAAGTTCATTAAATGTATGCCTTTTTCTACTCTCAACAGGGTGTTGTTTTGTCTTCTCTTACTAACATTCTATTTCTCCTCTTACTAGCATTCTATTTCTCCTCTTACTGGCATTCTATTTCTCCTGTTACTAGCATCCTATTTCTCCTCTTACTGGCATTCTATTTCTCCTCTTAATGGCATTCTATTTCTCCTCCTACTAGCATTCTACTTCTCCCCTTACTAGCATTCTATTTCGCCTCTTACTAGCATTCTACTTCTCCCCTTACTAGCATTCTATTTCTCCTCTTACTAGCATTCTATTTCTCCTCTTACTAGCATTCTATTTCTCCTCTTACTGGCATTCTATTTCTCCTCTTACTGGAATTCTATTTCTCCTCTTACTAGCATTCTATTTCTACTCTTACTAGCATTCTATTTCTCCTCTTACTGGCATTCTATTTCTCCTCTTACTAGCATTCTATTTCTCCTGTTAATAGCATTCTATTTCTACTCTTACTAGCATTCTATTTCTCCTCTTACTGGCATTCAATTTCTACTCTTACTGGCATTCTATTTCTCCTCTTACTGGCATTCTATTTCTCCTCTTACTGGCATTCTATTTCTCCTCTCACTAGCATTCCATGTCTAAGCTTACTAGAATTCGATTTTTACTCTTACCAGCATCCTATTTATACTCTTACAAATAATCTATTTGCCCTGTAACTAGCATTCTATTTGTTCTCTTTTTACTAGCATTTTATTTCTACTCTTACAAGAACTCTTACTGGCATTCTATTTCTCCTCTTACTAGCATTCTATTTCTCCTGTTAATAGCATTCTATTTCTACTCTTACTAGCATTCTATTTCTCCTCTTACTGGCATTCAATTTCTACTCTTACTGGCATTCTATTTCTCCTCTTACTGGCATTCTATTTCTCCTCTTACTGGCATTCTATTTCTCCTCTCACTAGCATTCCATGTCTAAGCTTACTAGAATTCGATTTTTACTCTTACCAGCATCCTATTTATACTCTTACAAATAATCTATTTGCCCTGTAACTAGCATTCTATTTGTTCTCTTTTTACTAGCATTTTATTTCTACTCTTACAAGAACTCTATTTCTACTCTTATCAGCACTCTTTTTCCACTCGTCCTAGCATTCTATTCCTTCTCTTTCTAGATGTCTTTCTATACTCTAGATTTCTCTTACTAAAACCCCTTGGAGTAGTTGTTATAATATTGGGTTAGCTAATTTCTTCATGTGTATGTGTACGCAAGCAACTCAAATTGATAATGGTGATTTACAAACGGAGTGTATGATACGGAATAAAACAATATTCACACTATCACTCATATATAAAACATGTCACTCTCGGTGCTCATGATGCCAATCACAGGATTGTATTGTTTGGTTCAGATCGCCATCATATTCTGGAATATTGCTGAGTGCGACGTTAAAAAACAAACACACAAAATCAATTTCAAAGGAAAGGGGTGAATTTAAAATGTCATTGTTTTTCACTTATCCTACAAGCACTTGATTCGTACCTTTAAAACCACACTTGAAGAGTACAAGTTTAGACTTTTTTCGGTCACCGAGATTTTGACAGAAAATAATCTGAAAACGAACTAATAAAGGCGTTATTTCTGCGACATGCTATTTGAAAATCCACAATTCCTGGTCATATAGGTATTCGTATTTATGAAAAGAAACAAAATTAAAGAGAAATACAAATATAAACTCCTATCAGGTGAATTCTTTCATTTGAAATCAAAATAACAAAGCAGATTTCAGTCAAACACACACCCTTGGAGTCCGTTCAATATTGCTGTTTAATCGTAACGATATAAACTCTCACAAACTGCTCAGTAACATCCATGTATTATTACTGATATTCAAATAGGTGTACTTGTTCTTAGTGTGACATGGACAGACATATAGAAGTAACAACTGTATTATGATCATGGTTCATTGTACCCCATCAGCAAGTGTGAAGCAGGTCCTAACACATCTGCTGTGTCATGTATTATGCGTTATACAGTCGAAACTCGCTTATATACGGACAATTGCCTGTTCTCAAACATGTGAAATGAATGGCAAAAGTTTATGAAGGATGGACCGATTTATAAATTAAATATGTTGTGCTGTACAGACCTAAAAGCATGCTGTGACAGCGCACTTTAGTGAAACAGCTGACGAAATGCATGTTTAGCGTTGTCTACCTGTCTACCTGCTTGTGTACAGCTGTGACGGAGAGGTTTGGGCAACCATCTAACACAAACTTTAATGACCATTTTTACCCCCATTTGATGAAAGCTAAGATTGAATTCATGCTGTGTGAATTAATGTAGTCAAGACAGCTGTACATCTCCCTCGACGAATCGTATTATTAAAGTGGGCGGTCGGGTAGCCTCGTAGTTAAAGTGTTGAACGAAGCGACTCGAACACCAGCACTTTCCCATTTAACAACGTCTGGTTTAAACCGTCTTTTTATTCAAAACGTAAAAGGAGGCTGATTTACATCTTGTATATTCCTTCTAGATAACGCCACCTTCGACCGCCTCCGTGGTCTTGTGGTAGACCGTCCGCCCGGAGACGTTAAAAGATGGTACTTGGCGTTCGGCATTAAGGACCAAATAAGGACTAGTCGGCTCGGAGTCAGTATACTGTCTGAGTGGGGTATTCATGTTAAACCGCGGCATGGTATCGCAGTGAGCTAGCACCATAAATCGGCATCGGTGCGGACTAGTACAAGCAGCCACACACACACACACACACACACACGTACATGCACGTCACTACATAAGTACAATAATCTTGGACGCGACGTTGGGGTTTGAGGTTGTGACTACTGCAGGCTTGAAGTGATTTACAACGCCATTTACGTTTCAAAGAATTGGATGATGGTGTACATCGAAAGAAAAAAATGCAATTTGGGGTTTGTTTTAACTAAAAATATAATTGTAAAAATCTGGTATTGTAGCTGTAAACAATATCTGTTCCTCGACAAAAACGAAGCGTGAAGAGGTTACCAGTAGTATGACATCTTAACGCGATCTCTTACGTGATAGAGAGGTAATTGAGAAAAGCGACATATGTTAAGTGTGTTGTCGATCTGGATTAAGGATACGCCAGTAACTGCCTTTAAACAAGAGTAAGATATTGGTTATTTAAGTAAGACATTGGTTATTTAAGTAAGCCATTGGTTATTTATATTAGACATTGGTTATTTATATTAGACATTGGTTATTTACACCAATATACTGTAGTCATATACGTGGCAGGTATTGAAAGTGTTGAACAAAGTTAACAAATCTGTTTTCAGGGAACAAGAATGATGCCGAATTTAAGACGAGGCTTGTGTCTTATTTGAGGTGGGTTTCAAATCAAATTTGACCCGTGAAGATCCGGGGTAGAATAGGTCTTCAGCAACACATGCTTGCCGTATAAGGCGACTATGCTTGTCGTAAGAGGCGACTAACGGGATCGGGTGGTCAGGCTCGCTGTCTTGGTTGATGCATGTCATCGATCCTAATTGCGTGGATCAATGCTTGTGATATTATTCACTGGATTGTCTGGTCCAGACACGATTATTTACAGACCGCCGTTATATAGCTGGAATATTGCATAGTCGCCTGTTACGGGAAGCATGGGTTGCTGAAGACCTTTTCTACCCCGGATCTTCACGGGTCCCTTACTCAGTACTGACCCAGCTGTTTGTACAACACGATACCGAAACCGACGTGGTCTGTAAATAATCGCGTCTGGACTAGACAATCCAGTGATTGATATCATGAACATTGATCCACGCAATTGGGATCAATGACATGCATCAACCAAGTCAGCGAGCCTGATCACCAGATTTGGTTTGTAGCCCCTTACGACAAGCATAGTTGCCTTTTATGGGTTGCTGAAGACCTAGATTAACCAGGATCTTCACGGGTCTGAGGTGAGAAAGAGCAACAGTGGTCGTGTTTTGGATTGCACTTTGTTGCTTAATGCCCTACGCTGAGCAATAGGTGTACATGTGATTATGAATTATTCAAGGATTGCTTATTCCTGTGTTCACAGACAGACCTGATATTCCTTGGGCACCAACGCCCGCCTCGGACAACCTTGTTGCAACTGTGACACAGATACAGTGGTTTGTGTATGTTAGGGTTAATCTCGCGGCGTGGGAGGTGTTTGACATCAACTTGCCGAATATTTCTCAAAAGATTTGACGTAACAGTCGGATGAAGATCATAATATTAAAAGCGACAAACGTCCCTTGTACAATTCGGGTTGTATCATGAACATGTGTTCATAAATCACTATCAAACAATGATGATACCAGGTGTTCGCGAAAAGGTGAACGTATCGAAGAGTGATCACATGCAGAGACAAGCACAAACATATATTACACAAGTTCAAAATCAAATACTTATATTCTCGACTTGTTTAACAGAATGGTTACAAAATGCATATTTTTTTGCAAATCTGATTGATGAAATAACCATCCATAAAAATACATTCAATTTCATCGGAACCTGATGCATATTGGCACTGCTTGGGCGCAGGTCATTTTGATTTCCAAGAAATGGCTCGCGTCCAAGCATTTCAATAGTTGGGGAAATACTGACAAAAACCGAGGTACTAATCTATTTCTCACAAATCTCTGTCTTAGTAATTACGAGGTTGTACTTATGTACCAGTTGTTTTGAAATAATTACTCAGTAACAGTACATATTCAGAATATTCAGACCATATCTCCACCCCTTACTTCGCTATGACTAAACATGACCCACACCAATTACTACTCACTGTCAATGGCTGTCAAAATAGTTGTTTCTGGGGACAGCTGTATTTACAAATTGCATGATTTGCTTGTTTGTTTGTTTGTTTGTTTGTTTGTTTGTTGTTTAACGCCCCGCTCAGCAATAGTCCAGCTATATTACGGATTTAAATAGTCGAGTCTGGACCAGACAATCCAGTGATTGACATCATGAGCATTGATCCACACAACTGGGATTCCGGTGACATTCATCAATCAAGTCAGCGAGCCTGACCACCCGATCCCGTTATTCGCCTTTTACGACAAGCATAGTCGCCTTTTACAGCAAGCATGGGTATACCTATTCTACCCCGGATCTTCAGGGGTTTCAAAACACCGTAGGTATATCTCCAAGTCACACTGTACATTAAGCGTGTCCATCTGTTCATCTGTTTCTACGTTTATCATTCTGCTTCAGATAATACACATTAGACGGACTTTTTAAAATAAAATTTCTAAGTGTGCCCTTCAAGCAAGGTGAAGTTGTTCTAACTGCGCCAATCCGATTTTAAGAATGTCACCCGCACCCTGGAACAGGGAATTTCGAACACTCGATACACAGTAGATCTTGTTTCGTTTAGTGTCATAACCACAAGCGTTCTGACAAAGCATCTGTTAAACCCATAAACTATTGATTTTATTGCCATCACCGGACAAGAAGAAATAATGACTGGATGGTTTGGGGGATCATCCCAGTGACCTCCTGTGGGGATCACCCCAGTGACCTACTGGGTGGAGAGTTCAGGCTCCGTAACTTGGCTAGCAGCGTGTCATCGTACCCTGACGGCGTGCATCGTTGCTCATAATATCAATCACTGGATTACAGACCTCTGTCATATAGCTGGAATATTGCCGAGTGAGGCGTTGAACAACACACACAACAACACAAAATCATAAGGCTTTAACGCCGCTGTGGTGGTCATTTCAGTCTTACCACGGCGTGTGATCTTATTGAGCAAGTGACGCATTTCGTAGCGTTAAACACTTGAAACCCACGAGCACGAGACCATCGGATCCTGGCAACTAAGGGACACAACTGCCTTAGATGCTGTTCCCTAAACATATCCAGAAAATGATTAATTTTTGCCTTTTTAACCGAGTCTATATTTCAGTTTTTCAGACTGATCAAGGAAGTTTTGAGAGTCAAGAAACATGGAACCATGTATTCAATACATGATCGAGAAACTGATGTCGATAATGAGTGAGTATTGGTAAGTTTTTCTTAATGAAGTTTTCAGCAATATTCCAGTAATAGATCTTCTTACTAATGGGCAACACAATGTGTTTCCAATTTCTAAATTTGTTCCGTAGTATTAAGAATGAGATGGTATGCTATCGCCTTACATAGTGAAAAGCGCAGCTACAGTTTCTTTCTCGGGACATTTCGGGAGGGTAGAAGAGGCACACACTCACACACTCTCTCTCTCTCTACCACACACACACACACACACACACACACACACACACACACACACACTCCCCTCTTCCTTGGAACCTCTGGTAATAACCTGTATTCTTGTTCCAGATGCCTTCAAAATCCCATTCGACACACTGCCCCTATATCGACGACCTACATGTCTTAATTAGTTAGGAGGTGATTATCTAAATATTTTCAATTACATGATAACCAGCCAAAATGTCGGCCACTAGCTGCCTGGCTGCATCGTCAGCACAGATCATATTCAAGGAAGTTGAACAAAGCTCAGCAACATCCAGTTGCCAATAACATACCGCTTGGTCCCCCAAACAAAAGGGCATTGTCTAAAGCAGAGAGATACTTCACTTACCTATGATCATGTGTTCAGGGTATCATCTGCTGGGGAAAACACGAGATGTACCTTTCAACTCTCGTGTGTGATTATTATCGACAAAGTAGAAAGATCAAGTTTCACAAGACTTCCCGACACGATCAGTCTGCGAGGGCGAACTGGAAAGGCGGGTTAGTTTGATTGCTGTTGTATCACTTGGAGATCTGCTGTGGGGCGTTTTCGACATAATGTGTATTCCCACTGTAAGCTGTCAGGAAACTTTCTTTTATGTATTTTCTTTGTAATTTACGGGCTTTTAATGCAGTGTAGCGGTCAAGGGGTGGTACGTGTCAAAGCAAGGAGTGGGAACACGGTTACTTTTAAAATGACTGTTTGTGATTTACTGTTCAAATAACATCTATTTCCAGAGAGGATAATACGCAAATTAATACTTTATAACAAAACAAACTACAGTAAACTACGGTTATAACGAACACGCTTATAACGAACTTACGGATATAACGAACTTACTTTTTTGGTCCCGACTATTCGTGTAGTTATGCTGTATATATGCTTATAACGAACTACGGTTATAACGAACTAAAATTAGTAGTCCCTTTGAGTTCGTTATAACCGTACTTTACTGTATCCTGGTGGGATACCGACCCTATGGGACGTGGCCTATTTTTGTATGTTTTAACATGTTTTCAACACAGAGCATGGCTTCCGTGCAGTCAAATTGGTTGCTCAGAAGATGGGAGACGTCTCAACAAAGTTGCGTCCTGTAAAGGCGCGCCAGGGTCGGCTCAGGGAGAGTTTGTATCCCAGTTTTCCTACCGATATTTAATATGTTGCCTCTAAGCAACACACCTAGTCTGTCATACATACCCTGAAACAAATATATCCAATACAGCCCCTGCAAGTCTATAGTAGTTGGCAAGTCTAGATTACTTCAGTTTCTGAACACGAAGAGTGAGTGAGTGAGGTTTTACGCCGCTTTTAGCAATATTCCAGCAATATCAGGGCGGGGGACACCAGAAATGGGCTTCACACATCGTACCCATGTCGGGAATCGAACCTGGGTCTTCGGCGTGACGAGCCAACGCTTTACCCACTAGGCTACCCGACCGCCCCCTGAACCTGAAGAGAGTCTCTGCATGGGCTCCTTTTTATTATTTTGTATTAAGATAATTTAACGTTTATTATGTGTAAAATATTTTCATTTCAGGGACCAGATGTTAGTCAATAACATACCCGTTCACGTCGTTTCATCAAAACAGGAGCAACAGTGAATGAGTGATCAGAATTTCAGTTATATGCGAGCTTCGGAACGCCACGGAACAATATCATGGCCTTCAATATGCGCATTCGGGAAAGGTCGTTCCAGCTTAACTGTTTCGATGTAGATTCTTACACCATTATCACGTTAGAATTCCAGCTGGATAACGGTGTAAAACTCCACATCGAAATGTCGCTATGAGCAATAAACCAGAAGTTGTTATCCATAAAGTTGTACGTTTTTCTTACTCGTTTAAGGTTGTTTTCCTGATTCAGAAATCAGATATTTCCGAATGCTTCGCGCACTCGAATCAAGAATGTAGAAGCAACAACGTTGTCCAGAAAGGTACGCGACCTCCTATGGTATGTCCTCAGATCTTCACGCCGCGATGTCGTGTCAGAGTAAAGGAGGTGATGTTAATGTGAGCCGCTGCTGTCATAAGGCGTTGGCCATGTTCACGGGGGTGGGGCTCACAGCTCTGGGATCATTATCAGGACGAATCTGGCACATCCATAACTTCACTAGATAATGTGTTTAGATTCCTTAAATTGCCTCATGCTTTTCACATGTTTAGGTCTGTCGTAGTAATCAGATAAACTTTCATTGTAAGCTTCTTGTATGAGAGAAACACCATTAGTCAAACACATTGAAGATCACTTAGAATTTCAAACCTCGGCCGACATGGGTACAATGTGTGAAGCCCATTTCTGGTGTCCCCCGTCGTGATATTGCTGGAATATTGCTAAAAGCGGCGTACTCACTCACTCACTCACTCACTCACTCAAACCTCGGCGGGATACATACCTCTTGATTTCTAATCGTCACGCTACGGAGACTGCTGTCGTCACATATCTCAACTTTCCTAGTCACCGTTTTACCGAGTTTGGTTAAGTTGTACATAATTTTGTAAATATTGTACCAAGTTCGTTGTAAGTCCTGGTGGTATATGTGTGATGCAAGTGCCTGTGAATCTGATTTGTGTATTTACTTTCAATATATACATCTTATCCATATTGGACTTATTGCCTGATGATGTTTATGGAAACGGGTTTCTAGTCTAAGCATGTTTAAATACGAAACATGTTTATGCGTGTTCAAATTCGAAACATGTTCAAACTTAACACAAGTTACAAATCTAAGTTGTAAGGTGTTTACATTCTGAACTTGTTTAGATTATGGGGATGTTGTGTTTAGATGGTATTTAGGCTGTAAGACGTTACCTCATTTCATGTGTTTAGACCTAAATACGTTTAGATAGAACCCAATAAATGTTGATTCCGTTTAGGTTTAAAACTCATTTCTAATCATGTTTAGATCTAAATATGCATTGTCTGTGTTTAGATCCTAAACACTTTTAACAGTGTAGTCTAAATTATAAAACAACAAGCCCTATTCCACATGACATCAGCATCAGAATTCGTTTTTAGGGGAATCAAATGTATTGTGAAAGAAAAAAACAACTTCTATGTTAGCTACAAAGAAAATTATAATGTGTGCCTCGTTAAGAGACGAAGCGCTTTAATTAACCATCAACATCGACCTTAAGGTCAAATTCATCCATCTGTTTGCTTTGTCCGCCAGGCCTGTATATTTTACTGTTATATTTTCCATGGTAACACCTACGTTATCAATCGACAGTAGGAAATGAAAATATCTCTACACATCTGCCGAGCGCGGAAACGAAGATTGATTAACGAGGACACTGAGCAGCAATTAATTACAACTACTAAATAATAATATATACTCAATATATCCTTACTTAACGTCTCAAGGATTGGCTATTGTGATTAACAATCCTGTGACAACGCACCCGACCGTTGAAACGTTAGGTCCACAAGAGAGGAGGCTAAATCGATGCGGATTGTGGGTTTATACTGATCGCCCGTGTCGTCATTAATTCACCGTTATTAACTTTCTGTGCTATAGCCCGCATCAGTAGTACAGTCAAGGGAGGTACCTTAAGATTTACCTGTTGTATACATGTGTTTTTTTGTATAATAAAAAATAGTGCCTTTTATATAATTTTATTTATTGGCACTGTGTACGCGCGCCTCTCTCTCTCTCTCTCTCTCTCTCTCTCTCTCTCTCTCTCTCTCTCTCTCTCTCTCTCTCTCTCTCTCTCTCTCTCTCTCTCTCATAAACAAAATCAATGTCAAAGGAACAGAGTGAATTTAAAGTGTCATTGTTTTTCATTTATCCTACAAGCACTTGATTCGTGCCTTCCATCACACTTGAGGGTTAGACTTTTTTCGACCACCGAGATTTATACAGAAAAAATCCGAAAACCAACTAATAAAGCCGAGAGGCCTAAAGTGTCACGCCCCAACATATATCTTTGATACTGCAGGTGGTTCGTTCAACTCTATCGCTCTTTACGCGTATTGTGATTAAGAACTGGTTTTGTTGGGGAGTTGCGAGCACATTCTTCCATCAGTAACGGGAATTTCAGGTTATCAGTCACGACTTGAACCGTTAAACAGCTGAAGATTGATTATAACACCGTCTTCCATCGACTCCAACTGCCTCGGCAGAGATGAAAAGGATGTGACCGACGGAGATAAAACGCAACATGAACACAGAGGCAAGATACTCCCGTCTGTCTCGTCAAAACCTCCAGGATGAAACGAATGGGGATTGCCTAAAAGTCGGGCCAAGAAAAGTCGGGCCGGGCCGGGCCAGCGGGTAATACTAAAAATGTATTGCAGAATAATAAAACGAAACGTGCATATCTAGGCAGATCGCAAATGTCCACAAACGTATAGTTTTGCTCATTTAATTGAGTTTGAATCAAAATGCATCTTCAACAATGTAATAAACTGATAATGATGACTACATACCGTGAGTCCTCGTAGAAAAGTCAGTGTCTTGACTGTGTGTTTTCTGTGATGAGAAAGTTTCTCACCGACCTTAGCGTGTAGGGGTGTGAGTTTTAAACATATTTATTTCACAACTTGCGAACTAGGTTGGTAAACAAGCAAAAGCTTATTTGAATACCGCTCCAGAATTAGAATACAATATAATGTATTATCAAATGTGTTTACATCTACAGCCTAATATTATATCTTCCATATATACCGCTTTATAATGTCACAGTACATCGTATTTAAAGAAAACTGGTCCGTTAAAGTCAAGCACGTTTATTGTATTTTCTTAAGAAAATCTCTGTCACAAGTGTTCGGTCCGACTTGGCCCGGGCTGTCAAATTCAACTTTAAACACACAAATGTATCATCAAATGTGTTTACATCTACAGCCTAGTATTATATCTACCTATATACCGTTTTATAATGTCACAGTACATCGTATTTAAAGAAAACTGGTCCGTTAAAGTCAAGCACGTTTATTGTATTTTCTTAAGAAAATCTCTGTCAGAAGTGTTCGGTCCGACTTGGCCCGGGCTGTCAAATTCAACTTTAAACACACAAATGTATCATCAAATGTGTTTACATCTACAGCCTAGTATTATATCTACCTATATACCGTTTTATAATGTCACAGTACATCGTATTTAAAGAAAACTGGTCCGTTAAAGTCAAGCACGTTTATTGTATTTTCTTAAGAAAATCTCTGTCAGAAGTACGGCATACATTGTATTCTGTCAGAAGTGTTCGGTCCGACTTGGCCCGGGCTGTCAAATTCAACTTTAAACACACAAATGTATCATCAAATGTGTTTACATCTACAGCCTAGTATTATATCTACCTATATACCGTTTTATAATGTCACAGTACATCGTATTTAAAGAAAACTGGTCCGTTAAAGTCAAGCACGTTTATTGTATTTTCTTAAGAAAATCTCTGTCAGAAGTGTTCGGTCCGACTTGGCCCGGGCTGTCAAATTCAACTTTAAACACACAAATGTATCATCAAATGTGTTTACATCTACAGCCTAGTATTATATCTACCTATATACCGTTTTATAATGTCACAGTACATCGTATTTAAAGAAAACTGGTCCGTTAAAGTCAAGCACGTTTATTGTATTTTCTTAAGAAAATCTCTGTCAGAAGTACGGCATACATTGTATTCTGTCAGAAGTGTTCGGTCCGACTTGGCCCGGGCTGTCAAATTCAACTTTAAACACACAAATGTATCATCAAATGTGTTTACATCTACAGCCTAGTATTATATCTACCTATATACCGTTTTATAATGTCACAGCACATCGTATTTAAAGAAAACTGGTCCGTTAAAGTCAAGCACGTTTATTGTATTTTCTTAAGAAAATCTCTGTCAGAAGTGTTCGGTCCGACTTGGCCCGGGCTGTGAAAATCAACTTTAAACACACAGATGTATCATCAAATGTGACAGACAGACAGACAGATAATTGTTTATTTACGTCTCACTTCTGTACAACATACTACATACATATATACATAGAACATAGATAAAAGCACAGAACCACTCAATATGAGTTATGAGAGACGAGGTCACCTAAAATTAAAAATACAAGTAGAATTTATAAGTGGTAAAATATATCACGAAGGTAAATCTAAGCATTAAATAAAATATTTTTGCGTTTTGCAAGTAAAAGTTTGCAGGTTTTGGCCGTTAGAAACAACAAATCATCTTTGGACATAATAAAAGAGAACTTATCAACATCAGATAAACTTGAAAAGTATCACAGAGATTCGCACATGTAGTTAAAAGGCTATCAGTAATGTTTTTATATAAACGACAATGAAATAAACCATGGCTTTTATCCTCCACGCATTCATGACAGTTAAAACACACCCGTTCATTCAATGGTATATTATTGTAGCGACCTGTCAGCGGAATAGAGCTTGAGCACGGCGGTGAGACCGGGGTAGGGGAAACTGCAAATACCGTTCAACTTCAAAACTTGTCTTAAAATGTCGATAAAGTCGGAGCTTGTTATTTCCTGTTCCATGTCTACTTTCCTCCTGTCTGACTGACTTACTCCATTCCTGTATGAAGTTCTGCTTTATCTTCTCTCTAACCGTGCTCGTTAAAAAGTGTATATAAAAAGTGTTTCCAATAGGGATAAAATGGTCTAACTGTAAACTTCGTAGTTTCTTGTGGACACGGAGATTCCAGTTACGTGTTCCTAATGACGCCGCTGAGTCTGCCCACTTGAACACTTTAAATACAAGTCTGTCCGGATTCACGTCGCACGATCGCTTGTGATACCTTGCTACACTTCTCCATAGCCGTACAACCGGTGGCTCCCATCCCATGTCCCCTGATACAGCGCTGTTTGGGGTTGACTTCCTCACTCCCATAAAATACTTCATGGCCCTGTTATGTACGGTGCTGATAGCTGGAATGTGATGAGCTCCCCATATCGCAGCTCCATAGTCTATTGTTGCCCACACCATGGAGTCATATAGCTTGGTAAAGGTTTTGTACTCCATCCCTCCTAGAATCTTGCTCTTTGATATGAGAAGTCCCAGAGCACGACTTGCAGCACTTGCCACGGCATTCCCCATCCGAGTGTAGTCCAGATGTTCTGTTAGTAACAAACCGAGGTAACAGTAACTCTCCACTATTTCCAAATTAATGCCGCTACACCGGAATAAACTATCCGTTCTTGTCACTGCCTGGCTCCGGAAATCCACAATCTTCGATTTGTTGGGATTAATTGACATCTTGTTTGTCGTACACCACTGCCCAAGCCCGTTAAGAAGTATGTTTAAGTCCTGTTCACTCTCAGCCAGAAGAATGATGTCGTCAGCGTAAGCCAGAACACAAATGCATTCATCGTCAACAGTTACACCAACTTCTATGGCATTCAGCGTAGTTATGAGGTCATTGATGTACAGGTTGAATAACAGTGGAGAAAGTAGGCATCCCTGGCGTAGACCACTCTTGACGTTAAACCAAGACGTAAACGACCCGTTTATCCGCATACAAGCCTGAACATTCCGATACAGTGAGACAATAGCATTAAACATATTCCCTTGGATCCCGATGTCACTCAATTTACTAAATAGAATACCTCGATCAATACAGTCGTAAGCTCTCTTGAAGTCCACGAAAGCAGCAAAAAGTTTGTTTCCCCATACTCTTACGAGTCTCTATTATGGATGTCACAGTACATCGTATTTAAAGAAAACTGGTCCGTTAAAGTCAAGTACGTTTATTGTATTTTCTTAAGAAAATCTCTGTCAGAAGTACGGTATGCATTGTAGACAGACAGACAATAATTTATTAATGTCCCACTCCTGTACATACATAAAACAGCTCTGTACAAATAAACATTGATAGAATGTACAGAACCATTCGACAGAATTATGAGAGATTATTTACACATTATCCCAATGCTAAGTATATGATAAATTGTTGAATTCATTAAATTGAGAACGAATTGTGTGGTTTTTCAAGGCATTGCCTAAAAGTCGGGCCGGGCCGGGCCAAGACGGGCCAAAGTGTTACTGGCTAATTACTTCATTATCGGCGACCATACCTACATATTATTGATGCAACATACACATATGTCATTAATGAACAATCACCAAACAAAAAAGTGCACCATAAATAAGTAATTCGGAGTAAATTGCTTGAAAACCAGAAAGTGGAGCAGTGTGTAAGCGTCGCTGATCTTGGTAACATGTAAAAGAGCAATCGTTAAACGAAATAAGATTTGAAACGTATCAAATACTTCTAGCTATCGTGATACAACGTTCCATCTGTGCGCATAGTGTTTATATTTATAGGAACGTTCTATATATAAGTAAATACCACTTTATAATGTCACTGATCGTCATATTTAAAGCAGACACGTTGGTTAAAGTAGACCTCTTCTCCCTATACTCTCAACAGTCACACAGGTGTTCGGTCCGACTTGGCCCGGGATGTCAAAATCAACTTCAAACTCACATATGTATCATCAAATGGATTCACATCTATAAACTAGTATAATATCTACCTAAATACCACTTTATAGTGTCTCAGATCGCTGAACTTAAAGAAAATAAGGTGCTCAAAGTGAAGCATTTTTACTGTATTTTCTTTAGAAATTCTCTGTCAGAAGTGTTGGGTCCGACTTGGCCCGGGCTGTCAAAATAAACTTAAACCTCACAGATGTATCATCAAATGGATTTACATCTTTAGAATAGTATTATATCTGCCTATATACCACTTTATAGTGTCTCAGATCGGTGTACTTAAAGAAAACAAGGTGCTCAAAGTGAAACCCTTTTTCCTCTACATTCTCAACATAGTCTCTATCAGAAGTGTTTTGCTTGTGTTGGGTCCGACTTGGCCCGGGCTGTCAAAATCAATTTTAAACACACAGACGTAACCTCAAATGTGTTTACATCTATAGGTTAGTGTTCTATCTACCTATATACCACTTTATAATGTCACGGTACATCGTATTTAAAGAAAACAAGGTGCTCAAAGTGAAGCATTTTTACTGTATTTTCTTAAGAAAATCATCTATAGATTAGTATTATATCCACATATATATGGGCCTGCCCATGGACGAGAATATTTCCCTTTACTCAAAACTCATGTTTTTGTTTCGCAAATACTTAACTTGTATTCCATCAAGTATCATACACAAAATTTAACTCATTTTAACTTAATTCAACGATTTTATAGCGATATTGAAATATTTCGCCCATGGGCGAGAAAAAGGCTTGGCCCATGGGCGAGCATATTTTCCTTTACAGAAAACACATGTTTGTTTCGCAAATACTTAACTTGTATTCCATCAAGTATCATACACAAAATTTAACTCATTTTAACTTAATTCAACGATTTAATAGCGATATTGAAATATTTCGCCCATTGGCGAGAATATTTTCCTTTACACAAAACTCATGTTTTTGTTTCGCAAATACTTCACTTGTATTCCATCAAGTATCATACACAAAATTTAACTCATTTTAACTTAATTCAACGATTTTAGAGCGATATTGAAATATTTCGCCCATGGGCGAGAAAAAGGCTTGGCCCATGGGGGGAGCATATTTTCCTTTGCTCAACAGTTTTAGTTTCGCAAATACATTAAGGGATTATATGGTATGGTAGCTGTAGCAGACAGATTGACAGTCGTTGTTACGTGCGTCACTAGGTAATTAGTACGGCATTGACCCTATTGTTGATTGTTACACTTCTTTGAGGATTACCTCTGTGGCCAGTGGCAGACCTAATTCAAACTCCTTCCACTTACTTACTTACTTACTTTGGAGATTTAACGTGCGCTTTCCGACTGATGCGTATTTCGCACACTGGCCCGGCCAGGCCATTTAATGTGTTTCCGAAAGGGGCGAAAGTGGTCTGTGCAACCCAAGAGGGGGGTTTAGGGGTTGCTTATATAGAATTTGGGAATTTTGAGATTTGGAATAGATGCCGATGGGGTTGGGGAGGAGAACTAAGGGAGCTGGGTATGGTGGGTGTTTGTTTGTTTATGTGATTTTGATTTGGTAGGTTATTGTGTTTTTAGATGCGTTTTATTAGTTCCGTTTTTATTAAGAATACGCCTAAGGCCTTGAAGTTTTCAAGTTTATTTTGTGGGTTTAGTATTGCTTCTAGAGTGAGAGCCTTGTTTAGATTGAGGGTGGTTTGAATGCGGTTCGATGTGTTAGGTAGTGTGTGCAGTGGATGAGTGTGGGCAGTTACCTGTAGTGTGTTTTTTTATTTTTTTTAGGTGGTTATTTAGGTTGGTGTGTCCTGTTTAGAGTTTAGTGATTACTCTGTCGATTTTTTTGGATGGATGGAGAATTTTTGGTTTGGTTAGTGGTTTGCTGAGCACTCTTTTGATTTGGCTATTTGAGTTCAGATATAGGTTATGCCATTTTTTGGTGATTTTTTGCTTGTTTACACTTTTAATTTCTGATTTTGAGATGGGTAAGTTTAAGCTTATTTCTGGGATTTTGAGGGATAGTTTAGCTGCTTTATCGGCGTTTTCATTACCGTATATTCCTACGTGGGCGGGTATCCACAAGAAGGTTATTTGTTTGCCTGCCTTAGTTAGGTCGTTGGAGCTTTTAAGTATTTGATTTATTAATTTAGGTCAGTTTTTGGTATTTTTGTTTTGGAGGGCTTGCAGTCCACTTAGGGAGTCGGTAAGTATTAGGATTTTTTTTGTGGTTTTTGGATTCTTGATTATGGAGGGCTGAGGCCATGCACATTAGTTCTGCCGTGAATATTGACTGGTTGTTTGGGAGTCGGAAGGATTGTGTGGTTTTAGTTGGTTGTGTGGTATGGACTCCGAAACCTGTGTGTTTGGAGGTCGGATCTGAGGATCCGTCCGTGTAAATGTGACACCAATTTGGCCAATTTTCGTGTATGTATGCTAGTGTGGTAGTTTTAGCTATGTTTGGGTCGGTTTGTTTATTTATTTGGCTAGCTAGTGTTGTGTCTATTTTGGGTATTTTAAGTTTAGGGGTGAAAATATTTGATTGTTTGCAGTTTTGTTTAAGATTTTTAATTTGGTGTTCATTTAGGTAGTTTGTTATTCTTTGGGATATTGGGGTAAGTAAGGGGTGTTTACGAGCTAGAGCTTGGTTTTTGGGGCTGATGTTTTGATTTATTAAGTTTTGGATGAGAGGGTTTGATTGGGACGCGGCCGAGAAATTTAAGCTTAGCTGTTCCCTGCGTAGACTTAGTGGCATTTCTCCTGTTAAGGCCTGAAGTGAGGTGTAGGAGGTGCCATGTTGGGTGCGTGTAATTAGTTTGAGAGCCTGATATTGTATTGAGTCAAGTTTTTTAGATAGAGAGTTGTTTAGGGTGTTGTATATTGCGCAGCCGTAGTCTAGTTTTGATCTAATTAGTGATATGTAGAGAGAGAGGAGGGTATCTTTTGAGGCTCCCCAGTTAGAGCCAGTTAGGCATCTTAGTGTGTTTAGGTCTTTACTGCATTTAGTTGTTAGGTTTTGGATGTGAGCATCCCAGGTGAGATGTTCATCGAAAATAAGTCCTAAGAATTTGGTTTGTTTTTGAAATGTGATTGTTTGATTGTTTAGCTGGAGGATTGGGGAGGCGGGTTTCATGTTTTTATGTTTGAATACTATTCCTGTTGTTTTTTCTGAGTTAAGGGAGAAGCCCCATTTGTCAGCCCATTGCTGTATTTTATTAAGAGATTTTTGGAGTAAATTTTGGGCCATGTTCATGCTTTTAGTGCGGATCCAGATGGCTCCATCATCCGCGAATTTTGATGTGTTTACTTTAGGGGATAGGCCCTCGAATAGATCGTTTATCATTATATTGAAGAGGGTGGGGCTGAGGATACTGCCCTGTGGAGTACCATTTTCTAGAAGACAGTGGTCCGATAGAGTTTGGTCTATACCCACGGTTATTTTACGATTGTTTAGGAAGTCCTGGATGTAGTTTATTATCTGACCTTTGAGTCCTATTTTTTTAAGTTTTTTGTATTAGCCCATCGTGCCATACCATGTCGAAAGCTTTAGAGAAGTCTAAGAAGATGCCTGTGGTATATTGTTTATTTAGTTGTCCTGTCTTAATATCTTGTTCTAGTCGGGCGAGGTTATCTAGGGTTGAGCGGCCAGGAGTGAAACCGCTTTGATCTGGGTTTATGATGTTATTTTGGGTTAAGTAATGTTGTAATCTATTTTTAGTCATTGATTCCATTACTTTACATAAGTTTGAAGTTAGGGATATTGGTCATAGAGAACTTTAATTTATGGCGTCTTTTAACACCAAACACTTCTGACATAGATTTTCTTAAGAAAATACAGTAGAAATGCTTCACTTTGAGCCCCTTGTTTTCTTTAAATACAATGTACCCTGACATTGTAAAGTGGTATATAGGTAGATATAACACTAATCTATAGATGTAAACACATTTGAAGATACATATGTGTGTTTAAAGTTGATTTTGACAGCCCGGGCCAAGTCGGACCCAACACAAGCAAAACACTTCTGATAGAGACTATGTTGAGAATGTAAAGGGAAAAGGGCTTCAGTTTGAGCCCCTTGTTTTCTTTAAATACGAGGTACCGTGACATTATAAAGTAGTATATAGGTAGATATAACACTAATCTATAGATGTAAACACATTTGAAGATACGTCTGTGTGTTTAAAGTTGATTTTGACAGCCCTGGCCAAGTCGGACCCAACACAAGCAAAACACTTCTGATAGAGACTATGTTGAGAATGTAGAGGAAAAAGGGCTTCACTTTGAGCACCTTGTTTTCTTTAAGTACAGCGATCTGAGACACTATAAAGTGGTAGTTAGGTGGATATAATATTTATCTATAGATGTGAATCCAATTGATGATACATCTGTGAGGTTTAAGATAATTTAGACTGCCCGGGCCAAGTCGGACCGAACACTTCTGACATAGATTTTCTTAAGAAAATACAGTAGAAATGCTACACTTTGAGCCCCTTGTTTTCTTTAAATACGATGTACCGTGACATTATAAAGTGGTATATTGGTAGATATAACACTAATCTATAGATGTGAATCCATTTGGTGATACATCTGTGAGGTGTAAGTTGATTTTGATAGCCCGGGCCAAGTCGGACCGAAGACTTCTGACATAGATTTTCTTAAGAAAATACAGTAGAAATGCTTCACTTTGAGCCCCTTGTTTTCTTTAAATACGATGTACCGTGACATTATAAAGTGGTATATTGGTAGATATAACACTAATCTATAGATGTAAACACATTTGAAGATACGTCTGTGTGTTTAAAGTTGATTTTGACAGCCCTGGCCAAGTCGGACCCAACACAAGCAAAACACTTCTGATAGAGACTATGTTGAGAATGTAGAGGAAAAAGGGCTTCACTTTGAGCACCTTGTTTTCTTTAAGTACAGCGATCTGAGACACTATAAAGTGGTAGTTAGGTGGATATAATATTAATTTATCGATGTGAATCCATTTGATGATACATCTGTGAGGTTTTAGTTGCTCTTGAGAGCCCGGGCCAAGTCGGACCGAACACTTCTGACATAGATTTTCTTAAGAAAATACAGTAGAAATGCTTCACTTTGAGCCCCTTGTTTTCTTTACATACGATGTACCGTGACATTATAAAGTGGTATATAGGTAGATATAACATTAATCTATAGATGTAAACACATTTGAAGATACATACGTGTGTTTAATGTTGATTTTGACCGCCCGGGCCAAGTCGGACCGAACACTTCTTACATAGATTTTCTTAAGAAAATACAGTAAAATACTTCACTTTGAGCCCCTTGTTTTCTTTAAATACGATGTACCGTGACATTATAAAGTGGTATATAGGTAGATATAACACTAATCTATAGATGTAAACACATTTGAAGAAACATATGTGTGTTTAAAGTTGATATTGACCGCCCGGACCAAGTCGGACCCAACACAAGCAAAACACTTCTGATAGAGAGAATGTAGAGAGAAAAGGGCTTCACTTTTGAGCACCGTGTTTGCTACTGCAATATGAGACACTAAAGTGTTATATAGGTAGATTTTATATTATAATTAGTTTATAGATGTAAAGTATGTGTTGTATTTTTAGAAGCGCTTTGACAGTTATTAACGCGTGTCGTGTCAGTCCTATGACATTCGCGAATATCCACTTGCAGAAAACATCCTGTGTTGGTTTAACATCAATTAGTAAAGGTTAATTAGGGATGCCAAACACGTTAATTAATGAAAGAAGAGTAGTCAAAACACTGTCATTTCGAATCCCTGCCCAGGACATCACACCCCTGCACGCTAAGGTCGGTGAGAAACCTTCTCATCAAAGTAAAGACACAGTCAAGACACTGACTTTTCGGTATGAACTCTCGGTATGTAGCTATAATTATCATTTTATTACATTGCTGAAGATACATTTTTATTCAAACTCAATTAAATGAGCAAAACTATCCGTTTCTGGACATTTGAGATCTGCCTAGATATGCACGTTTCGTTTTATTATTCTGCAATCCATTTTTAGTATTACCCGCTGGCCCGGCCCGGCCCGACTTTTCTTGGCCCGACTTTTAGGCAATCCCGTTTTTCAATACATCTTAGACTGGTGAGTCGTCTGCTCGATGATAACCAGCCTATTCGTATGCTACCCCAGCTGGAGCCATCTGGTAACAATTAATCACAAGCTGTCAATGTACAATACATTATAATACATCATGATGGCAGTTTCCATGTAACGATTAAGTATTTCTGAGCAGCTTAAAGATATGTTCAATATCTAGATATATGTATCTTTACTTTGCTTAGAAATACTTAATCTTTACATGAAAACTGTCATCTTGATGTATTATGCTGCTGGTGATTGAGCCGTGATTGCTGCCAAGGGCGGCCACACGAGATACTGAGTTCAGCGCACCCTTGTGGCCTTATGTGACGTGACAATGAACAGTTTTCAATGCCTTTGTACAACGACAACATGTGACTATCGGACTCCAAAATTTAATTTTTGTATCTATGATATTAAATTAAATATATCGACTTTATTAGGTTCAATAAATTTACTAACAAATCTACCTATTACGCATTGAGCGATTATCTCCTTTTGCATGTCCGATTGGGAATCTCAAATGTCCGGTTTAAAATATTGCTTACCGGACATTTAAATTTTTCTGTCCGGACATTTTAAAAAGTATTGTCCGGACATTCGGGATGAACGGGATTCGAGCACACTGTCATAGGTTTCTGGCGTGCCCAAGGGACACCACTCTGCATAGCGAATTGCAGCGCATAAGGCTAACTTTGACCAACCGTGCCCCCGTACTCAACTGTAACAAACTATCATACAACAAAGATGTTGAAGATGAGATATGTATTGCGTAACATTCCATGAAGAAACAGTGGCAATATTACACTATCACAAACTACAAAATATATGCACATAAGTACATTTAACATACAGAGAAGGCACCTTATAACAAGTTTATTTTCAAACAAGTGTATTATAATGATGTGGCAACAATATGAGCATTGAGCCAAACACTTCTGATAGAGTCTCTGTTCAGAATGTAGAGGGAAAAGGGCTTCACTTTGAGCTCCTTACTCTCTTTAAATACCGCGATCTGTGACATTATAAAGTAGTATAAAGGCAGATATAATACTAATCTATAGATGTAAATACATTTGATGATACATCTGTGTGTTTAAAGTTGATTTTGACAGCCCGGACCAAGTCGGACCCAACACAAGCCAAACACTTTTGATAGAGACTATGTTGAGAATGGAGACGGAAAAGGGCTTCACTTTGAGCTCCTTACTCTCTTTAAATACCGCGAACTGAGACATTAGAAAGTGGTATATAGGTAGATTTAATACTAATCTACAGATGTAAACACATTTGAAGATACATCTGTGTGTTTAAATGTGATTTTGACAGCCCGGGTCAAGTCGGAACGAACACTTCTGACAAAGATTTTCTTAAGAAAATACAGTAAAAGTGTTTGACTTTAACGGATCAGTTTTCTTTCAATTAATTATTGCGCAAAAGCGCATGTCGTAGCATTAACCACTTGAAATCCACGAGGAGACCATCGGATCCTGGCAACTAAGGGACACAACTCCCTTAGACTCCGTTCCCCAAACATATCTAGGTAATGAATCATTTTTGCCTTTTAATAGAGTCTTTATTTTGTTTATCAGACTGATCTGGGAAGATTTAAGAGTAAAGGAACATGGAACCATCTATTCAGTACTGGTACATGATCGATAAACTTTTGGTTTGTTTGTTTGTTGTTTAACGCCGCATTTAGCAATATTAAAGCTAAATGATAGAGGTCTGTACATAATCGAGACTGGACAAGACAATCCAGTGATTGACATCATGAGCATCGATCCACGCTATTGGGATAGGATGACATGCATCAACCATGTATTTTACAGCAGGAATGGGTTGCCGAAGACCTATTCTACACGGGTCTATTTTATATGCAATCCGAGGCGGTCGGGTAGCCTAGTGGTTAAAGCGTTCGATCGCTACGCCCGACAATGGTGTCCCCCGCCGGGGGAATATTGCAGCAATTAATTATTGCTGGAATATTGCTAAAAGCGGCGTAAAACCATACTCACTCACTCACTATATGCAATCCGCTTAGTTCATGTATGTGTTTACCCAAGAGCTTCTTTTCTGGCCAATACGCGACCAATTACAGGCCAATGAATGTGTTGTCGACTGCGGCATAAAATAACGCCCCAAATCCCAGTACAGCGCAACAATTAACTCATTTTCTGGAATTATGTTATTATGTTGCGTTGCTGGAAGAATGATGTGATCTGTATTTTCCTGATAATATTCGAGCAAGATTACCGCCAACATAATTATAACATAGTTAGGTGCATAGCGTCGACACTGAGAGACCCTGCATTCCTCAGCTATAACAGGAAGGGTTACGTTGACCTGAAACGGGGAGAAATTGATACATGTTATGGATGAATGAGAATCTATGGAATGTGTAACCGCAATAAACATGTATGAGCGGCGTCAGTTGTCAACAATACCAGAGCGTGTTGGTTACAGTTTTGGCTGTTGTTTAGCGCCGCACATTCAACTTTGTGACGGCGGTCTGTAAATTATCGATCCGAACCAGACAATCCAGTGAATTGATTGACATCATGAGGATTGAGTGAGTGAGTGAGTGAGTTTTGAGTGAGCATGGGTTTACGCCGCTTTTAGCAATATTCCAGCAATGCCACGGCGGGGGACACCAGAAATGGGCTTCACACATTGTACCCATGTGGGGAATCGAACCCGGGCCTTCGGTGTGAGCAAACGCTTTAACCACTAGCCTACCCCACCGTTCCTTCATGAGGAGTGGTCCACGCAATTGGGATAAAGTGACCATGCGTGACCCCCGAATCCATTTAGTGGCCCCTTGTATGCATAGGTTGCTGGGGACCTTTAATCTAACCTGAACGCCTGGAGTTTGCTGAATAAAGTCCACATGGCTCGTTTACATACTTGATACACAATGTGTGCACATGCACTAAAGATTTACAATTATATTTGTACATGGGTAGGTGTCTTTTCAGTTATATAGACGTATTTAAAAGTAGATTCTTTCGTGGGGGGTAGAAAGGGATATTGATAGAATTTATGAAAGGATGGTTGTTCATTATTATATTTGGTGATGAATGTTTCTATTTTTGTCGTACTAGTCTATCTGGATCGTAAAGACGTGTAAGTTTCCCTAAGACCGAAAAACGGGTGTTTGAACGTAAAGATGTGTAAGTTTCCCTAAGACCGAGAACGGGTGTTTGATTGTAAAGATGTGTAAGTTTCCCTAAGACCGAGAACGGGTGTCTGATTGTAAAGACGTGTAAGTTTCCCTAAGACCGAAAACGGGGGTTGGGTCGTGAAGCGAGAGTCACCAGAGCGTGAGGCACGGTAACGGTATAACGAGACAGCATTGGCACTATAGCGCGGTAATTGAGCGGATGGTAGAGCTCGGGCTGCACCCGGTCAATTGCATTGTTGCCCATGTATTTCAATCATTCAAACGCTACCTTTTGAAACGCAGATGATTTTTCAGAGCTGATTTGTCTCACGCTCTTGGGATGACCCCAACATTATTTGTGTTATCAAAGGAGAGCATATACACGTGTCTGGGAATGATCACTCTTTGAAATGTAGCATGTAAACGGCTTTTCACATTCTAATACCATTCGACAGATTCACAATGGCGGGTGAAAATGAAACCTTATGTTAGCTATTGGATTACGCACGATATACAAAAGGTTCATTTAGGAGATAAACATGTTCTGTTTTCAATGTAGAGCTAGGTTACCTCTAGGCTTTAACCGAGCTGAATTGAATTTGGAACCAAACGGGCTGCGTAAGGTTTCAAATGTTAAATTTGGGGAAATATACAAATGCCCAATACACTGTACGATTATGGTAATATAATATTGTATCGAGAATGGCAGATTTTTTATTGAAGACGAACTCCATTATTGCTAATATGCGAGTGCACATATTCAGCTCTGAACAGAAAGTATCTTAAACAGGACATCACGTCTCAGACCATACTATCTTTGACTGAAATTATTTCATTTTAAAACCTTGCAGTTGTTTATATGTAAATATCATTTGTCCATTCAAGGGAATAAGCAGTCTAGATTATCGGCCGTGGGGAATATTTGGAAATAATTCATATTATGAACATATATTCTTCACATCTGGCATATAAAGACATAGTTACACATGCCAAAAGCATTGTTCATGGGATGACGTCGGCCATAGGCATAGAATCAGTTACATTCACGCAGTGACTCCGTGCTTCACATCCTGCACACAGGGGGCACGGGTGGCCCAGTCGTCTAAGGCGCCGCGATTCGCTGTGCAGAGTTGCGTACCTTGGGCAGGCCAGAAACCTATGATCGTGGGTTCGATTCCCGGTTCGCCCTGATTATGTTTCTAGGTTTGTCAGCACCATACCCATGTTAGTGGGTTTCAACGAAGTGGTAAACGTCTGAGACCTGCATCACTTCGGGCTTTCCTCCCACATTAAGCTGACACGCCGTGATATAACTGGAATACTGTTAAAAGTGGCGATAAACCAAACTCACTCACTCACTCACTCACACATCCTGCACAGGAGTTGGGAACTAGACCCGTATAGTCATCTTTAGAACACATTCATTTCAAGAGCCGGTTGGGTAGTCTTGTGGTCAACATGTTTGCTCATCGCGCGACTCGCGAGTTCGATTCCCTTCGTGGATGCAATGTGTGAAACCCATGCCTGGTGTCACCCGCCGTGACAGTGCGTGGATATTTATAAAGCGGCTTAAAACAGTACCCCCTCACTCACTCACTCACTCATCCATGGCGTTATCCATATCTTACCCTGAACTGTTTGGACTTTTGTGGGTGAGATTAAATGGGGTTTACGTCGCGTCAACATTTTTGTACTTATATAGTCTTTATTTATTATTATTAAAATAGCACCTGGTGAGTTAAAACCTGTATTCACGTTTGCATGTTTCAGGAGTTTATAGTTCCATTGGGAGACAAAGTCGCTAAATGGTATTCTTACGTAAGAAACAGTCAGAACAGAACAGAACAGATATTTTATTAGGTAGATACAATTTTTATGGATAACAACTTCTTTAATACTGTGGAAAGCGACGTTTCGGTTTAGATCCTTATACCGCTGTCTTGCTTGACAAGACGTTGTTATCCATAAAAATTGTGTCTATCTTGTCATCCGCCAACTTCTAAGTAATGCCTATCAAACAAGTTAGATATTTTATTCATGAAAAAGACTTTGGCTTCAGCCCCTCGTCTAACAGATACAACAAATATATATATATTGACAATGGAGGTAGGACACGATTTCATATTTACTGTAAGCAGGATTTAATATATTTAGAAATGTAAAACAGTTGTGTTTTACAACTTGTTTGTGGCAGGCTAACTAGTTTTAATTCAGATGGCCTTTCCCAATAGTATTTATGTATATATTTTACTCTGATATCTTTATATTTGGGACATATTAATAGAAAATGATACTCATCTTCAAGTACGTTAACACTTCTAGCTTGACAATAATCACAGTATCTAAGATCTTTGATAATGTTGTAATATCGTCCAACTTCTATTTTTAACTTGTGACTCGATATTCTAATCATTGTTACATATTTTCGTAGACCCTGTGGTAAAATATTGAGATATAGTTCATAACCAAAAGTTACTTTTAGATTTTTGCACAACATCAACTTTCTACTATTATTGAGATCTGAGTTCCATGTTTGTATATAGTTATCAATAAGGACAAATAACATAGGATTTACAGACCAAGGATTTAACCACACATATGTAAAACCATTTGTACAAAACATATCTTTTACGACCATGCCCAATTTTTCGCACCTTTATCAATGGTTCTTTATTTAATGGCACTGAGAAGAACCGTCGCCTCGTCCTTGAAGCAAATTGCAAAATATATGTTCTAGTAAATACAGTATACTGTGTCTGAGTGGGGTATTCATGCTGAACTGCGCCACACAAACAAACACACACACACACACACACGCGCGCACGCACGCACGCACGCACGCACGCGCGCGCGCATGTTTAGAATTTAAATTTGTTTCAATAAAGTGTATTTCATTTGTCAATACGTAACATATGGATAAAATGTATAATATATTATTAGATGTTACTTGTGCACATCAGGTATTTGCATTACGCATACATACCACCAGGCATTATAACGAACAGGTAAACGTACAGGTAAACCAAGCTAATTTATGGTGACTACGAAAGTTAACATTTGTGGCGTCTGTGTCTCCGGGGCACAGGTGGTAGAGTGAAGGACTACAAACCAAAAGGTTGCAAGTTCGTATCGCAGCGGGGGTGAATTTCTAAGTGTTCTTAAATTTTTTGTTGCTGTATGACTAATGGTATGTCTCTCGTACATGAAGCTTATTATGGAAGTATTCTCACCCTCAAAAGAGACGCGAACCATAGTTTGTTTTTGTTTGTTTATTTGTTGTTTAACGCCGCACCCAACAATATTCCACCTATATGACGGCGGTCTGTTAGTAATCTAGTCTGGACCAGACAATCCGGTGATTGACACTATGAGCAACGATCCACGGAATTGGGATTGATGACATGCATCAACCAAGTCAGCGAGTGCGACCACCCGACCCCGTTAGTCGCCTCTTACGACAAGCATAGTCGCTTTTTACGGCAGGCATGGGTTGCTGAAGACCTATTCTACCCCGGATCTTCACGGGTCGCGAACCATAGTAACTTATAGAGAAGTATGTACGTTAAAAAGAGATGTGTCAAACGTGTATCATTTGAAGACAAAAGTAACAATCCGCCAAGTGTTAAGACAAAGTGTCTTTACTATCGCGAAATGCTGCACGTGGTTTCCAAATTTTAGACGCTAATCTTGCACGAGACAAATGGTAAATCTCGAGTCGTGGATCTATGACGTCACATATAAAGCGTTCATGAGCGTCGCTTCACACAACTTCCCAGTATGTTCGTTTGTGCATCAAACCAATCCAATATCTCTTGAATATGAGTAATTCATCATATAGTAACCAATATGTATCATGGTATTCGCGTTTCTATTGTCGGTGAGTATATATCTGTGATAGGGATAGGATATATCTGTGATGTTACATGGATGGGATAGGATATGCCCTGTGATATACAGTTGGGACATATATTGTATTTGCGTTTCTTCTGGCGATGAGTATATATCTGATTACTGCGATTCTTTCAGTGGGGGTGGGGATAGGTACATACGGGTCTTTCACACATTTAAACCCTGATCACGTTTAAAGTTTAAACACAATCCTAAACATGTTCAGGCCTAAACATGTCAACGTGTTAAGGTTTGTGTTTGGGATCTAAGTACATTTTACTAGTGTAGAACGTGTTTTAATATATCAGGATTGCCGTATTGGACGGAATTATGTGAACTAGCTCAGAGATGAGTGTCGAAGATGTAAACGCGTACATGACGGAAGAACGGATGACGGACCACGCGCTACAAAAGAAATTATGAAAAACACTCTCACAGTTGCAAAGTTGTGATATTTATTTGATATTAATATTATTCAATTCTACGTGTTAAAAACTGCGGCATAGTACCTCGGTGGTCCAGCACTATAAGAAAAACTGGCATTAGTCCGTACTGGTACAAGCAGCCACACACGTCCGGTCGGTTTTAATGAGGTGGAATCCACAAGAAAGAACATCAACACGCAATCGGACATGGCACGTTATCGAACTGTCTCTCTACCTAATCATAATAAATAAGGAGAAAGAAAGATCGATTCGCTCTGTTAACATGTAGGACCCGTGAAGACCCGGGATAGAATAGGTCTTCAGCAACCCGTGCTTGCCACAAAATGCGTCTATGCTTGTCGTAAGAGGCGACTAACGGGATCGGGAGGTCAGGCTTGCTGACTTGGTTGATGCATGTCATCGTATCCCAATTGCCTGGATCAAGGCTCACGATGCCAGTCACTGGATTGTCTGGTTCAGACTCGATTATGTACAGACCGCCGTCATATAGCTGGAATATTGCTGTGTGCGGCGTTAAACAACAAACAAACAAACAAAAATGTTAACATAATATTAAATGTGGCAATGGAGATGTTTTAATTAAGATAATGGACAAATGTAGACATGAACCTGGATCAAAGAGAACAAGGAATGTTGTGTTGTTCTGATGCAATAAAAGGGCGGTCGGGTAGCCTAGTGGTTAAAGCGTTCGCTCGTCACGCCGAAGACCCGGGTTCGATTCCCGACATGGGTACAATGTGTGAAGCCCATTTCTGGTGTCCCCCGCCGTGATATTGCTTGAAAATTGCTAAAAGCGGCGTAAAACCATACTCAGTCAGTCAGTCGTGATATTGCTGGAATGTTGCTAAAAGCGGCGTTAAACCGTACTCACTCACTCACTCACTCACTCACTCACTCACTCTGATGCAATAAACAACGTCGGAATGCTTCTTGGAAATGGTTGGACCATTTGCCAATGCTACCATTAAGGAAACATATAACATTCCAAACATATAGGTTGAAGATTTGATAAGATTTTCTATTTAGCCAATAATGGTCAGGTTTCTTGGAAGGATGAAGCCAACTGACAAAAACAGTATTCGCTGGGGTGAGTTACGGATAAATATGCATAGCTAAGCAGACCATGTAGGCCTTCTACTTTCATGGTAGGCAAACATGGTGACGCCCTTAGTTATCTGTGATCGAGTCAGAATCGACCGCCGGGGATCTGGACAAATTACTACTCAAATGAATGGAGCGTGAGATTGCAATATATAGTGAGAAATATTAAACAATTGATACACTTAGATGCAATGAACATAATGTTAAACGTTATAATCGACATAGAAGATATTTCAAATGTTATGTAATCGTAAGAAAAGAGACTTCCAAGATACCGCAAGAGCTAAATGTGATGATATTAAAAGTCATAGCGATAAATTGTGGAAGGATATCAAGGCAATACGAAACAAATATGTTTCAAGCACTATCACTTCTAAGGAATCGACCGAAAAAAGATATACTTTTAAAACTACTTAAAAACATGTATTTAATTAGTACATTTATTGCTATAAAAAAGATGACGAAAATAACTTTGATAACCAAAATAGTCATTTTTATTCTCAGTATTTGATTCTAAGCTCTTTGTTGATACATGTTGTGTGTTGCAACCTTTCTGAGTTCTAAAACAAAATAAGCTCCCGGATATGATGGCATTCTAGCAGAACTGAGTAAAACTTCCCTCTAAATAAGTGTTCCCATATGTGTAAAACTGTTCAGATAGATTATAAGGTCTGGAATGTACCATAGAACACGATGGAGAGTGATTATATTTCCGCTTCACAAGATAGGTGTTGACGATCAGATTAGAACCTCAAAGAGTCGACAGAGTTGTCTCCCCGGACAACAATCTACTTCCGGTGCGTACAGTCGAAAAGAAATATGATAGGTGATGAATACGTGACACTTGTTTATGAATAACAACCATTTTATTCTTTACAGCGACTTTTCAGAGTCCCTCCATTAGATGACCCGTAGTGAGTCATATATGTATATACCTGTTGATGTGATTACAAAAGGTTGGATTAATGTACAAAAGTAACTATATTAATTATGACCATCCTGACATCGATATTTGCTGGCAACAAACAAAGTTCTCCATATCATGGAAAATGGGAGACCGCAAGAAAATATTGAAATACAAAGAAAGAAGCCAAACATTCAGAGACCTATGCCACATTACAAAATATCATTTCTATGTCATTATCATGATCATGGGAGGTACACAATCATAAACCACTGAAGTTTAGTGAAGCATTTAGTTTTCTCATTGATCAAATTCATTGTAAATAACTTTGAATATGTTATAAGTGTGGTGGTAAACAGTGAAGTCGAAAACATTTGTGAGATATACTATCACAATAAGGTAAATGCATTTGTCTGTAATTTTAGGCTACTCACCACGGCTAATGTTTATGAACTTTTTTGCAACTTAACGGGATGCAGATCCATATTAACTGGAAACATGATAAATAAATAACCAAACTTGAAATATACCCATGTTTAGGTGACAATGGGTGGCTCAGGACGAAAATGTGACTGTAGTTTCCACTTTTCGTTTGTTTTTTGTAAGAACTAGTAGGAGAGAGTTTTGTCGGAGACTCTAGATAACCTTTGAGAATGCGTTTTTCTAACATATACCATTAATTATAACAGGATATTGGAAATTAATATAGACTGCCATGTCGTTTGACTGTAGTTAGGATTGTACAAATACAAACATTTGTTATCCTATATGATCATATATAGTAATATAAAGTCGAGAAATATAGTATATAGAGGGAAGTACTTAATATTTATAGAATAACCCACGAGGTACGAGTGATTACGGTAAATATGTCACGAGTGAAATTAATGTTTTAAGTTCCGAGCTTTAGCGAGGAACTTAAAACATTAATTTCACGAGTGACATATTTTCCGTAATCACTCGTACCTCGTGGGTTATTCTTTTTATTACCCATATTCATATTAAAGACATGTTTCAACAAAAAAAACAATCAACTGTCGCCGATCAAGAATCAGCTGTTTTGTATCAATCCGCGTGTGACTAAATACTGTCCACTCATTGCAACCGCATTTCTCAATTAACACGTTGTTACGCGTGAAAAATATAGTTCTGTTAAAAATTGTAATTAAAAGATCAAATTATTGCAGTTATATTTCTGTCCGATTTACACAGCGTACACGATCTAGCATTGATAAAGAAGACAGGTTTCCAAAAAGGTTCATCAGGTTTTTTAATCAAAGCTTGTTTTGACAAGATCTCGTCACTGACAGACAGCCCCCGTCGTGCATCGGCAGATACATGCATTTCACATTGAGAAGAGGAAACACGGAAAACCTGTCAAATTTTTTATGTGTCATTTGACTAAAATGCCAAAATCTATAACAACAACATAGACGGAATGTACAGAAGTCTTGTTTGTTAGAGAAAAGTTACGAAAAGAAGGTAAACTTTGAAAAGTACGATTGCTGTCACAGTGTCGGAATGAATGACCCGACCTGACCCAGATATGAGACAGCCGAAACCAGGAATGACAAGAGAACCGGCGTTACAGTTTAATCCGGACAACAAGTTTATTGAACATCGTGTGTGATTTGAGACAAGTGTCACTGATGGGAAACATGTGCATGTGGGATTTCAGGAGGATTTGTCAAACGCGGAGTGGACACAGTCAGATGACGGGAGTTTGTTGATATTTTGATGTGATTCATAATGGTCGAATACCTGTTGATAGACAAACACGGTATCTGGAGACTTGGTGCTAAGCTGTCCGCATTCACGGAGTTCATTTAGTTCAATATCGGACACAGGATCAGCTCGCTGGGGTAAGTTTTCTTTTCCTTGTATTTTTAATTATTTTTGTTTTGATTTCAAAACCTCCGACTTCAGCAAAGTGCATCGATTTCGCAACCAGATGCTGGTAATCATGTCGCTAAGGTAACACTCTATGCTACCCTTGATCTCCTTCAAAGTAGACAGTTCGAATTCTGAACTGTCTGATGTGCATGTCGAAATGATAAATTTGCAAATAATAATGTTTAGTTGCACCTTTCCTGTGTCATTAACCCTCATAGTCATATGGTCAGCGGACGTCAGTCAGCCTGCATACCGCTCAGCGCCGTAGAATCTATTTTGCAGACGTCGCGGTTACGAAAAACGTATACATTGTATAAACAAGTGTCACGTCCTTATTTCTTCACACAACGTTACAAAATTGTACGAAATAGTGTATCTTTATGATGTCTTTCGGAAAGTCTAAATGTCGTTGCAAAATGAATTTGTTTTTATTCTCATGCCATCGTTGAAAGTGTGAGTAGTCATATTTTTCGTGCTTTTCTTACCTTTATACATTTGTGAACTAAATTCATGTCAACTTGTCAAGTTTATATTTTTTCATTGTGTTTTCATTTTCATTGGCAGTTATCGATGTCATCATCGTTCACAAAGGCAAACCTGTCTATACAAAGTTCGGTTTTTGGATCCGGGTGGTCTAAAAATTCTTGAAACAGCAAGCTCTCTAACACAGACGCAAACCAGGACTTGGTGGTGATGATCTTGGCGCCCTAGAAACAGTTTCTGGCAACATCACAATGTGAATCTTTGAACTTCAATCTGGCCATATGCAGTTTTGACAACAAAGACATTAAATGTGTTCAGAGGTTGAACTATACGAATAACTTTTCATGTCAGTCAGATCTCCGTCCGCTTTAACGAGGTCATTTACTTTGACAGGTCTCAAATGGCCAGCCATGTTTGTTTACAAACGGGGACTTAGTTTTGGTTTTTACTGTAAAATGAAAATCTTGTGAAATAAATGAAAAAAATGATAATGTGAAATCATGTTGTTAATATGAAACTATGTGTCTTGTCTTAAAAATCTCGAATCAGGAAGATTGTAGCACGTAAAACATCTGAAGGGAAAGGCGTGGATTTGTGAATGAATGGGATGAGAAAAAAATAGTTCCGTTGTCCAATGAAAATTGATCTTTGTTCTACTGACCAATCAGCTTCGAGAATCACTAATTGCACACTGTGCAAATATCAAAAAGTTATTACACTGCATATTTGAGCCCATATGGGTAATAAACTGGTATGTGTTTGTTATAACCATGAACTGTAGTGTCAGAGTGTAGAGAGCACAATGTAGCTTAGAACGCGTTGATGCATATTATATGTTTGCAGTTATTATATGGATGAGAATTCTGTGAGCACGTGATTTTAGAGCAGGTGTCGAGAAGACGCGTAAAACAGACACATCTGACGATCACATTTGGCAAGTTGTCATATCTATTTACATTTATATTCAACCTCACGTGCCAAGTCTTCTACAAGCCCTCAAAAATATAAACACTAAAAACCGCCCCAAACTAATAAATCAAATACTCAAAAGCTCAAACAACTTAACTAAGGCAGGTAAACAAATAGAGTTCATTTGGATCCCCGCCCACGTAGGAATCTTTGGAAATGAAAACGCAGATAAAGCAGCAAAATTATCCCTTAAACTCCCAGAAATAAGCTTAAACTTACCCAGCTCAAAATCAGAAATCAAAAGTGTAACTAAACAAAAAATCAACAAAAAATGGCAAAATATATATATAAACTCAAATAGCCAAATCAGGAAAGTACTAAAAAAAAACCTAACTAAACCCAAAATGCTACACCCATCCCAAAAAGTCGACAGAATAATTACTTATCTACAAACAGGCCACACCAAACTAAATAATCACTGTAAAATAACTAATCTACACACAGCAGGAACCCGCCCACACTGCAAACAACAAGAAACACCACAACACGTACTCATTCACTGCACACCCTACCAAACACATCGAACAACACTACAGACCACCCTAAATCTTAAAACCGCATTTACACTAGAATCAACCCTAAATCCACAAAATAAATTCGAAAAATTCAAAGCCTTAGGCATATACCTAATTAAAACAGGACTAATTAGTCGCATTTAAACCCAAATAAAATATTAAAACCAAAACTACCTTATCTAACAACCACCCAACACACACAGCTCCCTTAGTTCGTCCTCCACCCACTCTTGGCATTCGTTCCAAATCTCAAAATTTCAAAATTACTATATAAGCAACCCCTAAAGCCCCCCTCCTGGGTTGCACAAACTCATTTTTCCCCTTTTCGGAAACACATTAAATGGCCTGGCCGGGCCCGTGTGCGACATACGCTTGCAGTCGGAAGGCGCACGATAAATCTCCAATATAAGTAAGTAAGTAAGCCAAGTCTTTGTGGTTAAACAAGAGAAAAGTGACATAAGTTTCATTACGCTACCTTATATGTATTCGATTGATTATAAGCCAGCTGTTTTGAGATTTAGTCATTTTCATCCTCAGACATCGAACATGTTCAAGGCCATTGGTGGCATAATTCAGTCGACCTAATTTATCAAACGTAGCAAGCTGTGTGTATGTTGTGCAGTTGGTGGTTCTGCTGTATTCCAAGATGGCGCTTTCAGCGATATCTCTCTTCAGCGTCCTGTATCCCGTCACTATGGTGATGTGTTTCAAGGTGCGAGGTTTTCCGAAAGCTATAGTCGCTGTATCCCCAATTCGGACATCTTTTGCCCACAGTGTCCCCTGACCAGAGTATACGCGGCCCAACGTGAAACGCTCGTGAATAGTCATGGTCGTGGACAGAGTGGCCGGAGGATTGTGGTCATCTTGACTCAATGATGGCCTGGTCTGTCCTGGTAGGGTTGACCAATATCCAATGTGCATAAATAAATCTGGGTGATGTTTTAAGGACATCTTCTGCAACATTATTTTCTGAAAAAAACTCAGCAGATAATCGCAGGGTTGTTCGTTAAAGAAAACCCGCAGCAAATAAGCCAGTTTACCTATATCAGTACTGTGATAGAGTTTACCAATGAAGCCAAATCGAGAGAATTCAGCCATAGTCCATGAAGCATATCTTCCGTTCAGTTGTCGAATATAGGACTTTATCCGACCGAGATAATCACGAGCCGCGATGACGTCATCCTCCAGTTGCATATAGTATTCAGAAAGAGGCTTTGAATAATGCATGAGAAACGCGTAATCCAGATTCTGTTTGGATCGCCACCTTACGCGTTCAGTACTGTCTCCGTAAGTCCTCTTCAGTGCTCTTAATGGCGGATAGTAGGCATCAGGTGCGCTTATAACTTGAATAAAGCCGTTTTCCAAATATTTAGGAAACCACATGCTAACATTTCGCACCAATTCGGCTGCGTAGGTGGCGTTTCTATCGGCAAGAAATATAACTATTGTCGTGTCATTTTTGTCGTTCTCTGTTGAGTTTAGAACAAGAGACTTGAGTGTGTCGTAGATATATGTTGCGATTGGTCGTCTGGTAGTTGGCAGCCCAATGGTCAAGAAACCTGTTGTGAACACAATCATATGTGTATTAATCATTGTTGCAAAACGATCATAATTTTTCGCAAATATTTTCGTTAATTATCTCTCTTCACTTGCCCATATCTTGATTGTCTGATGTCTATATAACACTTATTTTATATGCACATTGAGTGACGGGTGCTCCATGTTTACCCTTTTCGTGAACATCTGATGTCAACACTGATTTTCAGTGATCCATTCACATAATATTCACGGCTGTTTTGCCTTTTACACGCCCAATGTAATCTGATTCGTCGGATAATCGAGTTTTACATTTTAAGGATTTGCTCTACTCCGTACAACTTGCAGTACAAACAAGTTTGTGTCAAGACATTAAAACACCACATTACTCATTCGTGCTTAATTTGAAGGCACGCATTTATATCATGTTCCCACCGTTTGGAAAAGGACACACCGCTGTGATTAATGTTCCGCCATTAACTGAAGAAGTGAAATACAATACAATTGCGTTTCGTTTGAAATTATGCCAGGGACGGCTTCGAATGAAGGGCAAGGTCACCGTCAGAATAACGACAGCTAGTTAACAGGGTGTTGCGCAGGGGACTGTAATATTGTCCAGGCATTGTGCCAATCTTATGTCAGGCACTTTTATTCCCACGGTTGTATGATAAAGATTTATTTACCACCCGAGTGATCTGTGTGTGTGTGTGAGTGTGTGTGTGTGTGTGTGTGTGTGTGTGTGTGTGTGTGTGTGTGTGAGAGAGAGAGAGTGTGTGTGTGTGTGTGTGTGTGTGTGTGTGTGTGTGTGTGTGCTACCGTGTTCATTCATATACACTCTTTTAATTGGGTCATTTCCTGAAAGATATTAGCCTCGAGGGGTCATTCCTAAGTAGGTCTACAAGTTGTAGATATGATTCAAAATATTATCATTAGGTTCTATTTCGCCACACAAAATTGTAACAGCATACTGAAAGTCACAAGTGCTGTATTAGCGTAGGACTGACACAGTGTACCTAAGTTTATATCTATACATACATGTATGTATATTGATTTGTACTTGATTTATGTTAAGATATATATTAATTTAGGCAGGATTGCAAAGCTGTTTTTCACAATTCAATTACAAATGTGAAGTGCTAGATTATTTGGAGAAGTGTTAATCTTGATGAAGTCTCTGCAGTTTATATGAATGGAAACAAGTTGACCAATATTTGAAGTTCAGATTTAATAAGTTAGTGACGTCATCACGTCATGGATTCTTGGACATGACAAAAATATACAGAGTAAAGCGTACTGCAATATAACTATCTGCGAGGCAAGGAATGGGTTCATTGTGGTGGTGGTTGCAGAGACAAATACATACTGAGACCATATCACCGTATAATTGGCAATTATATTTTCTTTCATTCATATATGAAACGTTAGAAGAATGGTGTAAACATTGTTGGGATCCCATTCCATTCCTGGTGTCAGATCTTTGAAAAGCCAATAAACTGAAATTTATATAATCAAAAATTCGAATTTCTGACTTTAACGAGGTCCAGGTATATTACGTGGAATGTCTGCATGAGAGCTGCTTTGTGTATTTACAAGTGTGTTAGGAGATCTCTGAGGCCTAAAAAAGAGTCATAAACTACAGGTTTCGTTGATAGGAGATATATCGAGTCACAAATAATGTACTGCCTTATAATTAAATTAAAGCGACAAAGCCCTTTCCATAGCCATGAGAAATTTCCGCTAAAAGCAGATGCTTTTGTACGATTCCGACGATGTCATGAGCATGTGTTTATGAATCACTATCAAAAAGCGATGATACCAGGTGTTCGCGAAAGGGTCAGCGTATCCTGCTCAACTGGTGGCACCCGTCATAAATGCAAAGACAAGTCAAGACTAGATATCGAAAATTTTAAAGACAGATAGTGATCCCATTAACTTAAAAAAGCATCACAAATATCTACATATAAGGGCCCTAAAACTTTATAGAACTTTATTAACACTGTTCTGCGCTAAGTAGGGATATTTGTAACTATGAAAAGTATCATTAATACAAATGTACCTCGGTAGTACGTTGCCACTGTTATGCTCTGAAGAGCATTGTATATAATAGCGTGTTAGTTATTGCCCTCCAGCTATGTAAACGTGTATTTTCTTACTATAGTCGTCTGGTTATACTATTATATTTATTACAATTCTTAGACAAAATAATTATACTCACTGGATTTTCAACGTATCTGGACAACCCCAAATGTCCGTTGTCGAAAAATTCTAAAATAGAAATATATTTCAGTCAGGTTCCTTTTTTCTTTTAACACTGCTGTTTTGCTTATTTTACATATTTTACCCGTATTAGGTAGGAATCGAGCTCGGGCCATTAGCATGATGAGCTCTCGTCTGAAACACGAGGTGACTTGACCACCACACCGCACGCTATAAAGGCATGCAGTTTATGGTTGCCTTTGGCATACGGTATAGCACTGAAACTGTTTGAGAATGAGATTGCAGTTATTAGCTTATATCACATGAACACAACAATTCCGTTTAATACTATTCTGTTACAAAACAAACGAACACTAAACACTATCTTCGTATGCAGTCCAGTGGTCGCAAATGCTACACCCTATGTGTTTGGTCCACACACTCAATCCCCCTCTCACTCCGCTTGGACTCGTCCGGCTAATGGCAGTTTCACAGTGCAAGTCTACTTAGATACCATATTGCAGTTTAACCCCACTCGAACACAGCATACCAAGCCGACCAGTCTTTGTTTTATCGCATTAATGCCGAGCGCCTGGCAGGGTAACAAGAAGTACCATTTTTGTACGACCTATGTTCACGGTGTGAAGTTCAACTACTGGACTCCAGAATCCCCTGGAGCGTTCTCCTGGGCAGGAAGGACACAACTATCCCATGCTTGTCATAGGAGACGGTGAATGAGAACTGGGTGGCCACTTTGTGTATGCGTGACATTTGGCTCCATGTCGTGAATCGTTGTGCATGCTCTCATTTTGTATGGCTCATGGACTATCGTATCTGCAGAGTGAACTTAAGACACATTGAGTGTTAGATATTTAAGTAATTTATCGACGTCCTCGTCGGGAACCAGGACTTTATTGCTGGTCCTACGAGACTTGGAAGACTGCGTCATTGTCACCCGATGGTTGATCAGTCAATGTGTGTCGTCCAGATTTCACTCACTCACTCACTCACTCACTCACTCACGCACTCACTCACGCACTCACTCAATCACTCACCTGACCGCGATCCGTTTGGCTGAAGGGGAAATATTCCGAGTAGAAAACACAAGCATGCCATTAATAGTATCAGGTACGGCCTTTGTTTCTTGCTGATGCACCTTGCCATCTTCAGTACGTATTTCATTTTGGGAAGGGCAGTTCCTGTAAAACAAAACACTTGCGAGTAGAGTGACATACACGCTTGTGTGCCGAGCTCGTCACGTCACGTTCATTATGTTGTTCAAGGCGTTACCGTACTTTGTAATATTAGGGAATTATACTCCCTTGTGGCCGACCAATTTATCGAAACATTCAATGCAAAAATATAGTTCCATTGAAAACCAATGTTGCGTTCAGCTATTACACATCAGGCTCACAGTATGACAACATGGCAATGAACATAGTGTTTGTTGGTTAACGCCGCGGTAACAAGATGCATGCAAGTATTATCTTACAAATTGAATACATAATGTTACGTGTCGTTTCCCAAATTGAAACATTATGTTTACCCAGGAATCTGTACGTAACAAAATTGGGTGTGAAATCAACAAGTGGTATACAATCAACAAATGAATTACAAAATTCACTTAGAATACAACTCAATACAAATTACTGCACAGCAATTACAATGGCAGTAAACAAGAGAGTGGTAGTACAATTTACAATGGCAAATTATAATATGATGGCAGTGGCCAGTCCATCGGCACTAGAACATTACTACATTAGAAGTTTCCATAACATACTATCACCGTCCGTGGTATACAGGACCAGAAGTTTATACACCACACTAGCATCTAAATAAAGTAACTTCCTGACGACTGCTTTCTGTCAACACACAATGCAATGAGCGTCTACCGAATCTCAACAGAAACAATGTAACATAGTTGCAATCATTGTTAAACAACAAAATACACTGCCATATGACAATAACTAACACCGTATAAACTGAGAGGCAAAAGAAATAGACTGAGTTGTTTCTATGTAATTGTAAATTGAAAGAACTGTTTGATTATGTCTATTGAATCATGACTCATTCCTGCAACAGTTTGTAAACAGTAATTTGTGGCTGGGTATTTTGTGTATAAATATATTGGTTCAATAAAGAGTGAAATTAAAAAATAATTTGCATACATATACCCCACCATGCCGATAAAGATAAGATGTCTAAGATATCCCTCAGTTTATTTGGAAATTTCCTCAAAATTATGTGTTATATTAGGAAATGAGCTTCAAAGACGTCGTTTGACGACCGAAGAAATAGGCATGCTTAAAACTGGGTCAACACAACGTCACCTTGCACACGTCTTTTGTGTCAGTTTGTTGGTGTCACTGTGATAAGCAGGGAATGGAATCGGTACCAGACGTTTGGATGAGCTATCTATCAAGCGATATGCAGATGGTTGACAGTGTTCCACCACACAGCGGGAGGACAGGTTTCTCCCGATTGCAGCAAACGTAATCACTTCCTGACTGGCACCACACTCAGAAATGACACGCGGAACGCTAGTGGCGTTAACGTTTCTACTAAGACAGTGCGTTATCGTCTCCGTGAGGCTGGTCTTCGTTCACAGAGTGCCTGACCCGACTTCACAGGCAGGCACGTTTGAATTGGACAGACCAGGACTGGGCCCCAGTACTTTTCACTGATGAATCGAGATCATGTCCAGACTTCACAGATCGCCGTGCCCGAGTGTTGCGTAGATAAGGGGACAGATTTCAGGATTCCAACGTAACTGAACATGACTGCTATGGAGAGGCTGAATCACTATTTGGAGTGGGATCAGTAGAGCTGGAAGAACAGTCCTCCATGTCCTATAGCGGGGCACGATGACAGGTGTGTGCACTTCGGGGATTGTATTCTGGATGTGTACCTGATACCGCATGCTGGTGCAATAGGACCGGACTTGACCTCATCGTTTCTGGGTCGTCGATGCCTACTTAGAGGAGGAGACCATTGTCCTCGTGGAGTGACCAGTCCGGTCACCAGACGTCTACCCTATCGACCACATTTGGAACGAGCTGCAGATCCCCATCACACTACGCCCTGTCCGTCCGGCAACACTACAGGATCTCGCCAATGCTCTTACTGAAGAGTGGAAGATCTTCCCTTGGCAACGACCCAGAAACATATTGGGAGCGTAAGACGACGGTGCCAGGCTGTGATCACATATCACGTGGATGACGTACGCTCTACTTAAAGGCTTTTGGGGGTTATTTGACAATGTATTGTTTTCGTGATTTTTTTAACTTTTCAGTTTTGGTCAAATACTCTCAGTTTACCGGGTGATCTGACTGATTATTGGTCTCATTTGTTTATTGGCATTGTGTGGCACATGACAACGGACTTTTGTTCATTAAACATGTCTTCACGAAGTATTGTAATTGTCTATTTCAGCTGATGCACACAATATGATGTATTATCTTTTAAAGTGGTGATCCAAAGCTAACTTTGAGCAGTATTTGGGTGTGTTTGTGTGTGTCAATGTATATCTGTGTGTGTGTTTTCACTTGGAGAATCAAGATCACACGGTTCAATGATGTTCAATTCGTCACTCGTTGATGAAATTTTACAGCTACCTCGCAAGTCTGGAACAATATTCCAATTTTTGACGACATGTCGAGCATTTTACGGCCACTTCTGAGCTATCGAACTAAGCTGACAACGCGCTCACAGATGGCTCCCGTTGTGTGTTATATTGGTCGATGAAAAATCTTACACGTTTTAGGTTAGGAATGTCCATTGTTTCAACAGGTTAACCTACCCTGTGCACGTGCCGAGGTTGGACAGCTAAGTGGACTAGTTGCTTTAGCTTTGAGGGGAGTTTTGAAATATTGTGCACGTAGCACAAGTGCTGTCATTAGGTTGTCTGTATAGCGTCTGTGTGCATGCATATAAGCACATTTTTAACAAACAGTCAGGAAATGTGCGATATAATTTTGAAGACAGATATCAAAAGGTGTTTTTCCCATGAAAACGGAGATCGTTCACATTCAGAGGAAGAATAACAATACGCAAATCAAATATCATACCCCTTTTACGTCTTCTTGATTCAAATAACAGCTACTTTAAATGCATGGACATCAAATGGGTAACGTGTTGACCTCAACAGGTATGTGGCAAGCACTTGCCCAATCTGATATATTTCCCCATTGGGAACTAATTATATTTCACTTCCAAACACGAAACCTTCATAAAATCGCAACATATCGATAACAAATTTTGAAATGCTGTGATCTCAATTTTTTAATAATTGAGGAAGATAATTAACTAAGTCAGAAATAGAGTAGTTAAAATCTGAACTACCTGAGTTCAAAATGGAACATGAAAATAGAAAAATCCGCTACATGTGAACACTTATCGAGACGCTTTGAATTGGATCAAGAAGCAACAATTGACAAGAAAACGCGTAACTTTGAATATAAGCTACTTCACAGAATTATTACTGCAAATTGATTTCTGCACAAAATAGACCGTGAAGATCCGGGTAGAATAACAAACTGCAAGAAGCGATATTAACTCCATAACGACAATGGGAGACATTTTGCGGGGAGGCAACTCCTGTATGACAATAGTTCCTTCAAAGTGCAGTGAAATATCAAGTGGTATGTTCACTGCAATAAAGATATACGGCTTAGAAAAGGTCTTCAACAACCCATGCTTTACGTCAGAGGTGACAGTGCTTGTCGTAAGAGGCGACTAACGGGATCGGTGGTCAGGCTCGCTGACTTGGTTGATACATATCATTGTATCCCAATTGCGTAGATCGATGCTCATGATGTCTTTCACTGGATTTTCTGGTCCAGACTCGATTATTTACAAACCGCCGTCTTATAGCTGGAATATTGTTGAGGCGTTAAACAACAATCAAACAAATAAACTACATAAAATTGGCAGACGAGTTGACAGTTCATGTACTTTCTGCGAAAATAAACTGAAATGTCAGAAAACGTTTTCTTCACTTGCAACAAAGTTCAACCATTAATACAGCAGTTTGTGAAATTGTACATCACCATCACAAAAGTTATCGATTTGGATTGCACATCGTTCATACTTGGCACTGTGTGCTATCAAACCACTTATATGCAATCACAAAACAATACATGTATAAATGAAAATGTACAGAAACTGATTTAAGAGCTAAACATCATGAGACAAACAAATAAAATAGCAAAGTAAATATAAGGAGAAGATCACTTCTGTCTGTCCCAATGGGATACATTGTTTAGCGAAAAACCTATGCTGTAATTGGATAGCATGTGTGATCAAACTTATGCTCTCCTCCGTCTACCATTACCCTCTCCTCCATCTACCATTATCCTCTCCTCCATCCAACATTGTCCTCTCCTCAATCCTTCGTCTACCATTATCCTCTCCTCCATCTACCATTACCCTCTCCTCCATCTACCATTATCCTCTCCTCCATCCAACATTGTCCTCTCCTCCATCTACCATTATCCTCACCTCCATCTACCATTATCCTCTCCTCCATCCAACATTGTCCTCTCCTCCAACTACCATTATCCTCTCCTCAATCCTCCATCTACCATTATCCCCACCTCCACCTACCATTATCCTCTCCTCCATCTACCATTATCATCTCCTCCATCCAACATTGTCCTCTCCTCCATCTACCATTATTCTCACCTCCATCTACCATTATTCTCTCCTCCATCCTCCATCTACAATTATCCCCAGCTCCATCTACCATTATCATCTCCTCCATCCAACATTGTCCTCTCCTCCATCTACCATTATCATCTCCTCCATCCTCCTCCATCTACCATTATTCTCACCTCCATCTACCATTATCCTCTCCTCCATCCAACATTGTCCTCTCCTCCAACTACCATTATCCTCTCCTCAATCCTCCATCTACCATTATCCCCACCTCCACCTACCATTATCCTCTCCTCCATCTACCATTATCATCTCCTCCATCCAACATTGTCCTCTCCTCCATCTACCATTATTCTCACCTCCATCTACCATTATTCTCTCCTCCATCCTCCATCTACAATTATCCCCAGCTCCATCTACCATTATCATCTCCTCCATCCAACATTGTCCTCTCCTCCATCTACCATTATTCTCACCTCCATCTACCATTATTCTCTCCTCCATCCTCCATCTACAATTATCCCCAGCTCCATCTACCATTATCATCTCCTCCATCCAACATTGTCCTCTCCTCCATCTACCATTATTCTCACCTCCATCTACCATTATCCTCTCCTCCATCCTCCATCTACCATTATCCCAACCTCCAACTACTATTATCCTCTTCTCCATCTACCATTATCATCTCCTCCATCTACCATTTCCATGTCCTCCATCCTCCATCTACCATTATCCTCTCCTCCATCCAACATTGTCCTCTCCTCTATCTACCATTATCATCTCCTCCATCCTCCATCTACCATTATCCTTTCCTCCATCCAACATTGTCCTCTCCTTCATCTACCATTATCATCTCCTCCATCCTTCATCTACCATTATCCTCTCCTCCATCTACCATTATCATCTCCTCCTTCCAACATTGTCCTCTCCTCCATCCACTATTATCCCCTACTCCATCTACCATTATCCTCTCCTCCATGTACCATTATCCCCTTCTCCAACTACTATTATCCTCTCCTCCATCTAACATTATCCTCTCCTCCAACTACTATTATCCTCTCCTCCATCTACCATTATCCTCTTCTTCATGTATCATTATCCCCTCCTCCATCTACCATTATCCTCTCCTCCCTGTATCATTATCCCGTCCTCCATCTACCATTATCCTCTCCTCCATGTACCATTATCCCCTCCTCCATGTACCATTATCCCCTCCTCCATGTACCATTATCCCCTCCTCCATCTACCATTATCCCCTCCTCCATCTACCATTATCCCCTCCTCCATCTACCATTATCCTCTCCTCCATCTACCATTATCCTCTCCTCCATCTGACATTATTCTCTCCTCCAACTACTATCATCCTCTCCTCCATGTCCCATTATCCTCTCCTCCATCTACCATTATCCCCTCCTCCATCTACCATTATCCTCTCCTCCATCTACCATTATCCTCTCCTCCATCTACCATTATCCTCTCCTCCATCTACCATTATCCTCTCCTCCAACTACTATTTTCCCCTCCTCCATCTACCATTATCTTCTCCTCCATGTACCATTATCCCCTCCTCCATCTAGCATTATCCTCTCCTCCATGTACCATTATCCCCTCCTCCATCTAGCATTATCCTCTCCTCCATCTACCGTTATCCTTTTCTCCATCTACCATTATCCCCTCCTCCATCTACCATTATCCTCTCCTCCATCTACCATTATCCCCTCCTCCGTGTACCATTATCCCCTCCTCCATCTACCATTATCCCCTCCTCCACCTACCATTATCCTCTCCTCCATCTACCATTATCCTCTCCTCCAACTACTATTATCACCTCCTCCATCTACCATTATCCCCTCCTCCAACTACTATTATCCTCTCCTCCAACTACTATTATCCTCTCCTCCAACTACTATTATCCCCTTCTCCATCTACCATTATCCCCTCCTCAATCTACTATTATCCTCTCCACCATGTACCATTATCCCCTCCTCCAACTACTATCATCCTCTCCTCCATGTACCATTATCCTCTCCTCCATCTACCATTATCCCCTCCTCCAACTACTATTATCCTCTCCTCCATCTACCATTATCATCTCCTCCATCTAACATTATCCCCTCCTCCAACTACTATTATCCTCTCCTCCAACTACCATTATCCTCTCCTCCATCTAACATTATCCCCTCCTCCAACTACTAATATCCTCTCCTCCATGTACCATTATCCCCTCCACCAACTACTATTATCCTCTCCTCCATCTACCATTATCCTCTCCTCAGTCTACCATTATCCCCTCCTCCAGCTACTATTATCCTCTCCTCCATGTACCATTATCCCCTCCTCCATCTAACATTATCCTCTCCTCCAACTACTAGTATCCTCTCCTTCATCTACCATTATCCCCTCCTCCAACTACTATTATCCTCTCTTCAATCTACTATTATCCTCTCCTCCATCTACCATTATCCTCTCCTCCATCTACCATTATCCTCTCCTCCATCTACCATTATCCTCTCCTCCATCTACCATTATCCCCTCCTCCATCTAACATTATCCTCTCCTCCATCTAGTATTGTCATCTCCTTCATGTACCATTATCCTCTCCTCCATCTACCATTATCCACTTCTCCATGTACCTTTATCCCCTCCTCCATCTACCATTATCCTCTCCTCCATCTACCATTATCCCCTCCTCCATCAACCATTATCCTCTGCTCCATCAACCATTATCCTCTCCTCCATCAACCATTATCCCCTCCTCCAACTACTATTATCCCCTCCTCCAACTACTATTATCCTCTCGTCCATCTACCATTATCCTCTCCTCCATCTACTATTATCATCTCCTCCATCTACCATTATCCTCTCCTCCATCTAACATTATCCCCTCCTCCATCTACCATTATCCCCTCCTCCATCTACTATTATCCTCTCCTCCATCTACCATTATCCTCTCCTCCATCTACTATTATCCCCTCCTCCAACTACTATTATCCTCTCTTCCATCTACCATTATCCTCTCCTCCATCTACCATTATCCTCTCCTCCATCTACCATTATCCCCTCCTCCATCTACCATTATCCTCTCCTCCATCTACTATTATCATCTCCTCCATCTACCATTATCCTCTCCCCTATCTACCATTATCATCTCCTCCATCTACCATTATCCCCTCCAACTACCATTATCCCCTCCTCCATCTACTATTATCCTCTCCTCCATCTACCATTATCCTCTCCTCCATCTACTATTACCCCCTCCTCCAACTACTATTATCCTCTCTTCCATCTACCATTATCCTCTCCTCCATCTACCATTATCCTCTCCTCCATCTACCATTATCCTCTCCTCCATCTACTATTATCCCCTCCTCCAACTACTATTATCATCTCCTCCATCTACCATTATCCTCTCCTCCATCTACCATTATCCCCTCCTCCATCTACCATTATCCTCTCCTCCAGCCAACATTGTCCTCTCCTCCATTTACCATTATCCTATTGGTGATCCTTTATTATCGCTTCATTTCTATTATTAATCTTTCCACCTGTGAAGATCCGGGGTAGAGTTGGCCTCAGGGAACCCATGCTTGCCGTAACCCATGGTTCCAACCCATTGTGCCTTTGTTTTCTAGAATTGGCTGTCTGCTGGTTATTGGACGAAACCTGAAGCTTTAACAAATGTTATATTTGGGATAACACTTTCTTAGTAAAGTACAGATTAAAGTACTTTGGGGGTTGAGCCCCGTCCGGGATTCGAACACACACTGCCAGAGTGAGGCACCTAATCGGCAGCACAAAGTCAGCGATCTAACCCACATCGTCCGATAACGATTCTGTCATGCGTGGGTCAATTATTTACTGCAGTACTAAATAACCATCTTTGGCGTCTAACATACTTTACTAGTGAAAATGATTGGGGGTGGGGGGTCGGGTTTGTTTTGTTGAACGCCGCACTCAGCAGTATTCCAGCTACATGACGGCGGTCTGTAAATATTCGAACCTGACAATCCAGTGATTGAATTCATGAGCATCGATCTTCGCAAATGGGACACGATGACATGTTTCAAAAGTCAGCGAGCCTGACCACCAGATCGCGTTTGTCGCCTCTTAAAACGCGCATTCGCAGGTGTGATCGGACGTGTTCACGTCGAGCTGATGAAACGAGTTCAAAATGGACTAATACACATCAACAATAACAACGAAAAACGGTGAAAGATACACAGAACTTATGTGAGTACAGTTGTGACGAGAATGTTCAGACCAATTACAATTTAATGTCGTTTGGAGAAGAAATAGTCTCATGTCATCAGAAGGCAATCGCCTGTCAATCGCTGTCACGCACCAGTCATCCGTGACAATCACTGATTTCACGTGCAATATGGGAGACACTTGAATGTTGGCGAGGGCATATCTTGTGTTTTACACCATGTAGACGCAATCCACGTCGATTATTGGAAGAACTAAGAATATAGGAATCATATTCATCAAGACATTTGAAGATATTGCTCATGTTGAATTTGTTTCTACATGTCAGTGGGTGTTTGATGGCTCCTCATGGTCAAATGTATACCAGTCAGTTTGACAAGACAATGTGCAAGACCTCATGTGTTGTTGGTGAAATTAACAATGTTTATGCCTGCATTTACCTGTACATACCACGACCCTTACAAATATGTTCTGACGTGGAGTTGAACCCAGGCCCGCGGTGTCGGGGCAGTGGCGGTAGGAGTGCTCGGAGTAAGGCAACTGGACAGTCTACTCTAGCGTTCACGAGTGACGTTAATTCAAACAACAGCGATTCTGACCAATACGAGTGAGTGAGTGAGTATGGTTTTACGCCGCTTTTAGCAATATTCCAGCAATATCACGGCGGGGAACGCCAGAAATGGGCTTCACACATTGTACCCATGTCGGGAATCGAACCCGGGTCTTCGGCGTGACGAGCGAACGCTTTAACCACAAGGCTACCCGACCGCCCCGACCAATACGAGGATGACACCACTGATGTTTTGAAACTGATAAGATCGGACATTGATAAACTTAATAGAAAGTTTGATACAGTCAGAAATGAAATTAAAATTAATTTTTTGAAGATGATATCAGAAAACGTTGAACTTAAACAAAAGAATATCTAAACTATTTTTGTTGATAAAAAAGAGGCCCAGAGCAGGAGAAACAATCTTTTTATTCATGGCATAGAGGGCGTGATTGGAGAAAAGTGGGCGGAGACTGAGAAACTAGTGAGTTATTTTCTACACGATAACCTTGGTATGGACAATGTGACACTATCGATATCGAGCGAGCTCATCGTCTAAGAAGTCAAGGAAGACAGAAGCCTTTAATTGTAAAGTTCCTGTCCTACAAGGGCATGGTAAGCATCATTGAACTTGCCAGAGAGAAACTTTAAAGGAAACGAGTTGTTCCATGTAGAGAACGATTATACGGAGAGAGTCAGAAAGATAAGTGCGGGGCTTATCCCTTATATGGTGGATGCACGTAAAAATGATAAGACTGCTTACCTCTCCTATGACAAGCTAGTGAAAAACGGCGAAGTCTATGTCCTTGAAAATAATGATGGTTGGATGGTTTGTGGTTTAACGCCGCGCTCAGCAATATTCCAACTACATGACGGGGGTCTGTAAATAATCGAGTCTGGACCAGACAATCCAATGATTAATATCATGAGCATCGATCCACGCCATTGGGATCGATGACATGCATCAACCAAATCAGTGAGCCTGACCACCCGATCCCGTTAGTCACCTCTTACGACAAGCATAGTCGCCTTTTATGGCAAGCATGGGTTGCTGAAGACCTATTCTACCCCGGATTTTCACGGGTCTGAAAATGAGACCTCAGAAAGATCAGTAATCGACCCACTACCACCAATCGGGGGTCACCGAGCCATAATCGTTGGGCACATGGAGGGACGGCTCATGGCCCAGGAGGAGCGGCGGCGAGGGTACTCATGGGGAGTATGTTGGCCCAGGAAGACGGCCGCGGCCCAGATTCAAAGACCGATACATATCTACCTGTACGGGACACGCCACCATCTACACTGGTCAATCTTAATGTGTGTGTGTGTGGAACATACAAGGAATACATTCCCATCTGCAAGATAACGCCTTCATGACATTCATGAACAGTTTGATATTTTCGGCTATGTCGAAACTATGCAGTGTAACACTAGTAAGCTAGTAAACTTATTTCCTGATTATCTATGTCATGTAACCCAAGCAAAAAGAATCCAGCAGTTAAAGGATAGTTAAAGTTAAGGATAATTTCATCATTGGGTTTCTATACAAACTCCCTGAAACATCCCCGTTATACGAGGACCCTGAGATTGATGGTATTGAAGAGTTGGACTCTAAAATATCAGTTATTATATCGCGCTATGGTAGTGATACACCTATCCTATTATTAGGGGAACATAATGCCAGAGTTGGGTCGAATGACGATATTTTGATTGAAGATGATCATGACTTTAATTACCCACAGATTTGTATTCAGCTGATGACTTTAACGAGATCAACGCAAGACCTTGTAGTGAATAAGTATGGGTTAGCTCTATTGGAAGTATGCAAGTTGTGGGGAATACACATTGTAAATGGTAGGAGAAAAGGTGATGAAGTTGGTTCAGTCACGTGTATTACAAGAAATGGATCAAACCTAGTTGACTATGTACTAGCAACTACAAACTGTTTTCAATCTGTTATAGATATCGTTGTTCATTCCAGAACGGACTCGGGCCATCTTCAAGGATCTTGTATTTTACAAGTTAAATTAAATTCAAGTGCTGTTTATGTCGCAAACGATGGCGGCGTAATTAATATGTGACGATGTGTTGAAATATAAATGGGCTCATTTACGACGTAGAAAATTAAATGACGCTGAAATATCTGAGATATCACTTAACACTGTGAATGATCTTCTGCTATTGCAACTGAGAAGCTAGTGGAGCTCTTGCAACATATAGGGAATCATCTTAAACGTAACTGTAACAGTCCATAGTCGAGTTTAATACGTGTACAACCTAAATGGTTTGATCATGAATGTAAGCTCGCAATAAGAACCAAATATTGTCGTCTTAACACGTTTCGGAGATGTCGAACAAATGATAATTTGAGGAGGTATATTCAGTCTAAGAGACACTTCCGTATTTCATGTAAAGAGAAGTGCCAATATTTCAACAATGAGATCGCGGACGATGGCGATTGTAAGAAGTTTTGGGTTAAAATAAAAGCACTACTGCAGAACCGAAATGAGAAGATACATATGTCGGCAGAGAAGTGGTTTATTTATTTTAAAGATTTATTACGCCCGACTCGTTGTAACAGCAGTGATGGGTTTGATGCAACTGTGAATGATTATATGACACATCACGATGATGAATGTACTTATTTTATTACTTGCCCGTGAAGAGATCACCCGTTTAATAAACATACAGCTGTATTACACATTGTGTAATACCAAAACGCGTGCTTATGTACTCTCGGAACACGTTTCACGAACAAATATTGAAAGCTCTCAACATCCCTTGGCTTATTCAACGACATTGCGTGTGGAGATGATAGATCACTGAGAGGAGCTTATGCACACTCGATGACCTCAGCAACCTTGTTGCTAGGTTGACGTCACATGGCATTGTTTCGCCGTAGGATCTTGCAACAAAATTCCACAAATTACGTCATCGGGTATTGTGACGTAATTGTAAACTTTGAGGTGCAAGGCCCCGTTCCACAAGGCGATCGTACGGTAGCGCAACGACAGTCGTTGGTCTAAGTTAAAGTATATGAGTTGCGATAACCTTAACGCTACGATTATTTTGTGGAACGGACGCCTGAATTCTAAAGGTGGACCGTTGGATGGTATTAAATTCATATGTTTCAACTTTTGACGTATTTGAAGTACATGTATTACTGTGTTAAACTCAGTTGGATTATGCCGTGGATCGTGTAGGTGTCAGCCTATTCACACTCAACAGTATAATTCTAAAAACGTTATAAATGGCCAGTAATAAATAAAATACTAAACTCGCTCCCGTGTTATACCAATTTTATGAAACTCGTGAATAGTTGTGGTATCTGACTCGCTTTCGCTCGTCAGATACCAGAACTATTCACTCGTTTCATAAAATTGGTATTACACGGGAGCTCGTTTGGTATTCTATTTGTAACAGTATGGATAATCTGTCAGAACGTATTAGCAGAGAGGAGATTGAAATTAATCAAGTCACTTCAAATGGGCAAATCCCGGGGTATTGATGATTTACCACCCGAAGTTTTTAAACACGCTAATTCAATTTTACTATATTTAGAAATATTATTCAATGCTATATTGGATAGCTTTTTTTCCGATAGTTGGAATGTCGGCATGATTATCCCGTTGTATAAAAAGGGGATGTTTATGATCCAAACAGTTACCGTTCTATTTCTTTGCTACATGTCATGGGTAAAATATTCACATCTATCCTTGAATCCAGAATAAGGATATGGCTGCAGGTACATAAAGTATTACATGAATGTCAAGCAGTTATTAGACATGACTATGCTACAATTAATCATATATTTGTCCTATAATCTTTATGTCAAAAGAATTTGAGAAAACCAAAACACAGATTCTATGCAACTTTCATAGACTTTCGTAAAGCATTTGACTTTGTTGACAGAAATAAGCTATTGTATGTACTTCTCAAAGGTGTACATGGGAAAATGTTTAGAATTCTAAAAGATATGTATGACAAAGTCTTAGTTTGTGTTAGAATCGGAAGTTCGAAAACTGAAATATCATGTGGAGTACGCCAGGGATGTATGTTGAGTCCTGTTTTATTTATATTTTTTATAAATGTGCTTGTAGATGAAATGAAGAAATATGGATATAGAGGTGTTTTTGTTAGAGATGGACTAAACGATATCATAATGATATTATTTGCAGATGACGTTATATTGATTGATGACACTCTAATAGGCCTACAAAGAAAACTTGATGTGTTAAAAGGTTAATGTAACAAATGGGGCCCAGAAGTTAATATTGAGAAGTCATGCATTGTTGTTTTCAGAAATGGCGGATACCTAAAAAATACAGAACAATGGACTTATGGTGGTACACATATAAAAGTAGTATCCCACTATAAATATCTAGGTATTGTCTTCACATGCACATTAATTTGGTCAAAAGCGTGTGAAACATTAGCACTACAAGCCAGAAAGGCTTCGTTTCCTATTATTACCTTATTAAAGGATTATCCAAACATTTCTCTTAAGGTAGCATCTCCAATATTTGACAGTAAAACAGCTTCCATATTGTTATATGGTTCGGAAATATGGGGTTACACTTCTCGTGAAAATATTGAATATTTTTTAATTTAAACGATATTTATCTGTTAAGAAAAAGTATCAACAAATGCCGTACTAGGCGAAGTAGGTAGGACCTACTTATGGGTTAACTATTTTAGTCGGTGTATAAAGTATTTGTGCATGCCGTTGCATATGGATAGTTGTCGATACCCAAAGCCATGTTATGACATGTTGAAATCACAGAATGAAAACGGCAGCCACAACTGTGTAACGCATGTTCGTTTGCTGCTACTAGAGACTTGATTTCCGTATGTTTGGATCGCACAGGAATGTGGCAGCATATCAAATTTTATACAATGTTATAAGCAAAGATGTAAAGACATAGATATTCAGAATCGGCATGCTAAATTATTTTTTCGTCATTTCTAAACCATTATTCTACATATACATGTAAGTCTGTACTCGAACCGGAGAAATATATTATGGACTTATGTCCAAACAAGGATTTTATCCGCATATTATTTAAATTCCGATGTTTAAACCATAAGTTGGGTATTCAACTCTTTCGTAACAATGACAAAGTCAATATTGATTTACTTTAGTGCAAGAAATGTAGTCATAATATAATTGAAGATGAATACCACATCTTTTCAGTTTGTCCATTTTATAAGGAAAACAGAAAGCTCTACATCTAAAGCTACTATTACCAGTATCCATCACGATCAAAATTTAATCAACTAGTAGCAACAAAAAATATTAAGCTAATTAAAAATATAACGATATATTTGAAAAGAAATCTGCCTGTATAATGTATCATAAATATTGTATTGAGATAGTATTACAGTTGTCCAACCTTTCCGTGTGAAAAGGTTTATCTCATGTAATGTACTTTCGGCCATGCGGCCTTTGATTAAACTTCTTCTTCTTCTTCTTCTTCTTCTTCTTCTTCTTCTTCTTCTTCTCAGTCGCCTGTTACGGCACGCATGGGTTGCTGAAGACCTATTCCATCCCGGATTCTTCACGGGGATCTATTATTTCTGAGATTCAAGCAGGTTTTCGCAAGAAGTATGCCAGTATTGATAACATTTGTGTTTTATAGGGTTTGATTGATATTAGAAAGCACAAAAACAACTTGTTCTGTGCAGTTGTAGACTTTCAGAAGGCGTCCAAATTATATAACGAATAAGGTTATGGCAAACAACTTCTGTCATATGGCATGACGATTAAACTATTTAGATTAATTCAGGTTATATACTGTAATAATAAACCCAATATTATCCATAATAGAGACATCTTGGGCTACTTTAGCTGTAACAAGGGAGTGCGCCAGGGAGAATACTTGTTTCCATTATTGTTCAGTCAAACGACATTGAAACCTATTTCAAAGCCTATAACTGTACAGGTATCACTTTAGACACTGTTGTAGGATTTAAACATGCATAAATTGTGATACTTGTTTTGTGTTTTGTTATCTTTTTGTAAGAGCGACAATGTCACCTCTGGGATTCCATAGAATTCAGAAGACTACTTCTGCCCTGGAACCCCCCACAATGCTATAGCTCGTGTACATAGAGAACAAAAATGGATATCGACCACCACCTGTAACCGTTCTGTGGCCAGGTTGGCCCAGACGTGTAGGGCATCGCAAAATTCAGTGTTGCGTCTTTTGCAGCGTGCTAGAAATCTATAAACGTGAGTTCGAATCCCAGATTCGCACGTGGGCTTCACAAAGAAATAAACAAGTGAGACCTGCATAACCTCCTACTTCAATCTGACACGCCGTGATATAACTGAAATACAGCCTTAGAATGTTGTTTTATCCTGTCGTTTATCCTGTGGGAGTACTTTATGTCATTTGAGAGTGAGGCGCAACTAAACTGGTCTGTCTGTCTGTCCAAACTCACCCAGATCTATCAAACTTAACATTCTTAAATATATTTGTTTCTCTATTTCGGGTTTTTCTTGTCATTCTTGAAATGGCTTATACTGTTCTTATATAACTCTAATGGAAACTATTATATTCGTCACATGTGTCATTCGGGGTCTGAAGTAACTATAGTTATAGTTGAGACGACGTGCACTCCACGAGACCGAATTCAAAAATGACACATGCACCAAACATTTTTAGCCGAGGTCTTACATGTCGAAAATATAACTCTTCATCAGGATTATAAAGTGTATTATACGGGCATTTTGGACCGTCGTCATCAATAACGAAGTTCGTTACGCATTATTACACAATATGTGCCACAGCTATTTGTCATTAGCAGTGGTGTCTTCAATCAGTAATAAAAAAGAGATAGAATTACAATCCTTATACATTGTACACAAATTATGCAAATAAACATAATACCAACTACCGGAAAGAAAGCAAGAGGAAGAGAAGATTCTGATCGTTGTGGTTAGACATCTGCATGAGGAAGAGGCAAGCGAAGAAACCGCAATCAGCATATTCTCTACATATACCAAACAAAAGTCTAAATAGTCACCTGATTTCTCTTCATTCCCAGCCGTACAACAGTCTACCGCCACACGTACGTTCTTCGACTGAAGAACTGAAGTCCCAAGCCCAGGAAAACGACACTCGTAAAATTCCTGGATGATTTGGGCAAAATGCTAAAGTTAGGTTGAAAGACGAGCCCGGAGACGATCGAGTAGTTTCATATAACTAATTATTTTCCGGGGCCTGCAGATGTTGTGAGCTATTGATAACTGGCTGCTGCTTGACAACAATGTGCATGATGCAGCTACTTTTATCTTGTTAATGTTATTATTATTGACTGTCCGCCATTTGATACACATTGTGCAATTGTGCTGTGCATATATGAACTGTATATGATATCCTACCATTGCAAAAGAAATCCATAACAAGCTTGTATATGGTTTTGAAAGATCCAAAGCATATACAAGTTTGGAATGATGCGATATACAGAAATATACAAGTGTGAATATATGACATAATCATACAAAAATATACAATAGTGTATATATGTTGTATCCAAATTGTTTTTCTTTGTATATACCAGTAAAGTGAGATAATTCTTATGTATTCGTGTATAATTATTGTATATGTACAAAATGAAGAGTTTTAAGTTGAGCACGGTGTTCCTTTGTAAATGTTGGTAAAGGGGGATATTGCTATGTATTGTTCTATAATTGTTTTGTATGTGCAAAAAGCTGATCAAAATTGTTAGCAAGTTACAAATAAAACTGATATAGTGGCGTGTAACATTATTGGAATGTTTAATTAGTACTCCTCACTGTTAGAGGGAGTCCTTTCTCTCAATGATATTGACGGGTAAGCGATTGAGGCGTCTGGTACTTTTCCTGGCGCGGTGCTTATAAGTAATTATGACATGGTTAATATTTGTATTGTTTAGGGTGTTACACAATTAAACATATCTATTTCTTTTGAGTGATTGAGTGATTGTTGTTTAACGCAGCATCAACAATCGTCTAGCTATTCGCGTCGATTGTTCCCAAGAATTATGGCTCACATTTAACCGTCCCGTTATTTTGCAGATTGTTCTCTTCATTGGTGAAATGGCACACACCTAAATCCTTTTCACTTCCCCCAACATTGTTATATATGTATGCAAACTGATCAATCTGTCTTTATGATATTTGATAAAAACGTGATTTTATTGAATGTGTCAAGGCTACCATAGTGCTTTACAAAGACGCGTGTGCGAGCATGTGCACGTGCATGTATATTTGTATACGCGAGATGCTCATGTATGTTTGTATATGCGAGGTGCTCGTGTGATATATTCTACTATAATCCATGGGGTGTGGGAGGGGCAGGGGGAATGGGGGGATCTGCACAAGATGTTAATGTATTCATACTTCTCACGATCTCCAGATAAGCTGCGTATTTGCGTGAAATACGCAAACTGCATTTGTAAATCACCATAAACCTTTTGAGTTGCTTGCGTACACAAATTATAAAATCCAATATGCGTAATAACCTAATGTAGCTTTCCAGCTCGCGCTCACAGATGTTTTTACATATCTTTTCTTACTGGGTGAATGCAGGCATCTTGTACACAAGAATTCCACTGTAGTGAATAATGCACAGCTGTGCAACATCTTATTTATTGTAACTTGTATCACTGTAACGAAGTTATGTAGTACATCAACACATGTTCAGTAGAAGTTAAAAACTAAAACAGTATAGAAGTACAATTATTTTGAACAAGGTCCATTCATAGGTTTGCAATTAAGGATTGACTGTGTATTTTTTTCGGTTCATTGAGGTATGAATCGAAAAGCCGATGTGTAAACTGTATGGATCCGTGTAGCGGATTCTTACAAAAGTTTGCACTTCGGTTTTTCGATTCATACCTCAATGAACCGAAAAGAAATACACATTCAATGCTTATAATTAAATTCGACAACGTAAAACATGTTTTATCTACAATAGTTTAACCAAAAACAGTTGTATATATCAAAACAGACGAAAATGACGAGATTGAAAAACATTCCAGGTGTATGAATACATACTGTGGCGTGACATAAATCAGGTGATCGTTTAATTTATGCACATAACTTGAGACGCCTACACGGCCAGTGGCCAATAAACGGAGAGTAGGATCAAAACAATGTTCATTGGACCTGTCAATCAAGGCAAGAGACGAGAAGAACTGCAACAGTCAGACTGTAACGAACCGGAAGAAATATGTCCGGGAGAAACTGTTTCATATGACATGGTCTGCAAAATAACGGTACGGTAAAATTTGGGCCATAATTCTTGGGAACAATCCACGCGAATAGCTAGACGATTGTTGATGCGGCGTTAAACAATAACCACTCAATCACTCAAAAGAAATAGATATGTTCCCTGAAAACGGGAAAACACAGTTGGAAAAATGGTAGTTAGAAATGAAACCCGAAGACATGAAAGTTGTGGAACCGAAGCGAGTGGGGACAAAAACAGGCGAGCGAGCCTGCACGTTTGGGATATTGGGATTCCCCGACATTCCGCAGTAATAAAATTAGTGCGCCTCGGTGGTCGTGGCTTAAGTTTTTACATTCATTGGGAAAGGAATGCAAAAACAAGTAACCAATTTAGGCAATCGGAATGCAGGAATTTCAATGAACACAGCGAAATTTTAATAATTATCCTATAGACGGGATGAGAGTAATAATACACTGAATACCGCAACAAACTATCAATACCCAATGTGAATTACAACATGTGAGTGAACGCTCAATAGCTCAGTCATTTATCGGAAGCCCTGGTCTCCCACACTCCCACTCAATTGTCAAAAGAACTGGTAACCTGCTGAAGGAAAGCGATTAAATTGATGACATAATGGGAACGTTTCAGCTTGCATAATAGTGTTTTATTTAACCAGAATCTTAACAGAAAGGTTAATGGGGGCATATGAACCTTGATGGCAAAAATTTCAGCATAAGTGAAATTACAGTTAACCCAATATTAAAATGTTGGAAACGTATCATCATCTTATTTTAGTACCGACGATATGAGCATGAACTATTCAAATACACACCCTTGATATCCGGAATGACACATAACTTTCTAAGGCTTGGAAACATTTGAAACTTATATATTTACAAATGTTTCCTCACCTAAGGAAACGTTCATATTTCAAACCCTAGTACACTTAGAAGGGACTATGAAAGCTCAGAACCTATTACAATTAAAAGGAATGCATTCGAATACTCTATGATCAAGTATTTACTCGGGTATCAACTTTTTATTTCAAGCCTTGGAAATGTCAGAAAATCCGATCAGAGCATTCAGGACAATGGTGCTTGTGCATACAACAATACACGGTGATCATATGTCTCAAAGTTGAAGCTCCATATCACATAAACGCCCAAAGTTAATTCATATCGGCAAAGAACCACATAAAGCTGGTCACAGCATACATTTCCTATTGTAATTGCGTTTGTTTCAATGGTGTAAAATCCGGCTTTTAGAAACTTGTAATGTGTTTCAAGATAGAGCGCAAACTTGTTACGATTCAAGATATGTATACTAAATACTAATCACAAATAATCAAGTCATAGTGATCCTCACGAGTTATGCAGATTCGCGTATCATTCAGTTATGTGTTAGAAATATTACATTGACAATTATCTGGTCATTTCTATCTTATTGAATAACAGTAACTCCAACGTATGTTTCTTGACATCCCTTGAGGCGGCCGGGTAGCCTTGTGGTTAAAGCGTTCGATCGTCACGCCGAAGACCCGGGTTCGATTCCCGATATGGGTATAATGTATGGATCCCATTTCTGGTGTCCCCCGTCGTGATATTGCTGGAATATTGCTGAAAGCAGCGTAAAACCATACTTACTCACTCACTTGACATCCCCTACTGTGTGAAATTCGATGCTGAGTGAAAAGCTGATTTAAAGGGCATGTCATTCTTTGTAATAATACAGTTAATGTATAAATTCCAAAAAGATATTTACTCTGGTAAAGGATCCGTATCAAATGGATGATACATATTTTTATTGCAGTTACTGGGGTAATACAAGCACAACAGAGAAATTTTCCCATGCCACTCTGCAGTACCGTCAAAAGAACCACCAAACTGAAGCACTTGTAAATCATCCTCTCCATAGCCTGTTCCTGGTTCCTATCAAAACAAAGGATGAAGATCCTAAATGTCTACAGAGATGTCTGGTGGGGAAAATCATTCCGCATCTGAGGGAGAGAACATCCCGTCACTAAGGCCTACATATACATGTACACCAAGATTTTACATCCTTGTTATACAGGATCATTGTTTTGATAGTGAGAATATATCAGAAAGAATGTCAATGTTTGGGTCAGAAGGCTACAAGGAAGTTCTATTTCATCCTTGCGAGTGAGTGTTTTGACGACGCAATCAATAACGTTCAAGCCAGATCAGGAATCGAATCGTAGAAGTGTGACAGAAGTATTCCTGTTGTGGTAGTTCTCATGCACTCCTGTATTTTGTTCAACATGTTATAAGAACATGGTCACTGAGACGGGTCCTCGCCATATCACTCCGAGAAGTCCACACAATATCGCGCGACAAAGCGATAATACGGAACACAATGACACAACAATAGAATTAGACGATGCAGCGATAGTACGACACGACAAGTTGATAGTTGAACCTCAATCAAGTTCTATTCCCACTTATCAGAAAGATTCCATACATATATCTTACATAAGACACAAAACGTGGATTGATCATTTATTGTTAACAATTAATTATAACCAAGCAATGATTATTTTCGACGTTTTTCCATAGGGCTTGGGGGCAGAATAGCTACCAGATTTGGGCATAGCATCATTGTTGCCCTACTAACTAGTTTAAATCAATTAACCGTAGCATTTAATGCTATTTGGTTGATATCTAATATACATGTGCACTTGCTGCACATGATTTGGTGATTATAAGTGAGACTGATACCTTGCATAAGATGTTATTTTAACTACAGCCCTATCAAGTTAGTGAGCAAATATTGGTTGCAAAAATTCACATACACGACTACAATTACATTGTAGAGTAGTAGTAGTTAGTGAGCTGAATTTACTTACTTATATTGGAGATTTAACGTGCGCTTTCCGACTGCAAGCGTATGTCGCACACGGGCCCGACCAGGCCATTTAATGTGTTTCCGAAAAGGGGAAACCCAGGAGGGGGCTTTAGGGGTTGCTTATATAGTAATTTTGAGATTTGGAATGAATGCCAAGAGTGGGTGTAGGACGAACTAAGGGAGCTGTGTGTGTTGGGTGGTTGTTAGATAAGGTAGTTTTGGTTTTGATATTTAATTTGGGGTTTAAATGCGACTAATTAGTCCTGTTTTAATAAGGTATATGCCTAAGGCTTTGAATTTTTCGAATTTATTTTGTGGATTTAGGATTGATTCTAGTGTAAGTGCGGTTTTAAGAATTAGGGTGGTCTGTAGTGTTGTTCGGTGTGTTTGGTAGTGTGTGCAGTGAATGAGTACGTGTTCTGGTGTTTCTTGTTGTTTGCAATGTGGGCATTTTCCTTTGTGTAGATTAGCTATTTTACGGTGATTATTTAGTTTGATGTGGCCTGTTTGTAGTTTAGTAATTATTCTGTCGATTTTTTTGGATGGGTGTAGTATTTTTGGTTAAGTTAGGTTTTTTTTTAGTACTTTCCTGATTTGGCTATTAGAGTTCAGGTATATATGTTGCTTTTATTGGTGATTTTTTGTTTAGTTACACTTTTGATTTCTGATTTTTAGCTGGGTAAGTTAAGCTTTTTTCTGGGAGTTTAAGGGGTAATTCTGCTGCTTTATCTGCATTTTCATTTCCAAAGATTCCTACGTGGGCGGGGATCCGAATGAACTCTATTTGTTTACCTGCCTTAGTTAAGTTGTTTGAGCTTTTGAGTATTTGATTTATTAGTTTGGGGCGGTTTTTAGTGTTTTTATTTTTGAGGGCTTGTAGTCCACTGAGGGAGTCAGTTAGGATGAGGTTTTTGGTGTGTTTTTTTAGATTGCTGATTGTGTAGTGCTGAGGCCATGCCCATGAGTTCGGCCGTGAATATTGATTGGTTTTTTGTGAGTCGGTAAAATTGGGTGTTTTTGGTTGGTTGTGCGATGTGGACTCCGAAACCTGTGTGTTTTGAGATCGGATCTAAGGATCCGTCTGTGTATATGTGACACCAATTTGGCTAATTTTCGTGTATGTATGCTAGTGTGGTGGTTTTAGCGATGTTAGGATCGGTCTGTTTATTTAGTGTATCGGCTAGTGTTGTGTCTATTTTTGGTATTTTAAGATTTGGAGTGAAGACATTGGATGATTTATTGTTTTGTTTTAGATTATTTATTTTGTGTTCATTTAGGTAATTGGTTATTCTTTGGGAAATTGGAGTAAGTAGTGGATTTTTCACGGCTAGGGCTTGGTTTCTAGGGCTAACATTATTTTTTATTAAGTTTTCGATTAGAGGGTTTGATTGGGACGCGGCCCAGAAGTTTAGGGTAAGTTGTTCCCTACGAAGTTTAAGTGGCATTTCTCCTGTTAAGGCCTGGAGTGAGGTGGAGGAGGTGCCATGTTGAGTTCGTGTGATTAGTTTTAGGGCCTGGTACTGGATTGAGTCTAGTTTTTTTAATGAGAGAGTTGTTTAGGGTGTCGTAAATGGCACTGCCATAGTCTAGTTTGGTTCTAATTAGTGATATATAGAGTGAGAGGAGGGTATTTTTAGAGACCCCCAGTTGAAGCCGGTAAGGCATCTTAACGTGTTTAGGTCTTTGCTGCATCTGGTTACTAGGTTTTTAATGTGAGCATCCCAGGTGAGATGTTCGTCGAAGATTAATCCTAAGAATTTGGTTTGTTTTTGAAATTTGATTGGTTTGTTATTTAGTTGGGGGTTTAGGGAGGCGGGTTGAATATTTTTGTGTTTATAAACAATTCCTGTGTTTTTTTCTGAGTTTAGGGAGAAGCCCCATTTGTCAGCCCATTTTTGTATTCTATTTAGAGATTTTTGTAGTACGTTTTGGGCCATTTTAATGCTTTTAGTGCGGATCCAGAGAGCGAATTTTGATGTGTTTACTTTTGGGGATAGTACCTCGAATAGATCGTTAATCATAATATTGAAGAGTGTCGGGGTTAGGATGCTGCCCTGCAGAGTGCCATTTTCTAGGGGACATTGGTCCCATAGCGTTTAGACTATGCCCACTGTGATTTTGCGGTTTGTTAGGAAACTTTGGATGTAGTTAATTATTTGACCTTTAAGACCTATTTTTTTGTAATTTTTGTATTAGCCCGTTATGCCAAACCATGTCGAATGCTTTGGAGAAGTCTAGAAAGATGCCTGTCGTATATTGTTTGTTAAGTTGGCCTGTTTTAATGTCCTGCTCTAGTCGGGCGAGGTTATCTAAGGCTGAGCGTCCAGGAGTGAAACCGCTTTGGTCTGGATTTATTATGTTGTTTTGTTCTAAGTGGTGTTGTAGCCTGTTTTATGCCATTGGTTCCATTACTTTGCATAAGTTAGAAGTTAGGGAGATTGGTTTGTATAAATTAGCCTGGTCAGCTGGTTTATTGGTTTTTGGGATTGGTATGACCACGGCGTGTTTCCAAGGTGATGGGACCTGTCCTTTTAGATATATGAGGTTATAGAGTTTGGAGTAGTTTGGGTGGTAGGTGTTTAATTATCTGGTATGAATTAAGGTCTAAGCCTGGGGCTGTGCCCTTTTACCTATTTTGAAGGACGTGGAGTAGTTCTTCCATTGTGAAATGGAGATTAATTTCTAAGATATTATCTTTTGGCTCTTTGGTAAATTTGGTTTCAGATTTTAGTTGTTCCTGGAATTTTTGGTTGAAGTTGCTGTTGCAACTGACGGCCGTGAAGTGATTTGCTAGGTTATTTGCTTTTTGAGTGGGGTTTGATGAATTGTTTATGTTGGGAGTTTTTTTATGACGTTCAATGCCCCTAATGGCGTGGATTTTGCACCAAACTGTTATGGCGTCTGTATGATAGTTAATTTCTTCGCAAAAGAATTTTCAGTCTCTAGTTTGAGCTGTTTTAATGTACTTTTTGAATTAGTTCGTGTGCTATTTTTAGGTGTTTGAAGTCACGTTTGGCTTTATTGAATGCGGATTTGCGTTTACGTCTAGTTTGTTCTATCTCCTCGTCCCACCAAGGAACCGAGGGTTTGCCTGTGTTGGTTGTTTTGAAAGGAATGGAGTTTTTAGCTGCGTTAATTATATAGTCAGTTAGATTTTTACAGTAGATTTCGGGGTCGTTACTGTTTAGGTCAGCTAGGTTAGCCTTGATGCAAATTTCCTGAAATTTGTCCCAGTCGTCTTTGTTGTAGTGAAATTTAGGTTCCTGGTTTTGGGTTGGTGTTGGGATGTTTACGTCTCCTATAGTTATATTTATGGGTAAGTGGTCACTGCCTAGTGGTACTCCGTGTACTTCCCATTGAATACTTTGGGCTAAATCTGGGGTGCATATGGTGAAGTCTATAGCCGACATTCTGTGGTGTATTTTGTCGTATCCAGTAGGTTGGTTGTTATTTAGTAGTATTGAAGTTTCATTTCATTCCTTTCATATTAATGTGTATTCAAAGAAAACAGACAGGCACTATATTCATAGAAAGGTTGTGATGCCCACAGTACAATTCACGCCTACGACTAATTGATAAACTATCTAAGAACAAAGGAAATGTTTTTCTTCTTTTATCCATTTAGTGCCCACTAAAATGGTTGTGTTGTCCTATTTACCATTACTTAGAATGAGACCGTGATATGTCAAGACCTATAAGTCAAGTTACAGTCTCTGGTGCAACGAACCATGACCAGTGTTTTTAAAACTTTAGTTCTTTGTTCTTACATGTATGTTATGAAAGAACACTATTTATCAACAATACTTGTTTTGGTGTCATATGTGGATCTATGCCACCATTTAATTATTCGAATACTTTTTGTGGGTTTGTTTCGCGAAAAAAATAAAGAGTTTATGTAATTTTATAACCAGGTAAAGATGAAATATCATTTGTTTAAAAGAAGTATGAATTAGCCAAATATGACGTCCGTTGTAGTCGTCCCATTGGTTTGACTTCATATCACCTTACCAAAAGTGCATATTGTCTGTCAGGATTATTATAATATGACAACTACATGCTGCTTATGATACTAAGTTATGGAGGACATGAGTGCTCATCAACAAATGTTAAGTACATATAATTGTATATATATCATAAACGTTCTTTTATCTGAAGCACTTGTTTGAACTCCCATGCTCAATGTGTGAATGTGAATGTGTCAAAACGTAGATTCTTACATGTAGCTGTACGCCTTGAAGAAGTTAAGGGTAGTCCTGATTTCTCAAGAAGAAAGGGCATGTCAAACAAACAACACACCAGGGACTGGCCATCCAAGCGGAATGACATACTTTATTTTTTAACTGATACTATTAACGATTAACTGAAACTATAAACATGCTTAAACATGTGGGTTAACTCCCTCACACGTTTATATGCATGCTGGTTATGTGTTGAAGCTATATATAATCTAATGACTATACTGTTGTGTTATGACCAGATATGTTTGTTTAAGGAAATGATTCACATAATTACGTTTCCATAAACATATAAATAATCCTCGCCCCGACATACGCTACCCTCAGAATATTTAAAGTCAATTCCTGAGTAAATTCGAGGTTATGAATTTTACATTTTCGGTGGACAAATAGTTTGTTTTAGATCTAGTCTGGGTTTACAAAGGAAATTCATAGTCTTTCACCAACTGCTGGAATTGCCGCCGTGAACGATACAATATGCAAGCTTTTTAAAGGATAGTAGATATTCAGAATAAATTCAGTTGAATACTAAACTAAGCCTAAAGTTTGTGGAGTTTGTACAGAATTACAGCTTTTTAAACATTCTGACAACATGCACAAACCTGAAATCCACACGTGTATGGTACTATCCGGGGGAACTACATGCATTCTTAAAAGAGGGATATGCCCTTAGAAGTGAATTTGTAACATCGTACCTCACAGTAACAATATTACAAGTGTTGTTTCAATTTAATCCTCTAGGTCACACTTACTAGCATGCAACAGTCTTACCTTATTCACCTTCAAACTCAGATCTGTGCAACTAAGAATACTCTTTCACAGAATGTAGGCGAATGTATTTATGATAATTTATTATACATGTAAGTGTTTTATGCGTAATGTTTTCCTTTATCATTCAAGTTAAAGTTCCATATAATTTGGCATACTTGTTGAGTCTTCGCTCACAACAGAAAACGTTTTTCTCGTATCCTTCATTGCATGTATATTTTGTATTGGAATAACGATGATTATTTTTCATATCTGTGAAATGACTTTTGAAGATATCGGGATACTCAAATAGCATAAAGTAATCTAATGATCTCTGTCTATATATTAGTAGTGGGCACTTCCTTTCCCTAGAAGACGTCTAATTGGTAACAACTAAATTGGTAATTGGTAATTGGTAAATTACAACTGGTAATGCCTAAATATGTTTGTATCCTAAGCTTGTTTCGGAATTGTTTAGAATGAAAACGTTTCAGATTTAATAAGCAAAGCAAAATGATACAAGAATCAGTTAATCAAGTACATTTAATATCGAAATGTGTTTGTGTCGGACGATATTATCTAGTAAGTATATGTGATTGATCACTTACAATTGTTAATGGTGTCACTAAACGATCGACATTTCTCTTCTGATACGCTTGATTCAATTGCATTGCGATTAAATTTCACCAAGACCCAAAACATAAGTTTGATATAAAGATTGTAACAGCAGAAGAGAGACTCGCGAAAGAGACCGTTTAACTAAGGAATGACACCATTAACTATATTACACAGTTTTCATGAACATGTTTATGTTCAAAACATGTGGAGACTTTAGGATGTTGAGATCGCGGCATAAGTCATACATGACATAACGTTTTTAGTTAAAATAATCAAATTCTCTGTTCCTTCTGGACCTTAGCATAAAGCTTAAGCACCAGTTTTATACCTCATCATATTTTTAACTTTTTAATAATGATAAGGATGGTGTAAAAGAGTGGATAAATAGAATTTAAAGTCATTAAGAGAAGCTCTAGGAAATATTGCAGGGAAAGCTGCATCTGCACTTCATAGTATATTAAGAAGTATTGTATCCTGGCTCTAGACTTTATTCGCTGAGACTGCTACTTAGCTTAGTCAAAACTATTTATCAAAATCAAGAATAAACCTGCCGAAATTCCACCTACTCTAAGTGTTGTTTTCTGATCGATATGTTGTTGATGTTGAGTAACAATATGTGGTGTTTGTTCAATTACTAAACGTGGTTGAGATGTTACTTCTGTGTTTGGCTGAATTAAAGCAGATGGCTGTGGTTTGACTATTCCTGTCTCACCCGTGCTTGGGTGAGTTCTTAAGACAGTGTTAATATCTGAATTGATACCTAGTGTTTGTTTATCAGTAGTAATTACAATTTTATTATTACAACCTACCACTTGAACAATCTTAAGTTCCACGTTCCTCGGTGTCATATATACAGATCTGTCCCCAAAACAAAGTCTATTTTACCACCAGCATACTGTAGAGCATCTTGATATGGGTTGTTGGCCGAAGGTGGATCAACAGGTGACGAAATAGCATCCTCTACGTTTCAGCAAACTGCTGTTCAACAAATGCTGCAAATCCACCAATGATTTTTGTACGTGTTTGCGCCTTAGCCCCAACAACAACCCATACATAAGTTCTGACTGAGTCATTAAGTCTTTCAATACCGGAATGAGTAATAACTTCTGATTTATTTAAAATGAATTCCAAGCATTTTCAGCATCTTGTGGTTGGTCAACCTGTTGAACAGCGAATACAACTCCACCCTCAAAGTTTACATGATCATCTCTCCACTCGTTACTCGAGAGAGCAATGTCCTATCGAGGCCAACCACTTTTCAATAAACTATTGCTGACTTCTTGAACATAGCGTGTGCCACTGTATGGGATACCTAGACCGTGATTAACTCCATGCAGACGCCAATCTATATGTGTTGAAATAGCAAATTCTCCACACATATGGTCATATGCCCGCTGATTGTATTGGTTATTTGATGGATTCCATCCTATGGTAATGGTTGACTTATATCTGCAAGGATATGTCTAATCTGATAGTATATATGAAAATAATCTGATAGTATATATGAAAAAAGAAACACACACACACACACACACACACACACACACACACACACACACACACACACACACACACAGAATATGAAAATATGAAATTGTCGGTCCTATATGGTCTGAAAGCCCTATATGGAGGCTCCCCGATCCACACATCATAGTTATTGTAGGGATATCGCGAGCAGATCATCTCTGTACCTGAGATTTCGGTATAGTCTGTTCAGGTATTAGAAAACCAAGATGCATTCGCGCATTTACTCTAAAGATATTTCTATCATGTTTCCGCTTCAAGTAATTCGTGTTTACAGGAGTTCAATACACAATCTCAGTTTTGTAACTATTTGGGTCTGACAGTACCAGTATAATATAATAAGGATTTTTAAACCGATTCAACATATTGTTGATGTGAAATTCGTCATTATCAATAAATAGGACAAACTGAATAGGTTATTACAGACAGGTGTTCAAAAGTCCGAATGGCCATTGATACTCGTTATGTGTTTTATGTCGTGTTCATGTCGTCAGGCAGGCACATTCTTTGTATCAATAATGGTGAATATGCTCAAACAGTTTTTGTTTTCACATTGTCAATTCAAATTGAAGGAACATTATCACGGCCCCAAACGTGAACGTTCACCTCTGTCTCCAAAGTCTGTAGACACATTCTGGTTCCACTAGACGGTTACTGTAAAATAACTTGGTTTATCAGGGTTGTGTTATGTACTCCAAGGGAAAACTGATGAAACATATGCCTGACATAATGAAAGGTTGCTGATCCTTTGTTTGTCGTTGTACTAATGACTTTGTTTCACTGATTGTGGCCAAATGGTAACAGAAGCCTCTGTCCCGCTCAGAGACAAACATCAACACATGGAGGTCAGGAAGTTATATTAACCGTCAAGGCAATGGAAGACATGTGGTGGAAGGAATAGCTTTGCTGTGGACTTACTGACCTCATGATCAGTCTGACCAGAATAATTGGAGCGGCATTTTATCTCATTTTGCTGTTAACATTCTGTTTAAAAATGTTTGTCCTATGAAGTAGTACGACTACGTCACTATAATTTACAAGCTTCGGGTAATCGGGCCACAATAGATTGATCTCATGTGTTAACAATGAAGACAATACACAAGGAGACAGTCCTTGGTTCAAGAATAACACCCGCTGTACCTGTAAAGACCTTGACGTGCAACTTGTGTGCAGATGTTTCTACCACTACATATTCGTGTATCACGCATTTAAGAAACAAAACCATATCTGAAAGATTATTTCGGTATGAACTGCATGTCACCATGATGCATGTCAACTTATGTAAAATCGTCAAATTCTATGTGCGCATAAAGTTAAACTGAAGCAATTTGAAATAATACCACAGATATTATTTAGGTTTTAAGTCTATGTTGTAGTTATGAATGTAGGACACTGAAATATAAATAATCAGTCAGGCGTTGTGAAGGGTAAAATAATTTGGAACAAGAGGTATTTTACTAGATTTTGTTTCCAAAATAATTAATATGATACATCACAGATATTGTCATGAGGACAAAAAAACATTTTAGCCAAATATAGGAAGAGTAATCCATGTCAGCATCTATGCTATCGGTGTTTATGTAAGTTGTTACAGTGGATTTGTATCACAGCATGAACAGATCATTATTATATCCCAGTGTTTTTTAGAGTTATTCAACCTCGTGTTCCTTTTTAAAACTTATAAGGTTCTTGTAAACTCACACACAGAAACAAACACGCATACACGTGCGAACATACACACCAAAATTTGAACATAGCACAGTACCATTGGTAGATCCCGATTGCAATTTTAACTATATCCATATATTAGGTGAGCACAGGTCGTTCACCCGAAATTCCCATAGAGGACTACAATCACATTGCAGTGAAGTGCGAGTTTGCTAAAGTTTGACATAATTCCTTTTATATTGATGCATATTCGTATCAGACAGACATGTATTTTATCCGTAGAAAGACGATCAAGCCTACCGTACAATTCACAGTTACAATCAATTTATAAACTACCTCAGAACAAAATGAAATGTTTCATCCTTTATCCTCTCAAAATTGTGTAGCCCCCATGACGTAAATATTTTGAAAATAGTTCTCTTGTCTCTGTCCAATAATTAAATTGTCTTATTTATCATTATTTAAATTGAGACAATGTTATTACAAGGCCCATCTGCTTACTGGGATAGATTACAGCCTCGGATGAAACAAACCACGACCGGAATTTTGAAAATTGTAGTTCTTAGTTTGTATGGCCTCAAGGCAGTGGCGCGGGGGAAATTCGAAGCCTGTAATAAAAGGACATGATATATCAATAATACGTGTCTTGGAGTCAGATATGGATCTATGACAACGTGTTATTGTATTATCGTATGGTAATATAAGGTATTATTCTTTTCATATCGAAACCAGAATGATTTTGTTGCTATATTAGTATCAACATAATTTAGATATTAGCATCAAAAATAATTTAAATGTAATGAAGACTTATTTAATCACAAATCTCTTTGTGTTTATAAATATAATATAACTAACATAGGAAATGCTTATTGTGTCATATGTACATTAAAGAATGTCACCAATTGTAAAATCATGATTAAAGTAAGTATCAGTTTTAAAAATTTGAAATAATATACATTCGAGCATAAAAAGTTTAGTATCTTCAATTGGGTCTCCACATGGACAAGACGGATCGGGGAAGATTTGCCATTATTATCGCCGTAGCTTATTTCACAATTGCAAGTTGTCTGTTAAGATACTTAAATTATTTGAACTATGTGATCGCTTATGTGAGTGAGTGAGTTAAAATTTAACGTCGCATCTGCATTAGTTCAGCCATATAGCGACGAGACCAAGTTTAATATGTTAACAATTGAGTCTGTAACTACCAGTATAATAATATATTTTTGTGGTATGCGTTCATTGTCAAACTGTGGAGTTATCTACCTTCTTAGATGGTTAATTGTGCGAGATCAGCTGCGAAATAAATCGGGATTGCCTGAAAGTCGGGCCAGAAAGGCGGGCCGGGCCGGGCCAGCGGGTAATACTAAAAATGGATTGCAGAATAATAGAACGAAACGCGCATATCTAGGCAGATCTCAAATGTCCACAAACGTATAGTTTTGCTCATTTAATTGAGTTTGAATAAAAATGCAATGTAATAAACTGATGATTATGACTACATACCGTGAGTCTCGTAGAAAAGTCAGTGTCTTTACTGTGTGTATTCTTTGATTAGAATGCTTCTCACCGACCTTGGCGTGTAGGGGTGTGATGTCCTGGGCAGGAAACGACAGTGTTTTGACTACTCTTCTTTCATTAATTAACGTGTTGGGCATCCCTAATTAACCTTTACTAATTCGTGTTAAACCAGTGTTGGGTCCGACTTGGCCCTGACGGTCGAAATCTACTTTAAACACACATATGTATCTTCAAATGTATTTACATCTATAGACTAGTGTTATATCTACCTATACATCATTTTATAATGTCACAGTATATCGCATTCAAAGACAACTGGGCCGTTAAAGTCAAGCACTTTTACTGTATTTTCTTAAGAAAATCCCTGTTAAAAGTGTTCGGTCCGACTTGGCCCGGGCGGTCAAAATCAACTTAAACCTCACAGATGGATCATCAAATGGATTCATATCTATAGATTACTATTATATCCACCTAAATACCACTTTATAGTGTCTCAGATGGCTGTACTTAAAGAAAACAAGGGGCTCAAAGTGAAGCCCTTTTCCCTCTACATTCTCAACATAGCCTCAATCAGAGGTGTTTGGCTTGTGTTGGGGCCGACTTGGCCCGGGCGGTTAAAATCTACTTTAAACGCACAGATGTATCTTCAAATGTGTTAACATCTATAGATTAGTATTAAATCTACCTATATACCACTTTATAATGTCACGGTACATCGTATTTAAAGAAACAAGGGGCTCAAAGTGAAGCATTTTTACTATATTTTATTAAGAAAATCTGTGTCAGAAGTGATGGGTCCGACTTGGCCCGGGCTGTCAAAATCAACTTAAACCTCACATATGTATCATCAAATGGATTCACATCTATAGATAAGTATTATATCTACCTAAATACCACTTTATAATGTCACAGTACATCGTATTTAAAGAAAACAAGGTGCTCAAAGTGAAGCCCTTTTCCCTCTACATTCTCAACATAGTCTCTATCAAAAGTGTTTGGCTTATGTTGGGTCTGACTTGGTCCGGGCGGTCAAAATCAACTTTAAACAAATAGATGTATCATCAAATGTGTTTACATCTATAGATTAGTATTTTATCTACCTACATACCACTTTATAATGACACAGTACATCGTATTTAAAGAAAACTGGTCCGTTAAAGTCAAACACTTTTCCTGTATTTTCTTAAGAAAATCTCTGTCAGAAGTGTTGGGTCCGACTTGGCCCGGGCTGTCAAAATCAATTTTAAACACACAAATGTTTCATCAAATGTGTTTACATCTATAGACTAGCATTATACCTACCTATATACCACTTTATAGTTTCTCAAGTCGCTGTATTTAAAGAAAACATGGTTCCCAAAGTGAAGCCATTTTCCCCTCTACATTCTCAACATAGTCTCTATCAAAAGTGTTTGTCTTGTGTTCGGTCCGACTTGGCCCGGGATGTCACAATCAACTTTAAACAGACAGATGCATCATCAAATGTGTTAACATCTATAGATTAGTATTATATCTACATATATACCACTTTATATTGTCACAGTACATCGTATTTAAAGAAAACTGGTCCGTTAAAGTCAAACACTTTTCCTGTATTTTCTTAAGAAAATCTCTGTCAGAAGTGTTGGGTCCGACTTGGCCCGGGCTGTCAAAATCAATTTTAAACACACAAATGTTTCATCAAATGTGTTTACATCTATAGACTAGCATTAAACCTACCTATATACCACTTTATAGTTTCTCAAGTCGCTGTATTTAAAGAAAACATGGTTCCCAAAGTGAAGCCATTTTCCCCTCTACATTCTCAACATAGTCTCTATCAAAAGTGTTTGGCTTGTGTTGGGTCCGACTTGGCCCGGGCGGTCAAAATCAATTTTAAGCACATAGATGTATCATCAAGTGTGTTTACATCTGTAGCTTATTATTACATCTACCTATATACCACTTTATAATGTCACAGTACATCGTATTGATAGAAAACAAGGTGCTCAAAGTGAAGCCCTTTTCCCTCTACATTCTCAACAGTCTCTATCAAAAATGTTTGGCTTGTGTTTGGTCCGACTTGGTCCGGGCTGTCAAAATAAACTTTAAACACATAGATGTATCATCAAATTTGTTTTATATCTATAGATTAGTATTTTATCTACCTATATACCACTTTATAATGTAACAGTACATCGTATTTAAAGAAACTGGTCCGTTAAAGTCAAACACTTTTCCTGTATTTTCTTAAGAAAATCTCTGTCAGAAGTGTTGGGTCCGACTTGGCCCGGGCTGTCAAAATCAACTTAAACCTCACAGATGTATATTCAAATGTATTCACATCTATAAACGAGTTTAATATCTACCTATATACTACTTTAAAGTGTCTCGGTTCGCTGTATTTAAAGAAAACAAGGTGCTCAAAGTGAAGCCCTTTTCCCTCTACATTCTCAACATAGTCTCTATCAAAAGTGTTTGGCTTATGTTGGGTCTGACTTGGTCCGGGCGGTCAAAATCAACTTTAAACAAATAGATGTATCATCAAATGTGTTTACATCTATAGATTAGTATTTTATCTACCTACATACCACTTTATAATGACACAGTACATCGTATTTAAAGAAAACTGGTCCGTTAAAGTCAAACACTTTTCCTGTATTTTCTTAAGAAAATCTCTGTCAGAAGTGTTGGGTCCGACTTGGCCCGGGCTGTCAAAATCAATTTTAAACACACAAATGTTTCATCAAATGTGTTTACATCTATAGACTAGCATTATACCTACCTATATACCACTTTATAGTTTCTCAAGTCGCTGTATTTAAAGAAAACATGGTTCCCAAAGTGAAGCCATTTTCCCCTCTACATTCTTTACATAGTCTCTATCAAAAGTGTTTGTCTTGTGTTCGGTCCGACGTGGCCCGGGATGTCACAATCAACTTTAAACAGACAGATGCATCATCAAATGTGTTAACATCTATAGATTAGTATTATATCTACATATATACCACTTTATATTGTCACAGTACATCGTATTTAAAGTAAACTGGTCCGTTAAAGTCAAACACTTTTCCTGTATTTTCTTAAGAAAATCTCTGTCAGAAGTGTTGGGTCCGACTTGGCCCGGGCTGTCAAAATCAATTTTAAACACACAAATGTTTCATCAAATGTGTTTACATCTATAGACTAGCATTAAACCTACCTATATACCACTTTATAGTTTCTCAAGTCGCTGTATTTAAAGAAAACATGGTTCCCAAAGTGAAGCCATTTTCCCCTCTACATTCTCAACATAGTCTCTATCAAAAGTGTTTGGCTTGTGTTGGGTCCGACTTGGCCCGGGCGGTCAAAATCAATTTTAAGCACATAGATGTATCATCAAGTGTGTTTACATCTGTAGCTTATTATTATATCTACCTATATACCACTTTATAATGTCACAGTACATCGTATTGATAGAAAACAAGGTGCTCAAAGTGAAGCCCTTTTCCCTCTACATTCTCAACAGTCTCTATCAAAAATGTTTGGCTTGTGTTTGGTCCGACTTGGTCCGGGCTGTCAAAATAAACTTTAAACACATAGATGTATCATCAAATGTGTTTTATATCTATAGATTAGTATTTTATCTACCTATATACCACTTTATAATGTAACAGTACATCGTATTTAAAGAAACTGGTCCGTTAAAGTCAAACACTTTTCCTGTATTTTCTTAAGAAAATCTCTGTCAGAAGTGTTCGGTCCGACTTGGCCCGGGCTGTCAAAATCAATTTTAAACACACAAATGTTTCATCAAATGTGTTTACATCTATAGACTAGCATTATACCTACCTATATACCACTTTATAGTTTCTCAAGTCGCTGTATTTAAAGAAAACATGGTTCCCAAAGTGAAGCCATTTTCCCCTCTACATTCTCAACATAGTCTCTATCAAAAGTGTTTGGCTTGTGTTGGGTCCGACTTGGTCCGTGCGGTCAAAATCAACTTTAAACAAATAGATGTATCATCAAATGTGTTTACATCTATAGATTAGTATTTTATCTACATATATACCACTTTATAATGTCACAGTACATCGTATTTAAAGAAACTGGTCCGTTAAAGTCAAACACTTTTCCTGTATTTTCTTAAGAAAATCTCTGTCAGACGTGTTGGGTCCGACTTGGCCCGGGCTGTCAAAATCAACTTAAACCTCACAGATGTATATTCAAATGTATTCACATCTATAAACGAGTTTAATATCTACCTATATACTACCATAAAGTGTCTCGGTTCGCTGTATTTAAAGAAAACAAGGTGCTCAAAGTGAAGCCCTTTTCCCTCTACATTCTCAACATAGTCTCTATCAAAAGTGTTTGGCTTATGTTGGGTCCGACTTGGTCCGGGCGGTCAAAGTCAACTTTAAACAAATAGATGTATCATCAAATGTGTTTACATCTATAGATTAGTATTTTATCTACCTACATACCACTTTATAATGACACAGTACATCGTATTTAAAGAAAACTGGTCCGTTAAAGTCAAACACTTTTCCTGTATTTTCTTAAGAAAATCTCTGTCAGAAGTGTTGGGTCCGACTTGGCCCGGGCTGTCAAAATCAATTTTAAACGCACAAATGTTTCATCAAATGTGTTTACATCTATAGATTAGCATTATACCTACCTATATACCACTTTATAGTTTCTCAAGTCGCTGTATTTAAAGAAAACATGGTTCCCAAAGTGAAGCCATTTTCCCCTCTACATTCTCAACATAGTCTCTATCAAAAGTGTTTGGCTTATGTTGGGTCCGACTTGGTCCGGGCGGTCAAAATCAACTTTAAACAAATAGATGTATCATCAAATGTGTTTACATCTATAGATTAGTATTTTATCTACCTACATACCACTTTATAATGTCACAGTACATCGTATTTAAAGAAAACTGGTCCGTTAAAGTCAAACACTTTTCCTGTATTTTCTTAAGAAAATCTGTCAGAAGTGTTGGGTCCGACTTGGCCCGGGCTGTCAAAATCAACTTAAACCTCACAGATGAATATTCAAATGTATTCACATCTATAAACGAGTTTAATATCTACCTATATACCACTTTATAGTGTCACAGTACATCGTATATAAAGAAAACTGGTCCGTTAAAGTCAAACACTTTTCCTGTATTTTCTTAAGAGAATCTCTGTCAGAAGTGTTGGGTCCGACTTGGCCCGGGCTGTCAAAATCAACTTAAACCTCACAGATGAATATTCAAATGTATTCACATCTATAAACGAGTTTAATATGTACCTATATACCACTTTATAGAGTCTCAGTACATCGTATATAAAGAAAACTGGTCCGTTAAAGTCAAACACTTTTACTGTATTTTCTTAAGAGAATCTCTGTCAGAAGTGTTGGGTCCGACTTGGCCCGGGCTGTCAAAATCAACTTAAGCCTCACAGATGAATATTCAAATGTATTCACATCTATTAACGAGTTTAATATCTACCTATATACCACTTTAAAGAGTCTCCGTTCGCTGTATTTAAAGAAAACAAGGAGCTCAAAGTGAAGTCCTTTTCCCTCTACATTCTCAACATAGTCTCTATCAAAAGTGTTTGTCTTGTGTCGGGTCCGACTTGGCCCGGGCTGTCAAAATCAACTTTAAACTCACGGATGTATCATCAAATGTGTTTATATCTATACCTTGTTTCCTTTAATTCGATGTACTGTGACGGGAACATAAACATTATAATGATAATGATGATGATAGTTGTTTATGATGAGGATCATCACCATATTTTAACGTCTATGGTGTGATTAACAAGGAGGCCTTTCATGATTGAATTTAATCGTGCACTATTGCACATATTTATTTATCTGAAGATCCTCTTGTGAAGCATGTCAAGACTGAAAACAAGTCATTCAATGGATTTTCCTAAACGACCCATTGATGCAGTACTGAATATCAATGTTAATGTTTATTTTGTTGATGGTGCTGGACGGTACAGAAATGAGTGTAAATCAAGCAAAGTGCCATATCAAATCGACCCAGAACCAGTCACTTGCCAATTGAAAACGTCAATGTGTGATTTTGTGTCAAAGTTGATGTCCAGCTTGACACAAACACAGTATCTTTGGAATACGCCCACATACAGAGTCAGACGTATCCAAGCGAACAAACCTGATATGGTCCTTTTTGATAAATCCAATGAAAGCATTGTATGACCGATTTATCTGTTTCTTTTGAAACTAATGAGATTCAGGAGAAACAAGGCAAAGACAGTATGAGGACCGTACTAAGGAAATGTCAAGCTTCTCGCCATTCGTGACAAGAAAAATCCCGTTTCCTGATGCTTAAAATAGTGTTTATATTAATTAAAATGCACACATTTCCAATTATTCGAAATATTCCAGTGTCCATACCGTCCACTATCCTTGAAGGATAATGATGACGTAGACGACAAAAACGACAAAGACAACAACGATGTGCTGGATTGACTTTCAGAAAGCATATGATTCTGTCTGTTTGGGAATGTTTGGACATGTTGTAGAAATTTTCGTCAGTGTCCACATCGTCCACTATCCTGGAAGGTGTATCTTGCCACATATGTTTGCGGGTAGAGACACAAAACCAAATAAAGACATGACACGTGTGTATGCATACAATTTGGAATAATATGGACAGTTTACAATCCTAGACACATTCCACATTAAGCCATGTTAGATCATGTTTACACTGCTGTTTTATGTATGAGAACACAAGAAAGTACGGATTTGTCAGTCATTCAAATCTCGGGTTCAGCAAAAGTTTTCGTATCTATTTTTTTAGTAAAAATCGTTAGGAGTTTTGCGATCAGGGTGTTAGTTGTCAAGTTTAGGTGCTTAATATGCACTTTAATGAATCCTTGGAGTCTGTAACCTTGAGAAACGTTGTAATGTTATTAATAAAATAATCAGTAAAAGATAAAGCATATATTTTGTGACCGGAACTAGCATGTTCGAGGTAAAGCTTACGTTTTGTGTACCATCAAAAGCATGCCAGTGATGACATTTCTTCAAAACATGACAAAATCCCTATCATCCACAACATGAGAGATATTGACCACGAATGTGTGTACCGAACTCTCGAACCTATTCTCCGATCACGACCGCCTCACCATAAAAATACATATAGATTTGGACCTGTGAAGATCAGGGTTAGAACAGATCTTCAGCAACCAATGCTGGTATTAAAAGGTGACTATGGTTGTCGTTAGAGGCGACGAAAGGGATCGGGTTGGTTGTCAGGCTCGCTGACTTGGTTGATTGGATGCATGTCATCTTATCCCAATTGTGTGGATTGATGCTCGTGATGTCAATCACTGGATTGTCAGGTCCAGGCTTGATTATTTGCATGACCTCCGTCATATAGCTGGCATATTGCTGAGTGTGGCGTTAAACAAAAAAACAAACAAACAAAACATATAAATTTAACCGCTTATTTCAAATTCGAGATAAAAATACATAGCGCCATCTCGAACTCCCAATCTGACTTTACAATAGAACTGTGTACCATGATATCGAAGTTTGAATTTGCCACCGTGACAGCTTTAAGAAATCTTAATTAGAATTTTACTTAACTGTAAACAATTCTCCTCGATACAGGTTGAGGAGTCCGTAATGAATTCAAAGAAAGTGATCATTTGCAACATTGTCAAACTTAGTTTCATCCACAGAAACCACGGACCTTTTTCGCAAAACTAAAATTCAACTCAGTCCTTCACTTGTTGTTCTGTCACAATGTTTATTGATTATTACCTGCAAAAAACATTTCAATTAGTCATCGAGATACATTTCAATTAGCCACACCTTACACCTGTTGTATTCTGAATTGATCGTCTATGCAATCGTATATCTATGGATCTATAATACACAGTCTGTTACTCAGTTTTATTTCGCTTATTGACTTTCTACATATGTGAACAGGGAAGGGACATTTATTTTACATGCCAACAACATGTTATTCAGGAAAATATAATTACATGATAGGGGTTTGTGAACACACAAATAATTATTTATTCAAACACCTCTTCCTTTAAAAACATATATATTAACACACACAAATGGTTTTTACAAACAATAGATGATTTTATGCTTCCAAACAAACCACACGCTAGCTATTGTTGAATTTTAAAATATAGCCAAGGTAAATGTATCCACAATCATATTTAATCACAAATATCGTTCTGTTCTATATAAATGTAACAAGTGAACTAACCATTTCAGTGGATCTCAACATGGACAAAACTGTTGGAGATGTTCAATGAGTGAATGTTTATTTAATGAAGTAAAAACGTAGATTCTTTCTTTTGGTAAATACATGTAGCTGCACATCTTATAGATGTTCCAAGAGAAAATGATATTATATCTGCTTATATACCACTTTATAGTGTCTCAGATCGCAGTATTTAAAGAAAACTTGGTGCTCAAAGTGAAGCCCTTTTCCCTCTACATTGATGATACATCTGTGTGTTTAAAGTTGATTTTGACAGCCCGGGCCAAGTCGGACCCACAACAAGCCAAACACTTTTGATAGAGACTATGTTGGGAATGTAGAGGGGAAAGGGCTTCACTTTGAGCACCAAGTTTTCTTTAAATACGATGTACTGTGACATTATAAAGTGTTTTATCGGTAGATACAACACTAAGCTACAGATATTAACACATTTGATGATACATCTGTGTGTATAATTGATTTTGACAGCCCGGGACAAGTCGGACCGAGCACAAGCTAAACACTTCTGATAGGGACTATGTTGAGAATGTAGAGGGAAAAGGGCTTCACTTTGAGCACCTTGTTTTCTTTAAAAACCGCTATGAGACACTATAAAGAGATATTTAGGTAGATATAATACTAATCTATAGGTGTGAATCCATTTCATGTTACATCTGTGAGGTTTAAGTTGATTTTGACAGCCCGGGCCAAGTCGGACCGAACACTTGTGAGACTGTTGAGAGTATTGGGAGAAGAGGTCTACTTTAACCAACGTGTCTGCTTTATACACGATGAACAGTGACATTATTAAGTGGTATTTACATAGATATAATACTACCCTATAAATATAAACGCTATGCCGACAGATGGAAATTTGTATCGCGATAGCTAGAAGTATTTGATACGTTTCAAATCATATTTCGTTTAACGATTGCTCTTTTTCAAACGATTTACTCCGAAATACCTAATTATGTTTCACGTTTTTGGTTTGTGATTGTTTTTTAATGTCATGTGTGTATGTTGCATCAATAATATGTAGGTATGATCGCCGATAATGAAGTAATTAGCCAATAACACTTTGGCCCGTCTTGGCCCGGCCCGGCCCGACTTTTAGGCAATGCCAAATAAATCAATGTGCGAAGCGATATGTGTGCGATAAATGTGCGACCCCTTAATGGGCTCGTACGGTGTTTTGGCATGTGAGGCAATGTAACATTTTTGTGCTTATATAAAGTTCCAGTATCAATCAAAACAATTTTGAGTCTGTTCGTTCAATGCGACCCAGGCAGGACAAGAAACCCCAGCGGCGAAATTACTTATGTGACTGTGAGTATGAGATATACGATTGAATTTGTGTGATGATTCTGAATTCAAGTGTAAATTATTAACTGACAATCCCTGCGATTAAAATTGGCAATGATGCAACATGCAGTGAGGCGATGCCGGCGTGTTCTCTCTAACAGTGTTTGTGGCTAAAAGTAACAATGATGCGATCAGTGTTTCCGTAAACATGATTTGGAAACACTTATCACTGTTGAAGTGTTTATGCGAATATTTCCTTCGCCATTACTCTTATTTCGTTTGTTGTAAGTTAGTGTTTCACATTAACCATTCCGTGTTTTTGCTTCCTCATTAAACGTCTGGGCTTCCGCCAAGTGTAACGGAGCAGCAGTGTTTGTCTTTATTGGCGTGGTGGCAGCGCGGTCTAACCCACACAAGAAGAAGAGTTCAACACAACGAGCATCTTTAACACTGCTCACCTTCATATACACACGCAAACAGACATTAATCACGCTGTAACTGAATGATACAGCTCGCTTCTTCGCTACGCTCAGTGTAAGTTTGTCTGTCAAGAGTTACCTCCATTCCATCGCATCAAATATTGATCCGCGCACAAACCCTTACTGTAAAAATGGCCACACAGCGAGCTCCAAAGCAATGGCAACTCACTACAAATGAAACGATTAACTCATTTGAAAATTGGAGGCAGAACCTCATATTTATATTATCCCTTGACAATAACTTCGCACCGTTTTTGCCAGAGGGATTCACATGGCAGAAGAAAACATCAAATAAGCCTCTCAGAGGCCTCACTGACGATGGGGAGGAAATTGCCGAGGCTAGACGTAAAATTGCAGCTCAGAAGAATGCTCAACTCGATCTTATGCTTGGTCAAGTTGCCAATTATTGCTCTATAATTTCCCGCCACTCAATCATAAAAAACTCTGTGTCTCTACCCGATATCTGGCAGAAAATACGACAACATTATGGATTCCAGTCCACAGGTGCGCATTTTCCAGACTTTGCAAGCATTTCTCTCAAACCTGCAGAAAAGCCTGAGGATTTATTTCAAAGACTTATGGCCTTCAATGAGGATAACCTCTGACGGTGATCTGACGGTGGTATTACTCAACATGGTGAGCAGGTTACAACCGATGAGGATTTAACCCCAACTCATATTGGAAATTACTAAGATATGTCGTCAAAAACTCTGGAACATCTACGAGCATCCCCCCGTTAAGGAAACAAGATACCGATGACTGTCCCACTATATTTTCAGATTTAGAAAAATCAGAGAGATTAAATGAATATTTCCAATCCATATCTACCCTAACAGAAGAACGGGAAGAATTACCATATTTCAATCAACGCACTAAGAGTATTTTTGAAAAATTAACTGTCTCAGAAAATGAAATATCTGACGTTATAAAATGTATTCAAATTAACAAGGCATCTGGTCCAGACAGAATAAGTAACAACCTATTAAAGAAAACAGTAAACAGCATTAGTATTGTTTTATTTATGTTATTCAATCATTCATTGGCTTTAAATGCATATCCAACAGAATGCAAAAGAGCGCATGTCATGCCATTGTATAAGAAAGGAGATCATTCAGTTGTGACAAATTACAGACCAATATCACTCATTAGTTGTATTGGTAAAGTATTTGAAAGAGTTGTATTTAAGCATCTTTATAACTACTTTCATGACAATAAATTGTTATATAAATACCAGTCGGGCTTTCAAAAATGCCATTCCACTGTCCATCAATTAATTGAATTGTATAATCAAATTTGTATATCTTTAGATAATAGAGAAAAATATTGCATGTTTTTTTGCGATGTGTCAAAAGCATTTGATCGTGTCTGGCATAGAGGGCTTATGTACAAATTAGAAATGTATGGTATAAAAGGGAATTTACTTGAATGGCTGTCCAGTTACATAAGCAATCGTACTCAATCAGTGTTTGTAAGCGGGGCTCTATCCAAGCCAAGGATTTTGAAGGCTGGCGTTCCACAGGGGTCGGTGTTAGGTCCCTTTTTATTCATTGTGTTTGTTAACGACATTGCTGATGAATTAGATTGCATAACAAGACTCTTTGCTGACGATACAGCACTCGGCTTTTCTTCACCAGACAATCAACTTGTTGAATCAACTCTAAATTTAAATCTGAGCAAGCTGTGTAACTGGGCAAAACGCTGGTTAATTAAATACAACCCAGATAAAACAGAAGCGGTTATATTTTCCTTAAAAGATGAATCAGACCTCATTACCTTGTACTTTGATGAATGTAAAGTTAAGAATGTTCAAAATCATAAACATTTGGGTATAACGTTTGCATCAAACGGAAAATGGTCCTGTCACGTAGATAACATAATTAAGTCAACATCAAAAATGATAAATTCAATGAGAAAATTAAAATTCATATTGAACAGAAATACATTTAATAAAGTATATACAATCTTCATAAGACCCCATTTCGAATATGCGTGTGAAGTGTGGGATGGGTGTAATATAGAATAATCAACTCAGTAAGAAAATCTCCAACTAGAAGCTGCCAGAGTAGTTACCGGGCTCCCAAAGTATACTTCGCACACACATCTGTATTATGAAACAGGATGGGAAACGTTAATAGAACGAAGAAGGAAACGCAAGCTATGTTTGTTCTACAAAATACAAAGTAGTATTGCCCCAACTTACCTTAAAGACATTGTACCAACCACTGTAGGTTCAAATATATCATATAATTTAAGAAATTCAGACAATATTGAGATTCCATATACTAGATTAAAACACTCAACGTGTTCTTTTATTCCATCAACTGTAAGGTTATGGAACACTATTCCTGCAGCAGGTAGAAATTGTACATCTACATCCCAATTCAAGACATACATACAAAAAGAGCAAGTCATTGCACCTCCATATTTTTCCTATGGTGTTAGAAAGTTGAATATTTATCATACTCGATTAAGATACATGAAAAGCCAGTTAAATTATGATTTATACAGAATAGAGGTAAAATGTGATCCAATATGTCAATGTGGTGATCCATGTGAAAACGCATATCATTATTTATTAAAGTGTCCATTGTACGTCCACCAAAGAAAAACTATGTTAATAATAATTCGGGACATTTTACAGAACGCTGTGAACAAAAATGCTAAATTAGATTTAAATTTGATGTTAAACGGAAATGAATGTTTTTTCCATTATCGAAAATCAACACATCTTTAAAGCAGTGCAAATGTTTATAAGTCATACAAAGAGATTTGGGTAACACTTTAATGTACATATACTAGTCTCTCTCTTTTGTACATTTCTTGTTATCTTTACACTCATCTTCTTTTCTGTTGTCCTTGTATATGATTTACTGTACAAGCTTTGTAAATACCATGGAGAGGGAGTCCTAAGTTGGATAACTTGTTCCCAATCCATTTCAATCTGAATAAAATATGTTTAAATCAACCCCAACTTTTGAGCACATCATTGTTATTCAGTGGCTCCAACTAATCCATCCGGGCTTCCCTCAGCTAGTGAAACATAAATATGGTTCTGAGCGACGAAATAAAACCATAGCATCTCTCAAACCTGAAATTTCACAGGCACTCTCATCACTACTAGATGAGCTCCGTACCACTGAAGACACAAAAGTCCTTCGCTCCTCTTCTTCCAGTGGCAACAGCTACAGGTTTCAGTCTCACCTCGCAACCAGACCAAACGTCGGGCCCTGGCCTGTTGCATACTCTGCAAGTCCGCTGGTCGTTCTGCTTATTCATCCCATAACATTAAGACATGCAGATTTCTACCTGAAACAGACTGCTTGAGTCTTGGTCTTTCACGCCTTGTCACTGAAGTTTGTGAAGACACAGATGACCTGCAATACTCAGATGATGAACCGGAAGCTCAAGTCCACAATGTGGATGTTTTACTCGATCACCCCTCCGTCAACAAAGTAGACGTCATACAATCTCCCGTTCTTTTCTCTTACTACCACCAACATGCAGTTAAGCTTACACTTGACACGGGCGCCACAACAAATATGATCACAGATTCGTTGGCACGAGCTGTACACCTGCCTATCAAACCTGCATCTCAGTCAGCTCGTCAAGCCGATGGTATTACACCACTTAAAGTCATTGGGGAGACACACTGCAAACTTACTATAATCGAAGGTCTTATTCCCGTAGCATGCTTAGTTTTTTGGTGCCATTGTACCCATCTTACAAACTAAGTTCACCATATTTTTAGCTTGCTTAAACCATTACCTAACATTATTTCTTGGTGTGCTCGTAAAAATTTACTGCGGTCACCCTGAAATCCAAAATGGCGTCCAAGATGGCCGCCCAAGTGGGAACATTTCTCAATGCACTCATTACTCTGTCAAAACAATAACAAGTCAGCTTTACAAAATCAGAAATGCATTATAGGTGCACATATAAATTTTTAATGCAAAATAATTCAGAATTCTGCAAAAATAGTACTTTTATAAAGTTAAATAATGAATTTTGTAGAAAAAATGCAACATATTTACATATTTGACATTAGACTCAAAGGAAAATTGTTTTTAAATCAAAGTCCATTTTCATAATGTCAAAATGTTTCACACTAACTAGTACTGTATTTGATTCAGTTAATGATGTTTGAAGAGCTTTAATGAATTCAGATGCATCATTTTCATTTGACAAAGTTGATTTAGATATCACTGTCTGTGTCTGAAGATGAGTTTGACTCCATGCCTGAATCATGGATATCGCCATCAGGTATTTCAACTGAAGAATCTTCCGAAGGAAGTATGTCCACTACAGCACCAGTGTTTCTTGACTTGTTCTGGCATCCTGAGACACAAGAACACAGTCCTGTACATTTCAGACTGTTCTTCACGTCCCTCGAAGGCACTAGTACTGTCGCAATCAGTGAAAGGATGAGCTCCTATAAGACCTTCACATGCATCTTCTCCAAGAGTCCTTCCAATTCTTTTAAGATCAAGATAACGTGATTTGAATCCAGAACCAGTGAAGGAAAGGCACTTCATTTTGATCCATTCCAGTCCACACGCATCTGTTGCTAACACCATGATATCTGTGTCCAGTGAGTGAATGATAACATCAGGTTCGGGTGTTAAATGTGATGCATAGTGTGCGTGAAGAATAATAAGCCTCTGATCAGCTTCTTCCATCCTGTATATCAACTCTGGAATTTCCTGGCATTCCATCCGTCCAGAGGACACACTGAAGGCATAACATTTATTTGCTGTTTGTCGCAAACAGAGTATGATCGCCAATTATGGATGCATACTTGTGGCTCTTCCATTCTTCAACTAGAAACTGTGTCAAAGACTCTTTGAATTGACCATCTCGTAGAGCTTTTTTAAGCTGTGTATCTACCTTCTGATCCCGGCTGTTTATTGTAGTTGCAAAGCTTCCTTCTGCAGACAGCAAGCGAGACTCATGTTCAGCATTCTTAATTGACATTTCTGGATATGTATCTGCTACCCAATACACAGATGCAGTATTGCTTGTTGAAACATGTCTCAGGATCATTTTCATTACAGCTTCAGCCAGGTCACCAAATGTGGCATTCTATTGGCAGTTGCTAGAGAATATGGCAAAGGCCCGAGTGGAAATGCCATAACTTCATCTATTGATAAACCTCTCTCCACAGCTATGACAGTCATCTTGTAAAAGATGTCTCGAGTATTTCTGAGTCTTGTTGTTTGACTTTTTATTGTTGTTTTCTTTTTTCTTTGTCATTAAGGCAAAGTTCTGCAGACAAAGTTTTGGCCATGCATCATAGAAACTCTTCTTTACCTGAGTTGTAGGAGTTTCTGTCTGAATTGAACTCAGCGTTGGAACGTCCTCATCTGATGAAGAAGTTGAAGAACAGGTTTCTTCTAATCTCTCCTTCAGAAAGGTCACAAGCGCAGATTGTCCTTTATCATGGGCATGAAGCATATATCTTGCAACTTCTTCAGTGGCTTGTCTACCAGATGAGATGTGACAAAGTGGCCCTTCACCTTCAAATGGATTGTTCCATTTTGTTATTGTGTTCATGATGTGCTGCACTTTCTCTTCATCTTCTCTGACCCGTATCTTGCCTGCATCATCAGCAATGAAGGGTTTGTCTTTCTGATCCCCAGTCAGAGAAGTGCAACGTCTCAAAACTCAGCTCTCTGAGTTGACAGGATTTCCCATTTCCGTGTTGCTGCTGGATTCATGCTGATAACTGCTACACCTCCTTGAGCCTTAGAATCTCTGTTAACACCCATTTCAGTTTCTTGGTCAGCAGGAACTCTGCCAAATGGGTTATTTTTACTCTTCTGGATGGTGAAGTGGGATCCATTAAGAAGCTGCTCTTGGCAATCTGGGTGTGTGTTTTCAAGGTTCAGGATCATGAGCAAGTAGAGAGGTTTGTATCGTCCATATACATTTCTTCCACAGGCAGTAAACCAGGGGAGCATTTCAATTTCAGAGTGTAGACTTAGTTTCCAGTCACCTGTTCGAGCAGCTCGCACATGCCGCAAGAGTATCCCAACAATTCCGAGATTCATTGACCAGAACTTTCCATTTGGTCCAAGAGATTTGATGTATGAGTTGTAGAGTGACAACACAAATCTGAAGGTGTCTGAGGTTGTTAGAGTCGCAAGTCTCTCAGGTGACATATCATGACGAATACCATCAATTTCAGACTTCAAGATTTCAAGACATCTTCCATGATCAAGGTGGTTGACAAACGCTGCAAAACGAAGTCTCTCACAAGCTTCAGCAACAAGCGTGTGGGCATAGAACCCACGCTCCCAGTGCTCTCCTTGAAGGACCTTGTCAACTGATCCTTCTGCCAAAATTCCTGCCTCAATGAAGATGTCACGCAGTCCAGCACTACCATATATATTGTTGAACATTCCCTGCACGGGATCTACACCCCTGGAGACATTGACTGTGTGGCTCTCCCTCTGCTCAGAACTTGTCCTGGACATCTGGCTGGACACCATGGTGGTCACGGGATCTGGTATGGGGCTCACAGGACCTTGTGTGCTTTTGGGTCTTTTTGCTTGTCCACCAATAATCTTAGATATGGTTCTATGTTGGTTGCTGTTCAGTGAACTATAGTCATTTAGGCTATGCACATTCTTGTGGCCAGATATCTGCAATTAATAAGCTTAATAAATAATACATTTTTTATGAGAATTTAGTTATAAGTATTTTCTTTGTATCATGTTGACATAAAGAGGTTGCACAGATCTCTACTAGTTTTCAAACATGAAATTTGATTATTTAACTTTGAATATTCATGGATTTAACATTTAGTGAAGCTCTTAACCTGCATCACTTGGTTGCTAGGAACACCAGCATCACACAACTTTTGGACAACATATTTTCTCGCACTATGGTTGGTCAACCTTTTGGCTTGTCGTCCTCCATCTGTCAATCCTGAATCATAATGGTTTATTGGAAAACTATATTACATTTGTTATATTAAATCTGCATTTAGTAATTAAATCAAGTTAGCATCACTGTAGTGTAAACATTATCAAGTATTGATATGAACAATTTACATTTTCTCTTATGATATTGATATTTAGATCATGTAGATGGAAAACATAAATTACCTGCTGCTTTCACCATAGATTTCATGAAGGAACCCAACTTGTTGATCCCTAATGGCTGTCCCCTGAACCACTTCTTGGACTTATTCATGTCTGTACAAGTTGCTATATAAAAGGGATCAGTTTCCTTCATGTAGTGTGTTGGCCTCAATTCTGAATACTTTTTGAACATCCTTACAGGACAACGTTCTGGGTTCTCCTTGGTAGCCCACATCTTTGGCTCAACTTGTCTGTAAGACAAATACATGATAGATAGAAATAGTGCTAGTATCTTTCACATCATTGATGATCTATTTTACTGATTAATTACAAAATTATTTGTGTAAGGTCACTCATTATAATTCATAAGAGTTACATTTCTTTCAGCCATAAAACATACCAGAAGATGATTTCAAATTACATTAAAATCAATTTTATTTAAGTATATTTTAAACAATTGAATATTTTGGTTTTGTTGCGCATTAAGTTGTATTTATATAATATTCATACTCACAAATCATCACCAATTTATTTTCCTTACCTGATATTATTTGGATCTGCTCCACCTCTTGTTTTTTGTAGATCGCTCACAGAAGGCGACATAATCGTCGCCATTACCGTCCTGCTTCAGTTTCAAATCGCCCCACTTCATATCATGGTGCTCCTGCACTCCTCTCATACAAAGTATATGGTATTGTTAAACCATACGGTGTGCAGGAGCGCCTCCGGTGTGTGTGATCCCAGTTGACCTGAGGGAGAGAGGGAGACTTTATATCAGTAAAGAGAACACCGGCCAATTATACATTACATACAGACCTTTTATAAAATACATGTGAAGAGCACCACTTTGCTCGTTACAAAAGTTTTAGCTGTTTTCATATGTTTTTTCATGGTTAAAGAACTAATTGTCACAGGATATTTGGATGTTAAGAGCTGAATAAATTTATCATAACATGGATTATCATTGTCATGGATTTACCTGATGAGTAAAGCCTGTCGACTTCATCCTCTGTGAGGCAATCCGCTTTACGAGGTCTGTTTCCTCTCCCACTTCTTTTCAGTTCCATTTGTTCCATATTAAGTGCATATCCTAATGTAGGAAAAACCAAAATTAAAATCATCATAACAAACCATTTGAATTTAGATTTGTATAATTACTTTGAAATTTAAGATGTTCAAATATTATGTGTCATCTATTAAACTAACTGTAATCAGATTGTTCATAATTTTGGAATATATATTATACATTGCTATCATAACGACATGTTATCATGTTTGTTAACACCTGTAAATGTAATCGTGAAAACTTGCCAATCTGAGACCCATGTTTTTTATAATATTGGATATTACTTTAATAATGTTTCTAAAGTGCGTAATTTTACCTTTAAGGGATGATGGTTCATAGTTTTCACTGTTACTTTTCCTGGCATCCATAAACAACTTGCAAAGGTAACTGTTAGGTCTGTGTGGAGGGATGGATTGAAGGGGTCTTGTTTCACCTCTATTTTTCTCTAACCGCTTGGCAAGTGTTGTCATGTTTGAATTAGTTTTCTTGGCGGTGTTCTTATATTCTTGTGCCTTGATGAATTGCTGTATTTTCTCTTGGCTAGATGACATCCAGTTGTTGAACTCTTCATCAAACTCATCATCTGAACCATCTAGTCTAACATCTACAAATAAACAACATTAGATTTAATAACAATTATTCTTCGATTTAGATACTCAACAGCACTGACTTTGAAAGTAACTTTAATTTCTGCAAAATGATGATTATCAAATATGATTAACCTAAATGGATTCAAAATCTGTTAATAGTGTATGTATATTGGATTTACTTATGATTTATGTGTGTATATTCTATTGTATATATTTATACTTGTGGTAAGTCATGGTTAGGGAATCGGCAAGCCTCGTTCCTATGGCTAAGTTCTCTGCTAGCTTCAAACCCAACCAAAGTAACCTACTTTTCAGAGTTTCCAAAAAATAATTATATCATAATTTTACCTCTGAATCGAGAAATCTCTCTTGACCTTTTCTTTGACCCATTCCTTTCTTTCGCTCGTGAGTTTCTACCTAAAAAAATAATATGAAATTAATTTTTCACTACTCCCTATAAGAAATCAAAATAGTTAAGAAAAATAAATAAATACATATATTACTTTCTTAAGTTTTCAGAGATCAAGGTACTTATAACCTAATACATTCAAGTTTAAATGTGGTAATGTTGTTGGTTTTTTAAAAAATAAATGAGCTTAATAATTTTCCTGAAATTGTATGTTTTAATTTTTGAAGACTTCAAGTTAAAAAAAAGCCCAAATAATTATAGGCCAAAATAAAATAATTATATTGATCTGGATAAACTCTACCTGTTGTAAGGGGAGACAACTATTGTGGTTGCAGTACACCCTGGTCGTGCGCTGTACGGTCCGGCAAAGTATGATCGTTTCCTTCATTAAAATGAAGTATTGCGTTAGATACAAATTATTTGAGTCTTTATTTTCTTGAAATATGAAGTTTAAGTCTCACTTATTTTCAAATAACTATGAAATATGTTTTGGACGCTGGGTTACACAAACGATCGATCGGCTCTAGATCAACACTTCGTTTATAACGTGACATTGCTTATGTGTTTGATGGTTAATTTTTTTAAATACCAAAAGCAATATGGTAGTTTATCAGTATTTTTATATAAATTAATTTACTGTTTCTTTAGCTGTTTTATTAGCATTGAAAAAAGGCCCAGTGAAGAATCTACCGGAATGGCTCACCTGGTCCCGTAATATCGAAGCGGTATCTTGCTTCCGTCACCGTCTTCCCATTCTGCGACTTAATCTCGTACATCGGGAAGCCGAAATTCTCAGATTCATCTCCGCATATCACACCCCTTCCTCCCCCACAAATTTTCACTTGATCACCAACTTTCGGTGATTGAAACATCGTCACTACGGTGGGGTCTAATGTTTTGACAGCTGAGTATTTCCTGCACCAGACGACCTCGGGGATCCCCGATTCGAAAATAGTGCTGGCATTTTTTTTTAGACAGCCAATCAAAACACGATGACGCAGCTCCCCACTCTCAGCCAGCCAATCAGATTGCGTAAATAAAAATAAACCACTACTAATAAACCACTGCTGGCGATTGGAGATCAAGCCCTGTTATGGGAGAAAATTCCCTGAAAAATAGCGTTACCGTTATTATAGCTAAAATGGATGGAATTTATTATCAAATAAAAATAAACAATATCGGTTTTGAAACATTTAGTGCAATCAACACGAATATCACTGACCCACTTTTACAAATATGGAAACGTCATAGAACAAACCAGATGACGTCACTATTGAACGTGACGTCACCTATCCCTATCCTATGACGTCACCTAACTACGGGCGTGATAATGGCCCGTAGTCAAGCAATATGAGGGCATTATCAAGTTATAGTGGCCCGCTCATTTCTGATAACATGCGGGCGGTTTAATGGTAATTCTATCCATTTTAGCTATAATATAAGGTTAACGCTAGTTTTCAGGGCATCATCATTTGCAAAAGTCCGAAGTCTTCCATTAACCGCCCGACAAAGGAGGGCAGTTGAGAAGACCGATGGCTTCTGCAAATGGTAATGCCCTGAAAAATAACGTTTCCGTTATTATAGCTAATGTGGATGGGAATTGTTATCAAATAAAAGAAACCACAATGTCGGTTTTGAAACATTTACTGGGATCAACACGAATGCCACTGACCCACTTTTACAAATATGGAAATGTCATAGAACAAACCAGGTGACGTCACTATTGAACGTAGTTCGCTCGTCACGCAGAAGACCCGGGTTCGATTCCCGACATGGGTACCATGTGTGAAGCCCATTTCTGGTGTCCCCCGCCGTGATATTGCTGGAATATTGCTAAAAGCGGCGTAAAACCATACTCACTCACTCACTCACTATTGAACGTGACGTCACCTATCCCTATCCTATGACGTCACCTAACAACGGGCGTAATAATGGCCCGTCGTCAAGAAATATGAGGGCATTATCAAGTTACAGTGGCCCGCTCATTTTTGATAACATGCGGGCGGTTTAAAAATAATTCTATTCATTTTAGCTATAATATTTGATAGTGATTCATAAACACATGCTCATGATATAGTCGGCATCGTTCAATCGTCTCTGCATTTGCTTTTTTGTGAACATGGAAAGGGTTGTATCGCCTTTATTTACATTGGTCAAATATATGTACGTTAACGTCAAATCATGTGTGCTTAGCGTTAGGCAAGGGGAGACTTTATCTCCTCTGCTATTCTCGATTATTCTCAGTTATATGGAATCTTTCACGCTTTAAAAGTAATGCAGTGGAGGTAATGTAAAATGTTCAAATGAGGACGGTTAACTGCTGCTTTTACAGTTCTTACTTATGCGGGTGATTCCGTTTTATTTGGAGATAGCCCTCTCTCACTTCAGAAGTCAGAAATGTATGTTATGATTATTGTACGACACGGAAACCCACTGTTAATATATCTAAGACAAAGAAAGTTGTTTTTTGGTAGTGGAAATGTTAAGAATAATAAACCATTCTTCGAGTACGGCAACAGTCAAATACAAGCGGTAGACACGTATGTTTATCTTGGCATCAAATTCCATAAAAAAAACTAAAACATTTTCTACAAAAATGGAATCATTCCGTTTAGTGAAAAAAACTAGAACCATTAACCTCCCTGAACGATTGTGTGATTAAAGCATTTCACCTGGCGATTTCACCTAGTCATATGTATTGGTTTGAAACATGGGTTTGGGTATTCTGAAGTTATAGAGAGTTTATTAAACGTTCCTAAAGCTTGCCTCCGGCCTAAAATCTTCAACCCAAGACTTTTATAGTGTATGGTGAACTAGGGAGATCTAAATATATATATTTCTAAAAGAATGGCTACAAACTCACATCAGGGATATACATGTATAATAAACATTAAGCGAGATGTAGCGACTTGTTAATGCATTAATCAACAATTGTATTGCTTTGTATTACCCAAAACCCTCAATACTTGTAAAACTTATTATAAAGGAGAGTAAGAAACACGGCTGAACCACTCGTCTGAGGTGCCGCAATTGTCTGTGCAGAGTTGCGTCCCTTATTCTCGCCAGAAACCTATGATCGTTGGTTCGGATCCCGGTTCGCCCCGTTTATGTTTCTAGGTTAGCCAGCACCATGTGTGGGGATCTTCTGTTTAACGCCGTCCTCAGCAATATTCCAGCTATATAACGGCGGTCTGTAAATAATTGAGTCTGAACCAGACGAAATATGGTATGTGTGAGTGAGTGAGTGAGTGAGTTCGGTTTCACGCCGCTTTTAACAGTATTCCAGTTATATCACGGCGTGTCAGCTTAATGTGGGAGGAAAGCCCGAAGTGATGCAGGTCACAGACGTTTACCACTTCGGTGAAACCCACGATACGGGTATGGTGCTGACAAATCTAGAAACATAATCGGGGCGAACCAGGATTCGAACCCACAATCATAGGTTTCTGGCGTGCCCAAGGGACGCAACTCTGCACAGCGAATCGCGGCGCCTTAGACGACTGGGCCACCCGTGCCCCCAAATATGGTATGTGAACATGTGGTCGGCCAAACCTTCACCGGTAAATCGGTTATACTTATTCCTGATCACATGAGCATTAAATCGGGATTCTCCAGTGTGAGCTGATTCACAACTTTTTCGGTTGCGTGAAGATTTCATGCATGGATTCGATGTGTGCAATTCACTGTGAAGAGTGGGCGTGAAATTTCTCACGCAGTAAACGGTAGAGCGTCCGCCGTGAGAGCGGAAGGTCCGGGGTTCGATCCCCGGCCGCATCATACCAAAAGACGTTAAAAGATGGTACTTGTTGTTACCCTGTCTGGCGCTCGGCATTAAGGGGCTAAAATAAGGACTGGTCGGCTCGGAATCAGTATACTGTGTCTGAGTGGGGTATTCATGTTAAACTGCGGCATGATATCTCAGTGAGCTAGCACTATAAATCGGCATCAGTCCGAACTAGTACAAGCAACCACACACACACACACACACACACACACACACACACGTGACTGCACGTCGCTATATAAGTGCAATAATCTTGGACGCGACGTTAAACCCCATTTCACCTCACCTCACGCAGTAAACAAACCGCTCCTATGGTATTGTACGTTCGCTTCTCTCAGTAGGGCTTCACTATTTGTTGTTTTGTTCAGTGTCTGTCATACCAGTAATATTCCAGCTCTATGACGGCGAGATGAAAATAATCGAGTCTGGACAGAGCGGTAGGTTGTTGGCTCGATCCTCTGGCCTAGTCATACTAAAATACGTTAAAAGATGGTACTTGTTGCTTCTGTGCCTGGCGCTTTTGTATATCTGGACTAGCACCATAAAGCCGGCATGGAAGTCCGGGTTAATGCAAGCAGCCGCACACACGTGTGAATGCATGTTACTGTGTAAGTGCAATAATCTTGAACACGACTGTAATCCCCATTTCACCTCACTGACTAGGAAGGATCAGTGAAGATCCGGGGTAGAATAGGTCTTCAGCGGCCCATGAATGCCGTAAAAGACGACCTACCTGATCGGGTGATCAGGCTCGCTGACTTAGTTGATGCATGTCATCGTATTCCAATTGCGCAGATGGATGCTCATGATGTCGTATAACAACGAAACAAAACAAACAAAAGGAGGTATTAGACGTTGTCGGTTGTATCGGGACGTTGTTCGTTTCCCAATTGTTTGGTTTGAGTACGCACAACAGGAAGGTGCTTCGCAATTACCGATTACTTTTCTATCTGCCATGTCACTTTGCATATGAGGTGGCACGGGGTTTAACGTCGCGTTCAAGATCATTACACTTATTTTGCGACGTCCTTGTTTTAACCCCTTAATGCCGAGCTGTAATTTCGGAATTACCGATTACTTCTATCTGCAAAGTCGCTACGCATATGTTTACCCTATTTCCCCTATAAGACGCCGGGTCTCTAATACTGATTAATAATGACCGTTTCATGCACATGTACCCTTTGAATGATTAGCATTCGGCCTTTGGTATTTGGCATAAGGTAGTGAGTTGCCCCTGTGCCAGCATTGAACCGAATAGACGCAGTGTCAACGGCTTTCGCGAAATTAACAGACGCTTGAGGTGAGGTGAAATGGGTTTAACATCGCTTTCAAGATTGTTTTACCCTTAGTGAAATGCATGGACGTGCGTGGGTGGCTGCTTGTCCTAGTCCTGGCTTTATATTGTCGGTTGTAAAGTGCCAGTTCGCTGAGATGCCATGCCGCAGTTTTACCATGGATATCCCGCCCAGACACAATATACTGACTCAGAATGCTAGGCAGGGTACCATCTTTTACGTTTTTGGTATGACTCGGTCGGGAATGAACAAGTGACCTTAGCTCTCCGAGCAGAAGCTCTATCCACGCCAACATGGAGGCGAGACTGGCTTTTGGATCCCTCCCAGACCTACAGAGCAGGCATGATCAATACCCCATTCGATCCTTCATCGTCAAGACTTCACGGAGTCCTTATGACCATGCTGATCGGTGGCCCAGTGGTTTAGGTCGCTGGCTGTGAGTGCTGGCGAAAGGGTGCATCACTTTAAAGTGTAGGTTCGAATCCCGAATGGGACTCGACCCCCCAAAGCAATAGTCCAGTTATATGACGGCGGTCTGTACATAATCGAGTCTGGACCAGTTAGATACCATGAGCATCGATCCACTCAGTTGAGATACGATGACATGCACCTACCAAGTCAGTGACCCAGACCAACACGCCTCTTACAAGCATAGTCGCCTGTTACGACAAGCATGGGTTGCCGAAGACATATTCTAAAGCGGATCTTCACAGGTCAGGGGCGGTCGTGTAGCTTAGTGGTTAAAGCGTTTGCTCGTCACGCCGAAGACCCGGGTTCCACTCCCGACATGGGTACAATGTGTGAAGCACATTTCTGGTCTCCCCAGCCGTGATATTGCTGCATATGGTCATGAAAGGAAATCACATGACACACAACTCGTTGATTTCGCATGTATTTCTCTGAGTATTTCAAACGTATTGGTGCCAATCTTATCTCATATATACCAAACCTGCGGAAACATTTGGTGTCCCCAACCGTGATATTGCTGGAATATTGCTAAAAGCGGCGTAAAACCATACTCACTCACTCACTCACTCACTCACTCACGGGTCTCTTATTATTGATAACTTATTATTTATGATTTCTTTCTTTTTTGTAAGAATTTGTACTAAAAGGAGATTTATTTTATAAGTATTTCTTATTAATTTTATTTCTTATAAAAACAATTATTAATATTTTTGTTGGTTTTTTTAGAAGTTGATTCCAATTTCTAATAATTTATCATATTTATCATTATTACCTCGAGCAACCTGTGCTACAAATTTGCGGCCAATCACTCAGCGTTAGTAAGGCAACCCATAGGGTTCGCACAAAACCCATGCACGGAGATGGACTTCTTTTACTTTCGTGGGTTATACGACCTTATTATTATTTAACTAGAATAGACCCGCGTCCGTTCCGTGTAGGAACGCAGTGTATACAAAGAGACTTGTGTGGACTCAAAACTATCAAACTGAAAATACAACTTAAGTTGTATAGTTTACCATAGAAATCCCATAAATTTGGCCACACTCTGGACTTCGTCGTCAGAGCATTGGACACTATGGTATTATCAGTCTTTTGCTATGTTTCAGAACTGTGGGCTTTATCGAAAAAGTACTTCTTTCATTTCAAAAGATTGCAGCCATTTCATGGTTGATGAAAATTAGCAATAAAACCGTTCAAAATTAAAGTTACAAACGAACAGTATAGTAGCGTAGCAACATGAAGTGCAAATGTAACTAAATCGTGTATATATTGAGGAGCAAAACAAAACTAAACGTCTCAGTTAATTCTATAATATGTCGGATTCTCAAATGAAAATATCTTAAGTTTGCGATATTATATCTATACCAAGGAACTGAACTGGCGTTAGGTCAGTATTCAAAGAATATATTTACATAAATCTAATTTTGTATAATACATGTTGATTGAAAACTTTTTTTAATTTACCACAAAAAAATAAAAAATAACTACAGTTGATGGGCATCGTAGACATCTTATCTTTGGAAAAAAAATCTATATCGGCACAAATTTAAATGTCATGCGGTTGCAAACTCCTTTCTTACCCTAGTCTTCATTAAAGCCAATTTACACAAACTGTTGCAGGAATAAGTAATGGTTAAATAGAATCAAATTTAAGAAAAGTCCACAATTTCAAAACAGTTAACAATTAAAAACACAAACTCGGTGTATATTCTTGTGCCTCTCAGTTTATAACTGCGCGGTATCGAACCCTTAAGTTAGAAATATAGATATTATTGGCCAGTAACCCGTGTCTAGTAACAACCCAATAATCACCAAAGCTGAACACATTCTTGAAGGGAGGAGTTCCTTCAAACCAGGTGAAACGATATGCTAAAAAGTCCAAAAGGACCACAAATATATTATCAACATGTTAAAAAGATGTCGAAAATAGAAAAATACCCTTTACTACCGAAGAATTTATATTTACCAATATATACATTTAGAACTTCCAATCATAATCTCCCCGTTGGGACTGGCATACATAGAAGGACACAGACACCCCACAATTCTACATCACGAGCAGGTGAATTCCATCACCCACTCAGATGTCAAGCTCTCCTCACACACAAGGCACACAAAAGTATTTTACAACTTTTATGTTTGTCTACTTCTTCCCGTCGCCAGCCCCAAAGAACTTGGAAACTTATCTCACTTCATAAGAGAAAGCATAATTATTGTCGCTCATGGTTCGACTAATAAGGAACAGGACAAACTCGTGTTTTTCTATCAGATTACGAACCAACAAGGTGCACGTCTACTCGGGTTAGTAGTCGAGAGAGGACTCCCGGTTTGTTTGTTGTTTAACGCCGCAGCAATTTTCCAGCTAAATAACGACAGCCTGTAAATATGACAGTCATGACTCGACAATCCAGTGATAGACATCATGAGCATCGATGTACGCAATTGGGACACGGTGACATGCGAGCCTGACCAATCGATCCCGTCACTCGCCTCTTACGACAAGCATGGGTTGCTGAAGACGGGAGAAAGTCCCGGGTATCCAGCTAGACAGCCCCTAATGCCGACCAGTGTATTTTTTTTTGTTTTATTATTTATCTAGTTCATATCTTATATTTTATTATATAAGATTGCTACGCGATAAATCGCAGGGAACAATGAAGAACGCAGCGTGGGTTATTTCACAATAAATCATTGTTCTATCATGGCGTCATTTCTGGAGATTCGAACATGTGCTCGCAACTTGATGACATCGTACACTGGATGACGTTATTTTTTAGAGGAGAGTGTCTAGTGAGTTGTTCCCCATAGGTGTGTAGTAGGGCAACGCAGATAAACACGATGGTCGAACTATCGCATCCAAAAACGGGAGAAATATGACAATCGCTATTGGGTTTTTTTTGGTTTGGTTTGTTGTTTAACGCCGCACTCAGCAATATTACAGCTACATGACGGCGGTCTGTAAATAATCGAGTCTGGGCCAGAAAATCCAGTGATTAATTTAATGAGCATCGATCCGCGCAATTGGGATCGATGACATGCATAAACCAAGTCAGCGAGCCTGACCACCCGATCCCGTTAGTCGCCTTTTACGACAAGCATAGTCACCTTTTACGGCAAGCATGGGTTGCTGAAGACCTGTTCTACCCCGGAATCTTCACGAGTTATTCGATTGTAATACATTTCATTCGGGTATCATAGTCGTGTTTTCAGTGTTTCGGTGACTGTTTTCAGCCCAGTTACGTATGTATAACCTTTGTAATTTGGGGGCAAATCCAATTTTCTTGTGTATATTTTGTTCTACCTTGCAGTTTGAAAAACTGATATTAAACTAAGGACGAATGAGGAGGTAAGGTACCCGCAGTTATGCTTATATTGGTTGAGTTCTGACATTTGGTATGTTCATATCATCGCGTGATTTTTATAAGCGTACATACATGCTTGTATTAATAACGTCGTTATTCCCCACGTCAAGCAACGAGAAAATAAACAGATACGTTTTAATACACAGAGAACGCGACATCTTGTCTTTGAAGAATCAGAATTCTACCTAATCACAGAAAACGTTAGGGTGACAGTTTCTTGACTAGAAATCTTGACATGAATTTTTCATGCAAAAAACTTTTTGAGACACTTCCGCTTGTCAAACTGATCTAATAGTTGGCTTCGTTTGGCTTTTCCTCTACCTCGGCGTTAATTTGCCGCCGTGCACATAGCAATGGAGCTTAACTTGCCTCTGTCACTCGCAAATTGTCAAGTGGACCACTCGCCTTATGAATTATCTCTCCCACAATGCATTGCGGGAGCTAAGGGGAAGTCGTTTGCCTCTCATCATCTCTCGTCTGCTCCTCAACGAAACAGCGCCCCCTATCCGCGTGTTTGAACGTTCATCCAATCTCCCGCTCATGTGTAAAGGGCTCTTGGCTGACATGTCGTAAAAAAACCTCTCCAATTAAAACCTGACCCTTACTGGTGAGGTGGGGAGCTGGGGATTTGAAGACGGTGTTTCTCTGATAGACGCAGCCATTGATTGGAAGATCAATATACAATCTTTGTGCTGGTTTTGGGTCTCTGTTCTGTCATTATTCTTTGCGGTGAGAGCCCATCTCTCGCGGCCGGCACACTCATACCGCCATGTTAACATCCTATACAAACAATTAAATAGTGACAGCCAAAAGACTCGCGTGTGAATCTGTTGAATTTCTGTGGGACTGGTAAAGAGCGCGCGTGTAACACGATTGAGCGGCTGAAGTGCCTCACAATAGCGGTGCGCAGCTCTCTGAACCGCACGAACGATTAACACCTCATGCCACGTGCCAAAGACAAACGGCGGCGAGTCTTTTCACCCCATGTTCTTGTTTAGCGACGTTGTCAAGGACACTGACGTCACGGCACGCCAGAACACAGCTCAGCCTCCGGTACTTACTCGCGCCCCGAGCAGACCCGGGACAAGGGGCGGCAAAGAGTCGTTTGTAGTTTCTAAAGCAAAGACGACAAGTGTGGTCGTTCACATAGGCTTCAATATGAAGCAATTAATACGGCGAGTCGGAGTATTCATCTCGGAGCTTTATTAAAGACCAAATTATCCTTTTTCCAGCTTCTCCAAACAGTAATGACAATTTCACGCCAAGCGATTTGTCAATTCTTTCCAATTAAAACCGCAATCAACACTTAAGGTGAGAGTTGGCTTTTATTAATTACCCCAAAGGCAGGCCAAACCACGTCCGATATCCTCCAGTGTACGTACCGGAGGCTTCTTCCCCAAGTCACCGAGCGGATGGATTGTTGTATTGTCCAATTAAAGAACATTCCAGTTAAACTAATTGTATCTGCATGATCCGACGTTCGCCATATTTCTTCGCTCTGTCAACAAAAGGAAAGTTGCGTAAATGGCCAGTTAACTAGCGGTTGCAGAATAGAAGGGTTGTCCCCCTTGTTAAACTCTCCTTAAATGGAGGGTGAAACGCATGCCTCGCTACTTGATAACGCTGTCTTAACACGCTCTGGGGCCTGGAAAATCAGTCCAAAATTGACCCAGCTATGTTTGAATTGTGAGGGGGAAACGGTAACGGGAATACAGATTGTAAATTCAATATGCCTTTAGATATGAAAACATTGGCTAGGATTAATTTTGTGAGATCTTTGAATATGATAATAAACATATGCACGCTTGTAATTTGTCACCTACATTTGGTTTTGCTGTCGGAGATTGTGCTGACGACGATATTAATAAAGATTCCTGTCGGGCTGACTTTTATACAATTCTCGCTACAAGAAAATGTTCCTTTTCACTTTTTATGATTTCCGTGTTTTATGGCAAGAGCTTTCTTCTCCCCGTATTAGCTTTCGTTAATTGGGTTCATGAAATATAGGATTGTTGTGATATGAATGAAATGAGAAAAAACTTGTATGAATGACAAATGTGAATTTAACGGCCACCCCTTTATGACGCAATTTCGATCCTTTTAGCGTGTATGTAATATAAGGATAGAAACATTAATTCCAATGACTAATATCAACAGCATAAATACACCGATGCGCACGTGAAAAAAGAATAACATATAGTGGATGAAATTTTAATTACACAATAAATTTCTTTGTTTTTCACAATTGTAATGCTTATTTCATATAGCTAGGTGCCTATGTGTAACGTCTGGATATAACTGGGATTTTGTATCGAGATAATTTGTATAGATATTTTTCCAGCTACAACTACAAAAACAGATCAGTTATTTTTTTTATTTTTTTTAAACTATTAGCCTGATTTCTTTTAATAAGATTACCAAGTATTTTTTTTTGTGGTAGGCAATTTCTTTTCTTTTTTCAACAGTCTGAAGAATAACTATTTTGTCAAGATTTTTCGTTGCAATTTTGGTTTTTTTCGGATAAAATCCCAGACTATTTCTAGACGGTCAAAACCATACCCGGCTTGTGGGTTTCATCCAAGTTTTAAACGTCCAAGACCTGCATCCTTTCAGGCTTCCCTCCCACATTAAGCTGACACGCTATGATATAACTGGAATACAGTTCAAAGTACCGTTAAACAAAACTCACTATCTTAAGTCGATTCTTTTGTTCGTTTGTTGTGTAACGCCGCACTCAGCATTATTCCAGCTATATGACGGCGGTCTGTAAATACTCGAGTCTGGACCAGACAATCCTTTGATCGACATCATGAGCATCGATCCACGCAATTGGGATACGATGACATGCATCAACCAAGTCAGCAACCCTGACGACCCGATCCCGTTAGTTGCCTTTTACGTGATTTTTTGTAATAATATGACAATGAACATTCGCTGTATTCATTTATTTTTTAAATCATAAAATGCAATCGACATTTTCAAAGTGCTTCGGTATGTCAATCCTCGTGTGGATTATGGGCTAGAACTGGTCCCCAGTAGCATATGTTAGTTTAAGAGGGGGCCAAATGGATCGGGTGGTCAGGCTCGTTGACGCACATTATTTGTGTTTATTTCTTTGTTATTTAACGCCGCACTCAGCAATATTCCAGCTATATGACGGCGGTCTGTAAATACTCAAGTCTGGACCAGACAATCCAGTGATTGACACGAGGACCCACGCAACTTGAATATGATGACACGCATCAACCAAGTCAGCGAGTCTGACCACCAGATCCCTAGATGACCTATACTACTCCCGTTAGTCGCCCTTTACAAGCATAGTCGCCTTTTACGGCAAGCATGTGTTGCTGAAGACCTGTTCTAACCCGGATCTTCACGGGTGTACAATATTAAGCACTGGGCCGTTTCAGACTCGATTATCTACAGGCCACCGTCATGTAGATGAATATTGCTGAATGCGTGTTAAATAACAACAAATAAACACATCATATACGTAGTCAGTGAGGCCATCAGTGAATGCTAGCCAAGCAGCTGACACATGGGGTTAAAATATTGATTTTTTTATGCGATTCGTCCTACAGTTTAAACATTTCAGCTAAAACCAAGAGTCTGGGATTTTTATACTTATTACAAACAAACTGTGCGGTATGAAATTCTACAACGAAGCTATTTTTATGGAGTTTGAAATAAACACGTTGTATGGTCCCTATAAAATACGAGATCGCCGGTCGGTGATTTTCTCGACATGACACCACACTCATCAGTGTGTCAAAACACGGTTGATTGTGTTTCTATTCACAGGTGGGGTCGGATTTCTCGTGCCGGGATCCCGAGTTCACCACGGAGCACGATGAACTGACACTGCACGTGCAACACGCAGAGACGACGAGCAAAAACATGACCAATCAGCACATTTGTTCGGGAGTGAAACAGTGAGGTTTCAGAAGCATATTTGAAAGGAATACAAAATAGCCATATCGAAGCAGATATTGAGTGAGTGAGTATAAATGAAACTTAATTTAAATTTAACGTCGCATCGGCATTATTTCAGCCATATAGCAACGAGACTTAAGTTGATGTACACATGTACACAATGTTATATTTAAAAACAATTTATCAAACATATTTGGGCATTATAATACGATGCAGATATTGAATGGCTACGACCCTTTATGGCAACAAATCTAAACCAACGCATTCATTTTGTAGTTGTATTTAATAATAAATTGTACCTGGAAATAAAGCCTGAAACAAAAATTATCCTCAGTTTTCTTTACCGATAAACATTAATTGTTCACGAGACAAGCTGAACGTCGATGCCCTGAAAAAAGGTGATTCATAAACATATGCTCCCGATACAGTCGGAATTGTACAATCGACTGCTTTGGCAGAGAATTCTTATGAACATGGAAGGGGTTTGTCGCTTTTGAAAGGCATCGGTGCGAAAAATGAGACATTGCACAAAGTTTATTTACTGGCGTCAAAATTGATTTTCGGAGTCATCTGTCAATGATGTATCCATTGACCCGGTGTCGTGTCAGTGCCGAGGACTTGGACCCCGCTGTAGTGGCAATGCCGCAGTCATGCCTCCCTTGGCGTGTGCTCTAATGAAATAACTGACTATGTCAACTTTTAGTGTTTGTTTGTTTGTTGTTTAACGCCGCACTCAGCAATATTCCAGCTGTATGACGGCGGTCTGTACATACTCGAGTCTGGACCAGACAATCCTTTGATTGACATCATGAGCATCAATCCACGCCATTGGGATCGATGACAAGGCAACCAAGACAGCGAGCCTGACCACCCGATCCCGTTAGTCGCCTTTTACGACAAGCATGGGTTGCCGAAAACCTTTTCTCTCCGGATCTTCACGGATCTGTCAACTTTTACTTTTAGATGTATTTTATCAAATGGGATTTATTGTCCAACGTGTTATCTCGGCTAATGACCTTATGTTGTATAGTTTATAATTATCTTTATCGCGCCAAACTGTACATACAACATGTGACACAATGATAAACTATTTTTCTGTCAACAGCACGAGGCTTAACACGGAGTGAAAATATATCCGAGAATCACAAAGGGGTTAACGTTCATTCCGATGGCTGGCTATAGAAGCTGTTCCTATATTTATATTTAAATTCTGATCAAACGTCGGACATTAAAAAAAGGGTAATTAAAAACGGAGATTACATTTTCATTTGTCGCATGTTCAATCTATAAATCAATTAATCAAATTTACCAACTACAGTTGGTTGGGTTGTTGTTTCACGCCGTACTTAGCAATATTCCAGCTATATGAAGGCGGTCTGTAAATAATCGAGTCTGGACAGACAATCCAGTGATTGACATCATGAACATCGATCCACGCGATTGAGATACGACGATGACGTGTGTGGTATATGGTACATTGATAGTCGTACCACAAAAATATACACTATTTGAGACAAATGACTGAACATTTAGTTGACTACACACTTAGACAGTGGTCACATGAGTGACGGGGTTTTTTCACGTTAGATGGGAAATGCTATTTTTAAATGATAATAATTATGCAAATATATTTCTCATTTCTTTGAGCCGGGGCACAAAAAAGCGTCTTAATGTCCTTCTAACAACTCACTTAAACAATCCGGTGCAATAAAGAATAAAGACGTTTTAGTTGAAAAAGTGCAAATGCCTGGGGTTAACTATTTAACAACGGAAGAGTTAATACACTGAACCACAAAAGAAATGTCACCATGTATAGATATATGAGAAACCTTTTTTGTCCAAACACTGTAAACATACTTTGAGACATATTAATGTAGTAGCGGTTATGGGGTGGATGTTGGTGGGGCACACACAACACGACGCTACTTGTCAATTCAAATGACAGCCATCTTTCTTGAGAGTGCATATAATAATAAACCCTGAAAATATAATAGAAACATCATACGTACTTTGGTAAAACCATAATAAAGCTTTCGTGGAGATTACACACAATTACTTCACAAGACTTCATCCTATCAGCTAGCACATACGCACCAGCATGAATAAATCCTTAAATACAAATAGTAGGTTGTTAACTATTTCTGAATAACTATATAACATTGCCATTGGTAATAACTATGTGAAGACATTACATTCACACGAAACCATTGATTTAGAAGAATAACTAGATACTAGTCATTAGTTTGACCCATATATATATATATATATATATATATATATATATATATATATATATATTTATATAAGTAAATCAATTCCATGATTACCCATAAATACCAAGATAAATAGTAGATATGAATAAATATAATTGATGAATCATGTCAATATTTCTCTCAATAAAGAAATATTACCAATATAAACAATAAAATATATAACGATCCATGTATGAGCTTAACTCTTAGGAGCGCAGTCACGTTCAAGGTTGGTTAAGATCACGTCATTCTATAACAAGTTGAAATAAAACCTTGACAAAACTAATAATGGCCACATAAAATAAGATATAAAAACAACAGATGTCCCATACATACGTTCTTATTCCATACCGCATTCAGACAGTTATAGGTTTAGAAAATGTTGAAATAATAATTCACTTTTGTAAAGAGTATACTGGTAAGGCAGTATTTTACTCGATAACATATTGTATAGATGCAATACGATACATTTTAGATTTAAATGAAAAACATTCCACATACAACCAACTGTCCTGATAGTTGAAATACCTACTTCACTTTAACTTATTGTACACTGATGCATTAATCTAACACCTCTTAAGAAATACAATATGTACAAGACCATATACAGTATATGAATACACAAACAAAATAAACTAACTGGGATAATGAACTCCTCAATACACAAACACCGAGTTCCGTAAATGTACACGATCTTCTAAATGTACAATCAGAAAGGGGCTGATATTAGGGAAAACAATACAAAACAAGGTCACCTCCTCAAACATATGTGTAAGACTGCCAACAGGATATGCCGGACAGAAACCTTTAAAACTAAATAAAAAATAGATAGTAAGCTGACCAGAGAAACTGAAGCAGACAGACAAAAGAAACTTGTGCAGAGTGCAAACGCATGGGTCAGAACCTGGCCTGGTCCGCAAGTTTATGTCTTCCGGTGTAGAACTGCGCCAAGTCCGTGAGTACTGGCATCGGTATGCAGCTCAAAACTTCTCGTGTGGTCTGGGTATCCTTGGACTGGTGGTGATGAAAGTACCTCATTCAGTGTTCGAAAAGCCGACTCTTGTTCCTACTTTAAGACCATGGCTTACAAACGAAGGTCTTCTTCTTGGTCCTCTTGCATTCCTTGGGGAGCTGGTATGAGGCTTGAGAGTGGTTGAGCAATTCTGGCAAAGTCCTTCACGTACTTACGATAATAACCAGCGAAGCCCAAGAACTGACGAACTTGCTCTGGTGTTATAGCACAAGGCCAATCATTGATATGTTGTACTTTATCTGGATCTGCTTCGACTCCTTTCGATGACACAACATGTCCAAGAAACTGAAGCAGACAGACAAAGGAAACGTGTGCAGAGTGCAAACGCATGGGTCAGAACCTGGCCTGACCCAGTAAGGTGGCTATTGTTAAATGCAGGGTGCAGGGCTTGGCTTATTGTATTGAGGGCTTGTATAACTCTGACGGTTTGTAGTGTACTGTATGTAAAGTTTGAAGCTAAAATGAAACATCTAATATATCTAACTTATATGAAAAAATACTTAAAACGTGACGTGGCCACATTAAAGTGTTGAAACTTGGCAAAACTGATCATCAAGGTTGAAATTAAAGTGTCAAATGTTCTTAAAGTGAATCTCAACACTAGTCGCTGAGAAAATGGCATCACAAGTCAGTATCCGCCATGTGCATTGATGACTGCCGTGCAACGTCGATACATTAAAAGGATGAGGCGGTTGATGAAGGCCATAGGCACTTGAGCCCACACTCTGAGGAATGCCTGACGCAGTCCAGCTGCAGTTGTCGGACGTTATTCAGCCGTCTTTGAATCTCGTTCAACAGGTGCTCAGTGGGGTTTAAATCGGGACTGAGGGCAGGCCACTGCATGGTTCTGATTCCATTCTGCTGGAGAAAGTCTCCTGTTGCTCTCGCAGTGTGGGCACGGGTGTTATCATGTTGAAACTCGTGGTTGCGGCGACGTGCCAAATGAGGTATGGCGTGTGGTCGCAAGACTTGATCAATGTACCGAGCTGCTGTGACACCAATGCCTCTCCCTGGACCGATGTTCTGAAAGAGAACAGGGCCGACCCTCTGTGCAAGACCAATTCCACCCCACACCATGATGCTCGGACCACCCAATGCGTCTCTCTCAATCAACAACGCAAGCATCCGAATAACGTTCCCCGCGGCGTCGCCAGACTCTCTCTCTCTCTCTCTCTCTCCCTCTCTCTCTCTCTCTCTCTCTCTCTCTCTCTGCCGTCTGCTGTCGTCTACTCTTCTCTACTGCTGGTGGCGCAAATGCTGGTGCTATGTTGCCCACTGTAGACGGTCCCGGCGATGACGTGGTGTCAGAATGGGTCCTCAGTGTGGCCTTTGACAGTGGAGGTGTCTGCTCGTCAGTCGTCGACGCACGGTGTCCGCACTTATGTGTCGCTGGTGTCCCCATGGTCTGTCGAGCAGTTTCCGGAGCAGTAACAAAGCGATCTTGAAGATGCTGTCGTACGATCTGACGATCCTGTCGTCGGGTGGTGACCCTTGGTCTTCCACTACGTGGTCGGTCATCTGTAGTGTTGGTGGTCTGGTACCGTTGCTGGAGCCTGTATATGGTCCTTATGTGGACTTGAAATGCATTGGCTACTTGCCAGGCGGTTTGTCCAGCTTGCAATCGTTCAAGGGCTTAGTGTCGCTGATTTCTTGTTAATCTTGGGATGTTGTAGCAATTCAATAACGATTGAATGTTAACCGATCTGGGTGGATTTTTATAGGGCAAGAAATAGGGGAACGCATGTGCATTTCAATTTGCACGGAACGCACGTGCATCGGGTAACCTTGGCAGTTGCCATGATGCGTTTGGGCGATCGGTTTTATTGTCATCTGCTTTGGGGTTTTTTATCATCAAATTTCATTTTTCCGGACAAGGTAATATTAAATTTTAGAAACTTTGACAAGGTAGTGTTAAATTTTAGAAACTTTGACAAAAATTGCCTTGATATTTAAATGACAACTTTTCATGCAATGTTACTTGGGGGGACGTTTCTTTTGCGGTTCAGTATAGTTAAAGTATGTTGAGTTTAGGTTAATTGTTCGACGTAATGTTTCCGACTTAGATCTATAATACAGTTCACCGGTGCGAGTAATCAGCTTGCCTCCTCAGTCGCCCTGAATGAGAACTAGTGTTCTTCCAGAATGTGTTCCTTACCTAGGATAGACGCCTTGTAAACATGTTTTTGCAATATCCAGAGTTTATGGGATATTACTACGAGTGTAACGTGTCCCAAAGCTTCGCCCAAATCCTAAATTGTACGAATACATATTAGAATAAATAACGTTAATGTGGAATATACCTCAGATAGCAGACGCATGTCGCGGACATATAGCGGACATATAGCACGTTATTGAAACACGCGAAATACGGTTATGGTATTTTTGAACAAAACAAAGGAAGCAAAATTTCGAGTAAAGAATTACGATGGCTTATGTCCAGGCTAGTTGATATTTGTGTGTGTGTGTGGTGGGGGAGGGGGTGGGGGGGTAAATTGTTTACTTGTTTCTTAACACCGCACTCAGCAATATTCCAGCTACATGACGGCGGTCTGTAAATAATCGAATCTTGACCAGACAATCCAGTGATTGACACCATGAGCACATGAGCATCGATCCGCGCAATTGTGATACGATAACATGCATCAACCAAGTCAGCGAGCCTGACCACCCGATCCCGTTAGCCGCGTCTTACGACAAGCATAGACGCCTTTTACGGCATGCATGGGTTGCTGAAGACCTGTTCTAGACCGGATATTCACGTGTCCTTTTGCAGTTGACTAGGCATAATTAATAAATGAGAGTTTTGTGTTTGTGTTTGTTTGTTGTTTAACGCCGCACTCAGCAATATTCCAGCTATATGACGGCGGTCTGTAAAATAATCGAGTTTGGACCAGACAATCCAGTAATTCATATCATGAGCATCGATCCACGCAATTGGGATCGATGACATGCATCAACCAAGTCAGCGAGCCTGACCACCCGATCCCGTTAGTCGCCGTTATGGCAAGCATCGGTTGCTGAAGACCTATTCTACCCCGGAATCTTCACGGGTCAACAATGAACTTATGATGCAAGTCGCACATTGCAGTCTCCCAGCAGAAACATCGACCCAGTTCAAGTAAATATAAAACGTAAACGCTCGAGAACCATCAATTATCTGTTGAAACAGATTCCAGTCGGCATCAGCCGCTATGTGGCTGGAATAATAACGAAACGACTTTAACTTTAACTCTCTCACTCACCCATTCGGCATTAACGGCAAGATAGTGGTGAAAATTATGTGGACGGATCGGAAAATAGATTCTTAAAATGTGAGATGATTTGTTGCAAAAGGAGATAAAGCGGGCTGTAAATTCTGCAGAGCACACTGGCTGACGTTTGTAACGTATCGATCCGTACCCCCAGTTGTGGCATACAGATAATTTAATCGAAGAACGAATGGGGGAAGCGTTATCAATACTACCAATATTGTGTCGTAAACGAGGACTGAAATTTCAATCGGATATTGTTTGTTTGTTGTTTAACGGCGCACTCAGCAATATTCTAGCTAAATGACGGCGGTCTGTAAATAATAGTCTGGACCAAGTCAGCGAGCGTATCCATCCGGGAATCGGTTGTTGTAAATGTTTTGTTTGTTTGTTGTTTAACGCCGCACTCAGCAATATCCCAGCTATATGACGGCGGTCTGTAAATAATAGAGTCTGGACCAAGTCAGCGAGCGTATCCATCCGGGAATCGGTTGCTGTAAATGTTCTGTTTGTTTGTTGTTTATATGATATATAGCTATATGACGGCGGTATTGTAAATGTAACAGAATCAAATACAGTATTTTGAACAATAGGAAATGTGCACATCGAGTCAACGAGCGACCATGGTAGATTGACAGGCCGGATGTCCGTCTCCCCTGCATACCTGGGCCCACAGTATGTCCTGATGGGCTTGGTGCTCATGCCATCAATCATTGGTTTGCATGGATAAGACTCAGTTATTTACAAGCTGCTGGAACATTCATAAATGCAGTATAATAACATGCAGTCACGCTTCTGATATTTATTATATATAGTATATATTGTATACGAACTTTTAACTTAAACCGTAATGTAATACTATTTCCCTAATGAGGAATTGCGTTCCGCAGTTAAATACTGAAATTCAGTGTCTTTCTTCAGGGAAACATTTTTAAGAGGTTAAAACCATCAAATAAAAATAAACGGTATTTTCAACATTATTTTTCCTCTTTCAAATAAACTTTAATTTAAAGCGGCTAATAATCTTCACTAGGAGATTGGTGGATTAAGATATTATATGATGGATTAAGACACTCGTTGCGCGTGTGCCCATTGTCTCAGGTGAAGACGGGGCTATAAAGTTAAACCCAAAGCGCGCTTTAATTGAACCCAAGAAGTGAAGGCCTTAGGTCAAGTGGATCACAATTGAAAGAGTTAATAGTTTAACTAAATGTGCTGAGGACAGCTCGAGTTCAAACGGGTAAAAGCGCTGATGCGACTAATATGCTTGTCTTCATTGGGAGAATGGAAAATACTTTATCTCTTGATCGCGAATGCCTTCAAGTATTTTTCTCACATTTGATAGAATTTACGAATTGAGAAATAAATATTATTGATTCAGCTCAATGAATGCAGAAAGTTAACTTTCTGTCGGTTAATTATGGGTTGTTGGCTGAAATAAATCTGGACTTGTAGCAGGGATATGTTTGGAATATTGACAGGATTATGTTGCTTTTATTTTAGAACAAGCTAAATATTCAAGATAAGAAGGGTAAAAGGTTTGTAATTGACAGTAATGCTAAGCAGAGATTATAGAAAGGGTTTTATCGTTTTTATTTATTTATTTATTTATTTTGTATTAGATCCAGTACAATCAGTTTGGCGGGGAGTTGCTATTAAACGGTTCATGTCTTTTTTTGTTATGATAAATTAATTAAAATGTAACTTCGTGATTGCATGATCACTCTTCTGTACGTTGCCACACCGGACGTCGCCACGTTGCTAGAAATAGAATGAAAACAAATGTAACGTAGGTCTGAGTAACGATCACAAGTTACAAAAAAGTGTATTTCATCTTTAACACAGTTGGTACACAAACGGCCTATTGATAACAGAAGTAAACATTATCCCCAGTCATGTTTATCTACAGTAAACAGAATGTTCTACTGCTTAGCATCCACAGCTTTCTCAGATTCTTGAAAAGTCTTTAAAAATTTTTTTGCTTCAGCCTGTTGAAAAAAAAGGAAGTTGCCTGCACAAAAAAGTTGCAAAGTGTTTTCTAAAAAAACGATTCAGGCTCATATTTTTTAAGGAGAAAATGTCTGGTTTTGTATCTGAAGCGGAAAAATTAACAAAGCTAATCGCGATACAAAAATTGTGTTTCGTTCGAAAAGAATACAGGGTACGATTTATTTGATAAAAAGACGATTTCATTGGATATATATTTAAAGCGGTGCTTAATGTTTTTCCAGTGTATATGTACCACTATTGCATCTATATTTCAACATGCAAGAAAAAATAACCTTTATATGAATAAGACACTGAGTGTGGTCCAGACTCGATTATTTACAGACCGCCGTCATATAGCTGGAATATTGCTGAGTGCGGTTTTAAAAACAAAAAAATAAAAGCTGATATCTTTTGACCATTAAAGAGTTCTTGCAGTTTAAAGAACTTGGGATGTTGGTGGAAGCGTGCTTTTTATAAAACAATATCTTTCAGTATTTACAAGTGGACATTGAAAAAAATAGTGCTATTCATTTCCAATGGAGGAATGACATATATATCTTAAACACATGAAAGTAAAAGCGCCACATCTTCGCAATCGCAACAACCATTTTGAGGAAGCTACATATTCATTTAGTCTTAAAGAGACTGCCTAAGGAGAGATTAATGTTTTAGCTAATCGCCATGTGTGGGTTTCCGCTCAGCTAAAGCAGGCACAATGATACATTTCGCGGTTATGGTGTCACTGCGGGGTCATAAAACACCCTCTCGGGGGGAATCGCCAAGAAAGGGGATTAATTGTTCTTAATTGTCTGAATCCCGTCTTCTTAATTGATGTTATGCTGTAGAAATGGGGCAGTTAATGTGTAGAAATAAATAGCTGGAAGGACGAAAAAAGATCTATTGCATTTTAAAACATTTATAGTCATATGAATTGAAGAGAACGACAATCTTCAAATCATAAAAAAATGATGTTGATGGAACTATGTATACGTCAGTACCAACCGTGCTGTTGTCAGTAACGAATTGGTAAAACTACATGCAACATTGATACAGTTCAGCTGCATGTTTAAAAAAAGTAATTATTGTTGGTTGACGATCGATACCTCGTTCTGGGCCTATGAGCACCATCCATACATCCATAATCATTATAAAGGTATATCAAGCAGTAAAATGAAATAAAACAGTAAATTTAAAATCATAAAAAATAATTAAATAGATGTCATTAAATTATATATCATCGTTTTTATGTACATGGCTCAAATTATGTTTGAAACCCGTTCGAAACGTTCTTATATTTGTACACAAAACTCATGTGAAAATCACGGTTAGAATATGTCTTCAGCAACCTATGCTTGTCGTAAGAGGCGACTAACGGGATCGGGTGGTCAGGCTCGCTGACTTGGTTGATGCATGTCATCGTATCCCAATTGCGTGAATCGATGCTCATGATGTCAATCACTGGATTGTCTGGTCCAGACTCGATTACGTACAGACCGCCGTCATATAGCTGGAATATTGCTGAGTGTGGCGTTAAACAACAAACAAACATACAGAACAGCTAACTACATCCGTAAAGAAGAAGAAGAGGAAAATTATTTTATTACAGTGCCACCTGGTGTTTAAAGACAATAAAAAACATTACACGTATACATACGTATGATATATAAAAAACATCAGCCGACCCATGAAGGATCTATGAGGCACTTAAAATCATTAAATTATCCATTATATAAATTGGCAAGAATAATACACGATTATAATCGAAAGAACACACACGCACGAACGCACGCACACACACACACACACACACACACACACACACACACACACACACGCACACACACACGTAAGGGATGCGCTGGGATACTTGTATTGTGTGGACACGCAGTACGATCAGGATGACAATGTGTCATTGGGCAGACAAATGACGCAACGTGAATTACTCGATATTCTACATGTTCTTGATATTTGATCGCAACTGATTGATTTCAGTCAATGGATATATTTCTTTCTTTGAACATTATTAACTTATTAGAAAACTGATTTTACTTTAATTCATGTAAGTTCGGAAGTATGTAATCATCTTCCCATTTTAGTCACTTCTTCTATAACCAAATTTCTGTGTACGATAATTCGTGCATGCAACAAAATGTAAACCATGAGATGCTTGCGATATAATAATGTTTCAAGCACAATACATGTAAATAAAAGCGTCAAAACCTTAAACCTTTACACAATCATAAGACATTTCTGCTAAATTAGAAATGAAAAACGATAAAAACCCAAGATTTATAGTGTGAAAATGGAAACGCTCTGTGAACGTAAGTCAAATTTGACTTAGTCTTTGAAAATGGTGGCAAAATCGCGATGGGAAATTATATAGGCGGATCCAGAGGGCGGGGGTGCCAAATGTAGTATGTTGTAGGGAGTCAATTTATCTGAGAAGATTTTGATTTTTTTTACCCCTCCCTTTTAAAATGCTGAATCCGCCCTTGAATTATCTCATATTATCGATATGAATTTGTAAGTTCTCCCTGCAAAACCTCAATCCGAGACCAGTGTCAGCGTGTTGTTATTTTGTATCTCAGCCCGGTAGAAAGCATGATCTGGTCAGTTCTGTTCTTGAACACAGAACTTATCGTGATAGAGAAGTCAGAACATTGATCGTGGGTTACCGATGCGTGTACAGTGTGGAGGAAATACGACAATAGGCTGTGCGTCTGTCTGCAGTGTGTGGTGTAAGATGAGGGCCGACCGTTTAATAGTATTGTAGAGACGCTAAATGTTTAGAACACACAGTATGTCCGCGGCCGATTTATCGAAAACATCCCAGCAGAACAGATAGCTGAGTGAAAAACGATGACGACACAACAACACGAAAATGGGCAATTCAAATTATTGGATCTACAATTGTTTTCAAATATTTTCTGTAAAATTACCTATCACAATGCCATGGTGATATAAATGGTTTGATTTTTAATGTATACATACTAAGGGAAGTGGGGTAACCTAAAGGTTAAAGACCCGGGTTTGATTCCCGACATGGGTACAATGTCCAATGTGTGAAGCTCATTTTGGTGTCCCCCGCCGTGATATTGCTGGAATATTCCCGAAAGCGGAGTAAAAAGCAAACTTACTGGATAATTGAGACATTACAACAGTTTTAATTACGATATAACAATGAAAGTAACCGAATGTACACACGTATGTCACGTCAGTCGCTCCATTAAAGTGGGGATATGTTAATACTCACAAGCCACAAACCCTTTTTACAATAATAAGAAATTCCTGCTGAAAGCTGAGTTGGTTGTGCGATTCCGACTATATCATGAGCATGTGTTTATGAATCACGTTCAAACAGTGATTATACCAGGTGTTCGTGAAAAGGTGAGCGTATCATGCCTCACATGTGCCACCCGCCCCAAACGCACGCAAAGGCAAGTCAATTGTTCACCTGAAAAATAGCTCGTATGCGACAAGTCAAAATAGGGAATTGCATCTGACATAATTTTGCTCAGTGATGCGTCAATTTGGAAAATGTCCTCCACATGCCCACCATAAACCTTTTTTTTAAATTTCCGAGGCCTTAAATGTTGTCACCCTGAACAAGCAGCCTTTGCGCTAGAGCCTAATGACGCTCTTTGATATTTTGGATGAATAAACATGCTCGATTGTACCTATGAAATTGTGAAACGTAGACACTTAGGGCTGGGGCTGCTGGAATATTGCTCGACATAAACAGGAAAGTTGACTACAGTAAACTACGGCTATAACGAACTCAAAGGGACTACTAATTTTAGTTCGTTATAAGCATATATATAGTATAACTACAGCAAGTAGTCGGGACTAAAAAGTTAGTTCGTTATATCCGTTAGTTCGTTATAAGCGTATTCGTTGTAACCGTAGTTTACTGTATAAGAAAGTTGAAATCGTTCCATTTTCTATATAGTCTTGTTGGCAGTTTTGTCGCCCTGTGAATTTTAATCCACAGATAATCACTGATCGGTTTTTTCTTACTTTTATCTCAGGTAGGTGAATCAGTGAAAAGGAATTGTCTGTTTGACAATCATTGAACGTTAAGTGTCTTCGTTACAGACACCAATAAAATATGTTGGTTAATATCAGTTGAATCAAGTTTATTAATCCTTTTATTGCAATTGTATACATCGTGTACAGTTGTTCATGTGCATGTATTCCATTCTGCATTTCTTCTAACACTATCATCTCTTATATATATCATATTCGTCTTCCATACCCCAAATGACAGTATCTTATTCTAAACACTAATACAACGTCCTTCCGTAACGCATAAATCTGACAAACACATCTCATTCCAAATATAAATGTCACACAACATTTTTAATAAATCCGCAATTGCGTTAAATCGATTTATTTATGATAATTACCTTACATAGTACATCCTTAAATTCAAAATAATGACAAATAAAATATTTGGCCAAGTTCTGTAATTTAGTTCACGCTTGTGTATAGTAAGCCTACCCCTTTACGCCTGTAAGCGTTTCCCGCCCGTAATGAACACCCCGTAGAGCAATATTTTCTGTGCATTATCCCCGTACAAAGATCAGCGTTAAACGTACAACAGGGTAAAAGCTGAAAGCCCGCTTTGGAGTTGATGACCACAAAATAGCGGCGAATACCCGATTGTATTGTTCGCTTGCCGATCAAGCGAGGCCAGCTTTATCAATCAGGGTGCTATTGTTTGAGAAGTGAGCATTCTAGATGTTTGGTCACGGGGTATTGCGCATTAAACCAACAGAACCTCAATTGGACACCGGTGGTAGGATGAGGAACTTAAATTGGTCCTGAATGAAACCGCTTTGCTGGGGGCGTGTCGACCAATCAGATCGCTCCATTTCTTTGTCGTCCCCATCTGCAAATTCCCAGGAGTTGGTGGTATAAGGGTGGGTTGAAGCGACGATCAGTCATTCTTAACTTAGGCTGGAACGTCAGTGACTTGACAAGACATTACCAGTGCGATCAAAGATACATTCAAACTGAAATACAATCCGCTCGGAAATTGTCGGGCTTTTTTACATCCGATTGAGAAGTTGAGCAATGAGCGCAATTGTTGGTACGGAGAGTATAGGTAAGTTTATTTATACGTTCTGTTTATGTGTATCAATGAAATTTAAGGTTTACAAAATATATAGTTCACTTCGTTTGGGAATCATTTTAGTCGATGTTTAAAATTACAACCAACAATATATTTTAGTTTGATTGTATGTAATTCAATATAGATATTATCTTCAACTAATAATTGTTAAATTAATATGTATTACTTTTAGATATATACGAAGTCAATTTTAAATATATTTTGACACATGGTAAATGTTTTCTGTCATCAAAGAGAAAATTTCATTTTGGTCACAATTTAACTATTGTCAAATGATAACAGTTTCTACATTTGCGACGGCGCTTAAATTGGCATGAATCGTTTACAAATGAATTGTGATATTATTTACATTTAAATAATTGTTTTGGGAGTTTTTTTAATGAGAGTAAGCCTATTAAAATGCTATTAAATAAATGTATTCCAAATATGTTTCATACGTAATAACATACGGCCAATATTTGCAATTATTTCTCTGTTTATATTTAATCAGTACATTTGATTGGTGTTTAGATCCTATGCATTAATTTGATTTTTTTTAAATAGAAAATTTTATTAAAATGAAGTTTCAACAGTTATTGTTTTTTACGTTCAGTTATAGATATGTTTCTCTTTCAAAAATGATGTTACTACGTAATATAAAACATGAGGATTTTGTGATTATCTTTGGCTTACCCTTTTCGCGAACACCTGGTGTCATTGAGGTTCATTGATCCAGTCATATAATTTTTACTGCTGTGTTGGCTTTTTACTCAATGGAATCTGTTTCGGAAAATAGTATAGACTGATTATTCTCTGGCGTTGATTAATAAAATTGTTTATTAATAAAATCTGCATAGTTTTCTGCCGCTCAGAACAATTTGATACTCATAGATAATCAAATGAGGTATATCAAATCCATATCTATAAATAGGGGCGATATATTTGTATTTCATTCAACTCTTGTTATCGCTTTTGGTGATTTTTGGTGCAAAAATTATATAGCATTTCAGAGCAGCTTCTGTAAACCTGAAATATAATTAACTGTCTATAAACCTGTTAGAACCAGGTAACACCTCTTACAACAATATCAGCGCACTTGTGTTTACTATCACACCTGAAAGTAAAATCATTAAAACAACGGGTTAATCACTTCTCTAAACGCTGAGTTAATAAAACACTCTCGCCCCTTTCCCGATTGAGCTTGATAAGCCCGGCGAATTAACAAACCGAATTAAGAAAATACACACATGCACTTGAGAAACAAAAGGTTCCCCGGGAACCTTAATTGAAACGTAAGCTGACGATCAGTCGAGCAACGAAAGTGACTCTTTTCGTTCAAACAGCCATTGGATGCAACATGTGTTTGTTTAAGTAAAGCCCCGGAGGATTAGATCATCATATCCCCAAGAAGGGAGGGGGCTTAACGCGGGTGTAGATATAACACAGCTACCTACTTCAGTTGGGTATCTTGCACCTTGCTTTCAGGTAAAAAACACATCGGCGTTTTCTTTGATGATGTGATTACAGGTGTGACTCTCGTGTACTTATGGTACCTTGCGTGATAAGTTTAATCCCCTGTATTGTTATGATGCTGATGATAATGATGAGGTTCATTGTTACACAACGAAATGTCCATTCACTTTAATATTAATTAACTTTTCAACGAAATATTACGTGCGAGTAGGACATGATTTTAATTGTATAATAACTGTGAACTAGATTTCATGGACTATTAGCTGTAGACCATCTGTTGATAACTACCTTTGGAGTTAGGTACAAGTTATAAAGATTTCAGGAGTGGTATACTCGCATCAAAGTTGGTGATACAAAAGACCCGGTAAAATAAATTTACAAACTTATTTTTCCAACGGTTACAACAATTAAAATTCAAACGATTGTCTAATTTAATTTATTATGGTTTAGGAACCAAGAAAGTTGCCTTTAGTTACCATAATACACTGCGCTGAGGTCTCTTTTTAAAGAGATTAATAAAGATGCAAATAACTTTGTCGACGAGCGTTAAACCATGCGCATCGCGAGGAATAAGGCTATTTTCCTTTGCTATTTTTATCATAAGTAAGGATAAGAATTTATGGATGAACAACTTCTTTATTACAATTAAGAGCGACGTTTCGGTGTTGGTTCTAACACCGTTATCAAGCAAATTCTTATCCTTACTTAGTACTCCAACTTCAAAATGCCTATCAAAGAAGTTATTTCCATCATGCAAAATTGTTAGGCATATATTAGTGCATGTATGAAAATATACACATTCAAATTTAATAATAATAATAATAATTTCCACAAGGATGCGACATTATTACATACCCGGTAGTCAAGATTAACGGATTGATATATTAATTGGCATTACCTACCTATGAGGCCAATTCTCAAGAAACTAAAGGATCACATTGTCAAAGATTACTATACATATCGACAAAATATGAATAGAAATCAACTGGTCCAGCCTAAACCGTAATGAGATGACGCTAAATACTGCCCGGTCGGGCTTCCGTGTATTGTAATGTAGTAATCAGTTACACCATACTGCGAAACGAAATAACTGGGGAAGTTTATTATAACAATGTAAGTCATCAGCCCTCAATAGAACGCAATGTTAGCTAAAGATGGCAGGATTACGGAAAGTTAAGGGGATTGTTCAACGTTCTGCTACCCCTGGTGATTAAGGCTAAACCTAGGTTGACGGTTGAGACCCGCTAGGGTCAGTGTGAGGGGCGACAGGTGCGAATGAGTTGGTACTCGGATCGGTTTGGTAAATTATTATATGAAATTGAACGATATGATTTTGATACAAGCGCAGGACTCGGATACGGAAATCATAAATCGTGCGTGTTAGATAGGGATTAGATATGTTATATGACAAAAACCCACGGAGTACGATTGGAACGTTTTGTAGGGGGAGACTATTTCAATATTTATTGATTATACATGAGGTGTGTGTGTGGGTGTGGGGTGTGTGTGTGAAGTAACCCTGGATTTTTTGGGGGGAGACTTTTTCAATATTTATTGATTATACAAGAGGTGTGTGTGTTAGTGGGGTGGGGTGATGTAACCCTGGATAAGTATGTAAAACAAAGAAGTCAGTCTAATTTTTTCGTTCTAAATACTGACGAATAATTTAGCATACTTAAGTAGTTATGCGCTTTATACATGTAGTAGTAGTAGGAGTAGTAGTAGTAGTAGTTTCATTATCATTATTAATAACTGAATTTTCGTTCATTTTCAACGAAATCACATGGCATATTTAGCGATGTATGTAAGACAAATATGAGGATGGTTATTAATCAAGATACTATGACTGACATTAAATCATTTTTCACACAGTTGACAGTAGCAGCTTAAGTATGAAGAAACCCGATGCCTTGTGTCTGGTGTGTGGCGATAAGGCCTCCGGGAAACACTACGGCGTACAGAGCTGCGACGGCTGCCGCGGCTTCTTCAAACGGAGCATCCGCAGGAACCTCGACTACGTCTGCAAAGAAAATGGCAACTGCATCGTCGACGTTGCCCGCCGTAACCAGTGTCAAGCATGCCGCTTCAAGAAGTGTTTGGAGGTCAAGATGAATAGGGATGGTATGTAACTTTGAACGTTGAGTTTTATTCATTATTTAAACGTTTTTCATCGTTAAACAGTAAAAGAAATTATTTGAAATTAGTGGGTTTTGTAAAGTTGGATTTTGGGAAAAATAGAATTTACAGAAGCGAATTTACTGGTTTCAATGACGATTTAGCGAAGAAAGTTTCTTTCAAATCGTCTTTCAAAATGCTACGGGGAAAGAAATTGCGTCTGGTTAAGAAAATAATGTAACATGCTTGCGTCATCATGGGTAGTTAATAGTGTACAAAAAGTATGTATGATTATATGTCGGTTCGAAGTTTTGGAGCAATATTATCATCATTCTAATTTGAAACCCCGTCAAACCAAATGTTAGCGCTTTAATCTAAATCTCCCTGCGATAAGTGTAAAATGATTACCTGTGTATGTTTTTAGTGCATTTCGAAAACACGCATCATATGCATGTGCATGCTGCAGAATTTCTGTATGTTTTTCATCAGTACTGTATGTAGGTATGTAGGTATGTAGGTAGATGGGTGGGTGGGTAGGTAGGTAGGTAGGTAGGTAGGTAGATAGGTAGGTAGAGACGAGGTCTATATGCGAATATGGTTGTCGTTAGAGGCGACTTATGGGGTCGGGTGGTCAGGCTCACTGATGTCGTTGATGCATGTCATCGTATCCAAATAACTCGGAGCCATGCTCATGATGTCAATCACTGAATTGTCTGGCCCGATTATTTATTCGATTATGTACAGACCGTAGTCATATAGACGAGTGCGGCGCTAAAAAACAAAAATATATGGTTCTGTACAGTTATAGCGCGTGTGTGTGTAGATGTGAAGTACATGTACACACCACATCAATCACTAAACTCGAATGTAATGCTTCCTCGAGGTATTGTAGAGGTATTGTCGAGGTACGGCGAGTGATCTGATGTGTTGGTGAGGAGCGTGTGGTGCGGACGTTCAGAGATACTCGAGATAGCAACATCCCACAGAAATAGCCCGTTGCTCAATATATCGATGGGTTTGTTTCAACAATCACTTCCACGCTGTTTGTTCGTCTAACTAAGCGAGCCATTATCCCAATTAAACAATTGTCACGTCCGTCCTTCTAAGCTCCCAAACACACAGTGGATTGGTTTCAGTCACAAAGTTCAGTAATCATGTTTGGGGGGTCAAAACCACGAATTGGAATGCAAACATCTGGTTTCATTTCCCGGATATGAATGCAAGTTCTGGTTTTCGATTTTGTATCAGTTTTGATGAAGTTCCGCGGTATTATCACCTGATCATTCTCAGGGGTCCCGGTTTCCGATTTCTCTTGCACGAGCCATTCGATCTTGCACGTGACTTGACACTCTCGCGAGATCTCCGCCAAGTCACGTCAAATAGCTGTTCGTTCTCACTATAAGATTATCGTCTGTCGATGAATTAGAAATTCAAACAAATAATTATATTCAAAACAGAATAAACACCTTCAGACTATTGACCTCGCATCCATGACCTGGGAATAATTTCCAGACGGCTGTTGGTTGATTTTAAGAATGATGGAAATATGATTAAGTGAATAGCCAACTAATTCCCTTTGTTGTCTTAAATACACCTGTCAGGGGCTTATGCCTGTCTCAAAACTCATCGCTTAACTCCATCATCATATGACACTTCCATGCGCGCGCATCCACGTTCTGCTCTCGCCCGTTGCGAGATCTACACGTGTTTGTATTTACCGGACAGATTAATGCATCATGACCACTTTTCCTCAACCCACAGGTAAACTCAGTCGATTCACTTAGCGTCTAAAGTTACCTCCCTTTGTGCATCTAAAACTGTGGAGGGGTAAAATTATAACGGTAGTCTTATTCAGGTTCAGTGTCGCACCTGCAGACGGTCACATTCAAAGGAGTCGCGTGCACCGGCACTGCGGATAATTGAGAGACAAACACTCGGCGTTAAGAGGCAAATGCCGCAGGACTCAAGTGCTCCCCTCCCCGCCCCTTTCCCTCCCGGGCCCTCGATCAATCCGGAACGTTACTCCGATTCAAAGGCGTCGCTTACTAACGATACTTGGAGTGGTCTCCTGTCACCGCATTTACTACACGTGACTTCCGTCAGATATCGAAAATTAGAGATTGGAGCAAGCGAAACGAACTATGTGAGAACTTCAAGGGCCGTCAATGACGATGATTCAATTTTATTGAATATTATCGTCGTCAATTACCTTTGCCTGTTTATTATATGAAGAGGTGGTTTGATATTTATCTGAGGGAAATGTTTGCACCGAGGCATGGAGCCGCGTTCATATGACCGCCATTCCTGTCGTTGTGAGCTGGGAACATGACAGCGTGCCTTGTTTGCTTTCAATTCATCTCACTCCGCGCTCTCTACCCGATCCAAGTTTTGTAAAGAACCTATTGATTCCCTTGCCAGCTTCCTGACTATAGCCCTAGAACGTATGAAATCAGAGCCGCCATAAAGGCCACTCCAACTTTTGCTTTAACTCCAAGGCTACCTGATATATTGAACATTTGCATTTCATTTGTAAGTCAATTAGACTCAATCAAAACCAACAAGACAGTCTATAAGAGTATAAATAATTAATCGGTTAAACACGCTGTGGTTGATATTGATCAGAGGTAGTTTCGGAAAAACAGATAAGAACCAGCCTTTGCTTTTATTCTTGCAGTATTATTTTTTCCTCTGTCAAACCATCACTGAAGAAATGAGAAAACAGTAACTTAAAACATTCTGTTAAAACGCAAGAAACGTTTTATTTGTTTTAGTAAATTATAATCAAATGTATCGGATCAATAGCATGTATGAAGCTCTATCGACAGCTGGTGTGCGTGTATGTTTTGTAGATGTGTTATCTTATTGTGGCTCTGTTCCAGCTGTGCAGCACGAACGCGCTCCCCGATGCTATCAGTACAAGAGGGACAGTCCAGACAATATCAGATTAGACGAGAAGCAGGCTTACGCACCGCTGACTGATTTCATGGACCGTACAAGGTAAGTAGTTCACCCATCTGGAAGATTGTCTTTAAGATGATTTCAGTCCACTGCTTCTTCGCAGAACAGGACAGGTCACCATGACATCTTGTTAGAAATCGAACCTGATCTTCTGAGTGATACGCATCACTTATCAGACCTATCTCGCCAGTTCGTAATTTATGACGTGTCGTATATGTTTTATTTACCTATATTAACTCATTCGATGATGGAGAGTGTTTATGTGACTGCTTCTAAATAACATTGTTTTATGTGTATTGATTTTAGAATTGATCTATTCACAGATTCGAGTACCCCCAGTACCCCCAATACAGCTCTCCCGTTGCTATGGCACCCGAGTATGGTTACCCAGCATTCTCCCAGCTTCATCTTCAGCTGGCAGAGCAGCAGAGACGGAACAGTCTGTTGGCTGGCGCTGGACTGACCCCACCTACCTTGCCAAGCAACATGATACACATGACCGGACTAGCCAACGGGATTCCTCCACATATTCCTCCAATGCCATCCATGAACGAGAGCATCAGTAGCAGCAACAGCAGTCACACAGAGAGCGACGATGACGTGAAGAAAACGTCTTCGAAGGTCAAGGATACACCATCACCAGCGATTAGCAAAGGGAGGTCACCAAGTCCCAACAAGTCGAGTTCCGATGACAGTATGAAAGGTAATAATAATAATAATAAGAAGAAGAAGAAGAAGAAGAAGAAGAAGAATTGCAAATATAAAATATATCCACACTTGGGCGTGCCTGAAGGGTATACAAGTCAGAGTTCTATTTTAACACAGGATATCAGAATGCCATATATCATAAGAATGTTTTTTATATTATGCTGCATTAAATGTTTCAACATTTCTTTCAATTTTTTTTTTAATACAACGATTTGTCCTTTTTGTCCAGATTCACCATCTTCCAACCGTTCCTCTGATACTTCCATGCCCTCTGTATCCATGGTAACACCAAACTCATCCACATCGTCAGCCTCCTCTTTCCACGCCCCCTACAGCATGAAGACCTCTACCCCCGGTGGCGCCGTCCCTCCCCCTCCTCCACAGTTCCCTACTCATCTTCATCTCCTCCAAACAAACGCTGATCACGGATCGTACGTCAATGCGGCTGCCGAGAATACGTACGAAACTGCAGCTCGTCTCTTATTCATGTCTGTGAAGTGGGCACGAAATATCCCATCATTCCTACACCTTCCGTTCCGGGATCAGGCCATCTTACTGGAGGAGTCATGGAATGAACTGTTCGTTCTCAGCGCAGCTCAGTGGGCATTGCCCATTGATGCAGGTAAATAAAATTAATGTTTATAATAATAGGATACGCTCTCCTTTTCACTAACAATCGGTTTCATCACTATTTAATAGTGATCCATAAACACATGCTCATGCTATTGTCGGAATCAAACAATGGACTCAGCTTTTAGCATCTGTTTCTAATGATTTCGGAAAGGGTTATCGCATTTTCCGAGTTAAAGAAAATATTGCAAGTTGATTATTTTTTATGGAAGGTCCCGTATAGGTGCAAGATTCCCTAGATCAAGCCCTAACTTATGCGTGGTTTGCGTTCATATTTTTCAAACGCTCGTTAGAAAATATTCGTAAAATATCAGTTTTAGTAAAATTTTATGAACGAATTCAATATATCGTTATTGCCTGAAGAATGTTGGAAATTACCAGCTTAACGTTTCTCGATCTTGTTTTCAGCTTCTCTTCTGTCTGCTGGTGGTATGACGACGGAGACACAGACGTCGGACAAGTCATCGACAGTGTACACGCAGATTCGGTTGTTGCAGGACGTCATCGCGAGATTCAACAACCTCCGAGTGGATGCTACGGAATATGCCTGTCTGAAAGCAATCGTCCTTTTTAAGTGTGGTGAGTAGTGTTATTGTACACAAATCAGACTCCCATGTTTTCCCATTGAAATAATATATTTATACCTATGATATAATTCATCTATTGCATTATGTTATCCGAAACAACATTTTGCCATCAGTATAAATGAGACGATGGGGAAAGCGTTGGCTATTGAAGCCGAAGACCGGTTTCGATTCACAATATGGGTTCAATGCGTAGCGGGACGGTGGGGTAGCCTAGTGGTTAAATCGTTCGCTCGTCACGCCGAAGGCCCAGGTTCGATTCCCCACATGGGTACACTGTGTGAAGCCCACTTCCGGTGTCCCCCGCCGTGATATTGCAAGTCTAATGCTAAAAGAGACTAAAACCATACTTACTCACTCACTGAATGTGTACCATTCTGGTGACCCGCCGTGGTATTGCTGGCGTATTGCAAAAAGAGGCGTAAAACCTCACTCACTCACTCTCCTGTATATATTTGTGAGCACAATTCTCAATAGATGTTATAACAGAGACTCACGGGTTAATTAACGTACATTAAACTCAGCCAGCCATCTATTTTCATAGTTGCAACAACTTGAATACACGTGTTCCCTGTTTCAGAAACCCGTGGTTTGCGAGATTCCCTCCAGGTGGAGACACTACAAGACCAGGCCACACTCATGCTCAGCGAGTACACGTTTACCCAGCATCCCGCGAGTAAGATGAGGTTCGGAAAGCTTCTTCTTCTCCTTCCGGCGCTGAGAACAATTAGTTCCAGAACAATCGAGGAGATATTCTTCCGACGTACAATCGGCAGTATTCCCATCGAGAGGCTGTTGTGTGATATGTTCAAGTCGAGTTAAACCATCTTGATAAAAACCATCTTGACATTCTGGTTGTGGAAAATAGTGCAGACAATATTGTTGAGTTTGACTGCGCATGCGTTGTTGGAAACGAGTCAAGGTTCATGTCATGGCGGCGAAATGTAGATCAAGGCAGCCATGTTGAAATGGACATAAGTCACGTGACAAACACGTTCTGAAGTGCAATTTATCCGTCTAGTCATTTGAATCATAATATATTTAAGTCTTTGCCATATTTTATTGATTATATTTCAATGTCCGGTCATGAACCATCGATGTGACGATTATTGTTGATATCGTGATGGGTGTCTGTTTGTTAATGATAAGTTGTTATTGGCAACGTGATGTGTACATGGTATATGTTGTATGTTGTCGTGTATATAGCTTGTACATAGCCAGTCTCGTGTAATAATGTGTATTATGAACAGTTGTATATATCATGTATATAGCATATCATGTGGTATGTATCACGTGGTCAGTGTGGCCTAATATAGTGCAATAAACACACAAGTATGAAAAAGAAACTGTTTTCTTCTCAGTGTTTTTTCGACAAATGTGACCAACCATGAGATAAGGTACCTTATGGGTAAAAAAATGACATTTTGACTTCTCATTATATATTAAACCTACAGTATCTCGGGAACCCAAAATACAATTCACAAGCTTCAATACTTATTTATTACAAAGGTATATGGCATCAAACATTTAGACTCATTTCCCGACTAAAAATGTTTATGAAATAATTGCAGTTTTTAGATATAATTAATTGAAAGTAGACATGTATGATGAAAGGTTTTGAAATAATGTTTTTATTACAATTACGAACTAACGAGAGAAAAATAAGATATGTTTGTACGACCGCACACATGGCGATATTTACTGAAGTAAGTTGACGTCAAACGTCTTTATGACGTCACAGCACAATTGTATCCTACCCATATGGTCCTTATTCTCCTGGTGGGTCACAAATATACATCACTTGATGACACTACGTCTCAGTAACATGGTCCTCCCTTGTTTTAAAATCTTATGGCAATACCTAGTCTCTACTTACCGAACGACGATGACGTGAAGAAAACGTCTTCGAAGGTCAAGGATACACCATCACCAGCGATTAGCAAAGGGAGGTCACCAAGTCCCAACAAGTCGAGTTCCGATGACAGTATGAAAGGTACTACTACTACTACTACTACTACTACTACTACTACTAGTAATAATAATAATAATATAAAATATATCCACACTTAGGTGTGCCTGAAGGGCATACATAAGTGATAAAAGTGATAAAAGCCCTATTTTTATACTTACCGAACTCCGACTAAACTGGCCTCTAAGTATTCCGAATGTCCCGAGCATTACCTCGTTGTATACCCTATACAAAGTGGACCCTGCCTAACCCGTCCTCTGCCACCAGATTATCCTGTTTGAACTCCTGTTGTATAATTATACTACACAACGGACACTGTGCAAACCGACCTCTCCATATTCTGATCAACTCATTTGTATCTACACAGAGGCGGATGCTTTTCTGGGACAGGTGGTGCAGATTTTCATATTTATATATACTTATATTGCTACATAAGCGAGTTACAAGGTATAGCATGAAGAATAATTACATATTAAACACATGCAAGTTATAATAACATTGTCAGAGAATACCACCGTACACCATAGTAACGCATTTTCTTATTAACTTCCGTCCATCTATTGAAAGCGGTAGAGTCTTCGAATTACAGTACATGAGTGAGAACAACAGGTATCTGGATCAGTATCAACAGGTGGCTTACAGGACAACAAACAAGCTTTCACGCTACAGGGTCAGATTCAGCTTTTACAGAAGGGCACAGGGACGATGGAGGCATACTTTCCCATTTGTCATTGTAGGTCATCTTTTCACTGACACTCATGACGGCACATGGAGATAACGTATGCTGAGTGCACATGTACTCGTTATTAGTTAGAGTTACATACGGTTCGGGTACTGTATTAGACACGTCACTTTACTTACACTGTCCCGGGGTTGTATTTCACACAAACTGACCAATAACAAGTTCCTGTGCCGAATGGCGTTTGTTTGTTTGTTTGTTGTTTAACGCCGCACTTAGCAATATTCCAGCTATATGACGGTGGACTGTGAGTGAGTGAGTGAGTTGGGTTTAACGCCGCTTTTAACAATATTCCAGTTATATCACGGCGTGTCAGCTTAATGTGGGAGGAAAGCCCGTGATGCAGGTCTCCAACGTTTACCACTTCGGTGAAACCAACGAGCACGGGTATGGTGCTGACAAACCTAGAAACATAATTGGGGCGAACCGGGATTCGAACCCACAATCATAGGTTTCTGGCGTGCCCAAGGGACGCAACCCTGCGCAGCGAATCGCGGCGCCTTAGACGACTGGGCCCCCCGGGCCCCCCGGTGGACTGTAAATAACCGAGTGTGGACCAGACAATCCAGTGATTGACATCATGAGCATCGATCTATGCAATTTGGATACGATGACATATATTAAGCAAGTCAGTGCGCCTGACCACCCTATCCCGTTAGTCGCCTCTTAACGCAAGCATGGGTTGCTGAAATCCAATTCTAACCCAAAATTGTCACGGGACGTGTGGGTTAGACCTATTTTAACCTAGATCTTCACACCTGATGAATATCTGTCATCAGCCATCTTAACACCTGTCACCATTTGCTCCACAGTATTGATCAATTCCAAGGGTTTACAGCATGCACACTAGCTGCATTGGCAGACCCAGGACCAAAGTCTTGTGTCACCCACAGGAGTGTCTTGCGATAGTTACATCACCACATAATGTAAATAAACAGATGTCTCACACATCCGCCACCATGGTACTATCTGACTGGACCAGCAGAGGCTGCAACATTTTAGTTTTGCGTATCATGGAAAGATAAAAATGTCCCTATGAAAAGAGGAGTAGTATGTTTCAACCAAGGCTCTATTCTGTTCATGCTCCAGTATGAGACCTGCATTATTTAGTGTAAGTCTTGTCGAAAAAATGTTGTGTATTTGTGTCCTGGTTATAAGGGGAGGAACGTGTGGCCCATTCGTCTAAGGCGCTGGAATTCCCTTGCAGAGTTACGTCCCTTGGATATGCCCGATTCCTATGAGTCTGGACACCCCCGATTATGTTTCTAGGTTTGTCAGCACCATATCCGTGCTCGTGGGTTCCGCCAAAGTGGTAAACGTCGTACGACTTCGGGCTTTCCTCACACACTAAGTTGACATGACGTGATATAACTGGAATACTGTTCTAAGCGGTGTCATTCAATCTGGTTCTAACGCAGTCTGACAAAAAGAATTTCATGATTATTTCCTATAGAGCCAGGGACGTACTGAGGACTGATATTTGTCCTGATCAATAACTGTCTAATGAAACCCTTAACGCCCAATAACAACAGGACAACAGGACAACAGGACATCAGGACAACAAACAAACAAATAAGTTACTGTTCATAGGGCTGTTTATCAAGGTAGCAAAGTATGCAAAATATTTTAATAAAAATACAAAACACGTCATGGTTACCATGACAATTGTTTACTGAGATTGTCAAACAAAAGCACATACTGAGCGAATATATTTCATCAAAACTGATATCAGTATATTATTTCAACGTTTTGACTGCGCAGTTTTATGGTTTGTTTTGTTTGTTTGTTGTTTTACGCTGCATTCAACAATATTCCAGCTGTATGACGGCGGTCTGTAAATAATCGAGTCTTGACTTGAATGATGTGTGTCCTCGTATTCCATTAGCGTAGATCGATGCTCATCATGTCAAGCACTGGACTGTCAAGACTCGATTATTCACAGGTCGCCATAGCCACAATATATAGTACAGACAGTTTATTCAGTAATCTATATATACATGTATAATTCCCCGGTGGGGACCCTGGGTTGTATAGCATGTGTCCCCAGCACCCCATTGCTGGTGGTAAAACTATCATTAAACAATAAATCCCTCTGATATTTCACCTTCAACGAGATGGAATTTTACAAAGGCAAACTGGCCTTTATTTTCAAACCTTAAGCACAAACAAAATAAATCCTGATTGTTTCAGGGATATTGTTGATCTTATTCAGCTTTTTTCTGACGTTATGAATGACATTGTCAATTAATGTATTCCAAAGTCCTCTACAAATCGGCACGCCGTAAACCATGGTTCAACACTGATTGTAAACAAAGCTAGGAAAAAGGCAGAAAAATATTTCCTCCACCGCACAACCGTCCATAACTTAAATAAATTGTTAAATAATAATGTTAAATGCAAAAGCTCGTCGTACGTTTAATCAGAATCAATCTTGGCGAAACTATGTTTCGAAAATATATACCAGAACACCAATGTCTAAGGTTTGGAATATGGTGCAACGGAGTGAGTGAGTGAGTTGGGTTTAAAATGTGGGAGGAAAGCCCAAAGTGATGCAGGTTTCAGACGTTTACCACTTCGGTGAAACCAACGAGCACGGGTATGGTGCTGACAAACCTAGAAACATAATCGGGACGAACCGGGATTCGAACCCACAATCAAAGGTTTCTGGCGTGCCCAAGGGACGCAACTCTGCACAGCGAATTGCGGTGCATTAGACGACTGGGCCACCCGTGCCCCATGGTGCAAAGGGTTAAAGGTAAAGGTTCTAAATCCATCTTAAGGATTGTGACACATTATTAACTACTAAAACTGATATAGCAAATAAATCGGGAGAAACTGTAGCTAAACATTCATCCCCATCAAAATCTACCTCAAAATTTCCGAAAGTTAAAAAACAAGTAGAAAGAAAGAAAATTAATTTTAATTCTGATAATGGCGAGGATTATAATGAAATCGATACATACCGTCCTAGGGCAAGTTCATGATACTTCTACAGGTGCTGATAATATCCGTTATCTATTATTTAAACATTTACCAGATTCCTGTTTAGAGACATTGTTAACTATGTTTGGTATAATCTAGACAACGGGTAATTGCCCCTCATCGTGGCGAAGTGCTGTCATAATTCCAATACCAAAACCTGGCCGTGATCATATTGATCCTTCTAATTATAGACCAATATCACATACAAGCTGTGTTTGCAAGACCATGGAAAGAATGGTAAATAACAGACTTGTATGGTATTTAGAAACCAATAATCTTTTAACAAATATTAAAAAAGATCTTTAGAAAAAATAGAAGTACCGTTGGCCACTTGGTTTGACTGGAGACATTTGTGAAAAATGCTATCAATATTAAACAACATGCGGTATCAATATTTTTCGATATAGAAATAGCGTACGATACGACCTGGAAATTTATCATGTCGAGGTAAAAATATGCTCACGATTGAGAGACAGTTACAACTTTGTCCAAATAAAATCAATGTTTCGGCAGAGCAGAACGGATTCAGGTTTTCTAAGTCAAAACAAATTGCATTCATTTCTGTCGAAAATATATGCTTGAACTTAAAGTTGTAAAGGAAGTTAAATCTTTAGGAATAATGTTTGGTCATCATCTTACTCTCTTACCACATATTAAATATATGAAAGCTAAATGTCTGAAGTCATTGGATTTATTGAAAGAAGTTCTTCTTCAAAGCGGGGAGGGGACCAGTCACTCCTCCTTCACTTATATTCATCACTTGTCGGTTCTAACGTCGATTATGGCTCCATAATCTATGGTGGAGCTTGTAAAAGTAACCTCAAAATACACGATCCTTTACATCATCAAGGTCTAAAACTTTGTCTTGGATCTTTCAGAACTTCTCCCATTGACAGTCTGTACGTTGAAGCCGATGAGCCATCACTTAATCTATCTTTACAGTATATCACAAAGTTACAATCCAGTGAGTCCAATCCTGCATACAGCTGTGTGTTTAATCCTTTTATGGGGATTTGTATAGTAAAAAGTCATCTCTTATTCCGGCTCCTGTAAAAAGAATTAAACCATTTATTTCTGCTGCTCACATTGAACTTGCAACTATATCTCCTTTCCAGTTGCTGTCTTCTCCCCCTTGCAATTGGTAAAGCCACATGTAGACCTCTCATTGACGAACTAAAGAAATCAGAAACAATTACAGTACCAACAAAAATATAATCAGTTAAGAAATACATGCAATACTTATAAATCAATATTTACAAATGGATCCAAGGATGGTGGCGCTGTTGTCAGCGCCAGTCGTTGGATCCAAAACTCTATCAGCTAGATTACCAGGTAACCCTTCCATGTTTACAGCCGAATCAAAGGTCATTTTAACAGCTCTGGATTATATTAAACAGTCTAAACACTAGCAATTCATTTCTTTTTCAGAGTCTCTGTCCTATCTTCAGGCTATTGAAATTTATTTCGTGTCAGCATCCAGTTTTACTCGACATCATTGAATTACGTAATAACCTTGCTACAGGCTGCACTCTGTGACACCACTCTAAATTCCATACAGCGATAATAAACCTGTGGTCTAATGTTACATCCGAGATCTAATGCAAAAGAAGTGGGACTCCCAAGTATGTTTCAATAAATTGTAATTTGATACAAATGTAAATTGTAATTTGATACGTTGTCAGACATACCGGTGAGAGCTAACACGCTCATTTCAGTTCGAGTCCAATCTTCCTATGTAAAAATCTGTCACAGCAACCCCCTTACTAAAGACGTTCACCAAACACAATTACCCGAGAAGATGCTTGTGAATACAACCGAGTCATCATTCAACTAGAAGGTGTAAGCAGGTGTGTCAGTAAGGAATGTGAGCCATGAAACATGAAACCCCCTCAACACCTCAGAGCTGCAGAGTCATCGGGACATATGGACACCATCAGGGACTTGTAAGTGGACGATCGTGTCAAAAGCAAGACATTGTGCCAAGTTTTAAACATACAAAACAGATCCTGATAACCCCAACGTGTTAAGTTGGCATCATTGGAGCATGCTGGTTGTGACGATTGATAAACTGCTTTGTATAGTTTAGCGATAAGATACATGTATATGGAGTATATTAGAGTAGGTTCATTCCTGTACATGAAGCGGTGTAACTGGCAGGGGTTGGAGAAGGTAACCTGTTACCACACCTAAAGAAGAAACATTATTTTGTTAAATTCAGAATTATTCAATCACATAAATAAACAAACATGACGATCAGATCTGTGCTGTCCTTAAAGTTGGTGATAGTGGACGGACGATGCACTGACATAACTGTTAAAGTGAGCTGTAAATCAGAAAGAATTAATTCCTGGAGTATAGATGATTCGTTAATAATTTCAGTTTTACTTACCACATCTAGAGAGGTAACACCAGATAAACGTGGTCGCCAATGCTAGCTGGAGGCTGAGGCTTGTGGCCACTGAGGCTGGTCACCTATCGCTACCACTTTGAAGACGTCCTCACAGTCCATTCTGTTGTCAGCCATTGCCCAGGAAAATCCCCAACAACTGACTATCAATCTGCAAACACCAAATGAAAACTAAAAGTTTGAAAGTACTCCAACACAAGGGACATGTGAAGATTTGGGGTAGAATAGGTATTCAGCAACCCATCAGTGTCGGGTGGTCAGGCTCGCTGGCTTGGTTGATGCATGTCATCGTGTCCCAATTACGTGGGTCGATGCTCATGATGTCAATCACTGGATTGTCTGGTCCAGAGTCGATTATTTACATATATCGATTATCGCTGAGTGCGGCGCTGAACAAGAACTTATTTCTTAAATAAGTAAACATAGTATTTACAAGCCTAAACGGCCCGTGAAGATCCGGGGTGGAATAGGTCTTCAGCAACCCATGCTTGCCGTAAAAGGCGACTATGCATGTCGTAAGAGGTGACTATAGGGATCGGGTGGTCAGCCTCGCGGACTTGGTTGATGCATGGCATCGTATCACAATTGCGTGGATCGATGCTTATGATGTCAATCACTGGACTGTCTGGTCCAGACTCGATTATTTACAGACCGCCGTCATATAGCTGGGAAATTGCTGAGTGCGGTGTAAAACAACAACTTATTTCCTAAACAGGTAAAGATAGTTTTTACAACCTTTACTGAACATGCAAGGGAAAAAAACACTCCCAGAAATAACGTTCACCCAAGGAATGAAGGTTCGATTCTCCGTGTCGGCATAAGTTTTCTCTCTTATTCAAAAAAAAGATCTCTAATGATTTGCCATAGCGTGTAATTTAATCAACTGAAATTAGGATATAATGTTATTTATCATCCAAAACTGGCTCCCACAGGAGATATCGCTTGGATGAGATCAAGCGATATCTACACTGTAGATATCGCTGCAATGAAATTACATCACAATGCTTTGCAGACCATTGTGACGTCACTGGTTACCATGACGTCACAATCAAATGACATCACTAATGGCTCTGCTACTGAAGCTGTTAGCAGTACTTTTTACACTGAAGACACTGCTAATTATTGTCTACAAATTGAAAAAGTTGGAAGAATGATGTTGGATGATAAATAAAATCTCACCCTCGTGTCTTTTGATATCAAATATATCAACACTCGTTGATAAAAGTGGCAAAAATCCTCGGCAAGCCTCGGAATTTTTCCACTTTTATCAACTCGTGTTGATATATTTGATATCAAAAGACACTCGGGTGAGATTCTCTATATTTACTGTAATTTTGTTATAATTACAAAACAGAAGTTGGGGATGGCGGCGGCGGTGGCCAGGTTGTGCCGGGGGAGGGTCCCAACTGGCACCTTCACTGTCTCCCACATCCCTGAACAAGTAAACCTCAATTAACCATCCTTGTCGTAAATTATGAATTCAAAGGGGGTAAGATGTGGAGGGGGTAAGAGAAAGATCTGAACAAGTGTTTTAACGCCTCTTTCAACATTGTTTTTGAGGTTATTTAGGACGATTGTCGTTGATGTTTTCCACTTTGCTGAACTCAAAACGAACGGGTCTGGTGCTGACAAAGAAAGCATCATAATCGCATCAAACCTGGGATTCGAACCAAGTTACTGGAAGCAAGAGGATGGAACATGATATATTAAAAACTGAAGAGCTATCAGTGATTATATGCAATGTTTTATTTAATGCATACGTTTATAGTCTAAATGTTTTATGTTGTTTCATTGGTAACGAGAAATGGAAAGAAAATGATAGCTCCGTGGCAGCCATTTCGAAATTGTCATCACTCACCACACGCCCATCAATCGTGCTTCTGCGAGAAATGCTCTTTACATCAAGAAAGTGAATAAACAATATAATCTGAAACATTTTGTTTTACGCACTCATGCACGTGCATACACGTCGCTATATAATCTTGAACGCGATTGCGTTTAGCCACATTTCCCCTCACCTAGCCTCACCTCCAATATATAATTAAATACATTCGTGACCAACTCGTGTTATTCCGGGACAGGCCGAATAACGACATATTCCCCCATATATAGTATACATCCCAGATGCCATTGAAAAAACATCAGAACTTACACTATTATACAATATATTTTTAAACGCAAGACATGTGTAAAATCAAAAAATATTCCTGAAGGATCGAAGTACTTGAAGTCATACGCGCATTCTGATTGGTTTGTCGTATTTTCGCACATAGCATTCATCGATAGGGGGACGAGTCTTTTTGCAGGTTACGGAAAGGGGCGAGTGGTGACGAATTAGTTAATGTAGTAAACCGGCCCCGTACACGGATATTACACAATAAGGTCGCTCATAGACGATAATCCGTATTTCACCTCACCACAGACCGTCTCCGTGGCCCGGAGAGCGGAAGGTCCGGGGTTCGATCCCCGACCGCGTCATACCAAAAGACGTTAAAAGGTGGTACTTGTTGTTACCCTGTCTGGCGCTCAACATTAAGGGGCTAAAACAAGGACTGGTCGGCTCGGAGTCAGTATACTGTGTCTGAGTGGGGTATTCATGTTAAACTGCGGCATGATATCTCAGTGTGCTAGCACTATAAATCGGCATCAGTCCGGACTAGTACAAGCAGCCACACACACATACACGTGCATGCACGTCGCTATATAAGTGCAATAATCTTGGACGCGACGTTAAACCCTATTTCACCTCACCTCACCTCACCTCACCTCACCTCACCTCACCTCACCACCCCACCTCAGCACTGTGGAAACCGACCTCTCTGTATTCTGATGCTCACTTGTTCAAGTCACATTGTCTATTCCTACTCTCATATTTTACCCCGCACCAAGATGGATGTCATCATCAGAGTCGTCATCGTCGTGGTCGCGACTGAGATATGTTACGGGCTCGTAGCTCACCCGTAAGTACGTATATGTCTGAGGTCTGAATTCTATTTTGAGATATCTTGAGATGCATGAAAAGCTTTGCTGCATATCACATCTCTATGAAACACGCAACTGTTGCAGCGTAAGATAGCGCTTTTTCTAGTAATCAAAGACTCTGAAACTATTCCCAAGAAACAAAATTCTAATCAGTTCTGTTCATAGTCCCTAAACAGCTATCGTTGGTAACAAAATGGTTCATGCTGCTGCTAAAGCTTAAGGCAGCACTCAAAAAATATGTGACCCCACTTCTTATACCATATAGTGATTATAAACCTGTAATTAAATGTTTCATCAGAGATCTAATGCAGAAGAAGTGGGACACCCAAGTGGGTATAAAAAGCAAATATCGGTTATACCTACTTGTGTTGTCAATCCAGATTTGAAAAGGTCGTATTAAGACGATGTCGTATTGGCCATTCTTGATATACTCATGAATATTTATTAAAAGGCGAGGATCCTTCATGCTGCATCCCTTTTGATGAAAGAATCAAGCATGTCCTGCTTGACTGCATTGATTTTTCCACCACAAGGGGTTTAAGGCATAAAGGATCTTTTTAATCAGGTATGTTCTCATCTAATTCTTGGTTTATTTAAAGGAAATTGAATTGATTCATAAATTTCGATTACTATGATTTGTAAATAAATAAATTCACTTTTACAATTGGTAGAATGAATCAATAACTGAGATTGTTAGTAACTATATACTCGAAGGGGGTGATATCCCTTCGAAGGGGGTGAATTCTGTGATATTCTAGTTATTATACTGTCCTTCGATGACAGAATTTTAAATAGTTTAAATATATATTATAAATGTCTTTTTTGTCTCGTCACGATATGGCTGAAATATTGCCGATGCGACGTAAACTTTAACTCACTCACTCACTTACCCTAAACAGCTAAAAAATTTATATCTGGTTTCCATTCAAAATAATAACTATAATTTAACTTCGAGCATCACAAATAGCCCTGCAACACAACGTACAATTCAGTATTTAAAGTCAGTCAGTATTCAGATCTTTGCTACTAGTGTTATGTACCATGTGACTCTTTATGTAACTGGAATGAAATATTTATATAAGTGAGACTGAACTAAGTCTTATCAAGGAAAGTGGGTCAGTAGAATATTACACGCGATTTTGGCGTGTAAACTCGCCTGTCGCAGTTCCTCCGTTGATGACGAAACACTACACGAGCACCTTGACACGTTCTTCCCATGTATCGCTTGCCCTAGATCGAGTGAGTGAGTATTGCTTTACGCCGATTTTACTATTCCAGCATCATAACGTCGAGAGACCTATCAAATTGAAAGTATGTATTGTACCCATGGGGGTATTGAACCCGGGGCCTCGGCGTGACCAGCGAACGCTTTAACCGCTTGGCTATTCAACCCTTCCTGCCCAAGACCGCCTCCGTGGTCTTGTTGTAGAGCGTCCGCCCGGAGAGCGGAAGGTCCAGGGTTCGATCCCGGGCCGCGTCATACAAAAAGACGTTAAAAGATTGTACTTGTTGTTACCCTGTCTGGCACTCGACATTAAGGGGCTAAAACAAGGACTGGTCGGCTCGGAGTCAGTATACTGTGTCTGAGTGGGGTATTCATGTTAAACTGCGGCATGGTATCTCAGTGAGCTAGCACTATAAATCGGCATCAGTCCGGACTAGTACAAGCAGCCATACATACACATACACGTGCATGCACGTCGCTATATAAGTGCAATAATCTTGGACGCGACGTTAAACCCAATTTCACCTCACCTTCCTGCCCAAAATACAGCATCACTCTAAGGGCAGGGTACTCTAAAATAAACTGAGCATATGTCAACATTCATGTTTGTTGTAGTTCAACGCCGCACTTAGCAATATCATGGCAAATCTGGACCGAATAATCCAGTGGCTGACATCATGAGCATCGTTCCGATTATTATTATTATTGTTGTTGTTGTTGTTGTTAATGTTATTGTTATTAATGATAATAATATCTGCTCAAATGCGGTTTTATTTGTTCCCCGACCAGTTGGTCCAGTTATCATTCTCAACTCCCTGGGGAGTATACAATCCAAGCTGCCTAGGGGCGCGTGCAGGTTTTTACATCCACCTCATATCGGGTACCCATTCCCTGCTGGATAAACCGAGGCACATGTGAACTGAGTCAATTTGGATACGATAACAGCAGATCAACCAAGTCACCAAGCCTAACCACCCGATCAGTAAAGACATCTCCTTCGACAGGTATAGGATGTCGAGATTCGAGTTAAAAAGGTTTAACCATATAAATCTTGTACACATAATCTATAAAAGACAGTGATATTCCTGAGGCCATTGCATCTGGGCATGTATTGTAAGCGACACAGTCACGAGACACCAGTACATGGGAACTACCGGCTCTAGAACTCGGCTTATTTCATCATCTCAAGATAGGATGATGAAAGTCGACCTCAAAAGCTCTGACCTCATTAGCTCCTTGAACTGTCACTTTCCACATGGTGATGCAAGACTTACCACGAGGTCCTGACTATGTACACGCACTCCTATCTATTTAAATCGTCACTGAAAAGAACAATGATTGACTACTATTTCGATTGCATCATTTAGTTTTGAGGGCAGTTTATTAAATTCAAATGTCCATAGAAGAGAAAAACCTAATATATAATTATACGGGAGGTCAAGTTGTCTATACCAAACTAGATTGACCCCTCGATGAACAATATGTCAGTTAGGTCACAGCGTGTCAGCTTGATGTGTGAGGAGATCCCTAAGTGATGCATCTTCGACGTTTAGCCAAGGAATGGTGAACATAGAAACAAATACAAGGCGAATTTCGAGATTATATCCCACGGTAACAGCATTCCGTCCCGCATAAGGGACACACAGCGAATTTCGGCGCCTTTGACGACTGGGCAACTAATTGTTCAGTTCTCGTCGCTATATGGCTGAAATAATGCCGATGCGACGTTACATTTAAACTCACTTACTCAATTGTTCAGTTTTATCATAGCGTAGAATCATTAATACATTGTTCTTGTCTCAATTCATGATCAGTTCTAACTGATGATGAATACTTTTGGTGAATAATTTCAGTGTGACCCGTGAAGATCCGGGTATAATAGGTGTTCACTTACCCATGCTTGCCGTAGAAGGCGACTTTGCTTGTAAGAGGCGACTGACTGGATCGGGTGGTCAGGTTGCATGTCACCGTACCCCAACTGCGTCGTTACTCATGATGTTAATCACTGGATTATCTGGCCCATACTCGATTATTTACAGACTGCCGTCATATAGCTGGAATATTGCTGAGTGTGGCGTTAAACAACAAACAAACAATAATTTGAGTGCGTGCTCAGCTGGTGAAGATTTCAGCCTCTTGCTCTGTGTACTGATGATGTTTGAGGCATGTGAAGGACATGTGTGACGGCATCTTCAGCTCCACGTGGCTTACAATTTGTATGCAGCCTCGTATTACATAATCAATTAGACTAGCATGATGCATGTAGGTCTCATGGGGTATCTGTGATACTGGGTTCGAATCGGACTGATACTAATACTTGGTTTGTCAGCGCCAAACACGTGCACGTGAATTTCACCTTAATAGTAAACGTTTGAGACCTGCATCCTTCAACCTCAGTGTCTATAGACAGATAGACAGATTTATTTCGCACGGGTGGCCATGAGGCCAAACGTACAATGACATTTTGTTGTAGGAAAATTCGTCGAGGAGCACCACTTGTATACTGATTATATTGTAGCTGAATAGATGTACACAGTTATATTAATATTCAATGTATCACCTTCTTTCAAATATCTTACAAACAAAAAATGCAAGTCTGAGAAGAATGTGGCTATTTTTGCTGTTCACTAACTGTACAAATTTTCTGTGTAATGGATACGTATAATAATAGTAGGGCAGGTATTTGATTCTTATATCTTCATATACTGGACATATCAATAAAACATGGTATACATCTTCTACATACATGTATACTGAATCAAATTAAAAACTTCACAATCCTAAAGTTTTAACATTTTGACCAGTTATCAGTGTGGGCCCTTATTGTGTATTTAAACAGTAATGGCCACGTATTGTCTTCAGATAACACCGTTTTTGTGCAGGTGAATCGATCAAAATCATGTGCACAGCACTATAGTGGCAAAAGTGTTTTTTTACATGCAACTGGTCACGTGGCCATAATACCGCACGTGTTTTCAGCCATACTTGTTAGCAGTCATTAACAAAAAAAAGAAAAACACAAGAATACAAACGTCTTTACGGCCATTACGCCTTTCAAATGTGCAACGTGAACGTGCCATCGGCATGTTGCAGACGGGAACGTCCGTAGCTGAAGTCGCAAGGACGATGGGTTGTAGTCGACGGACTGTTTATGATTTACAGACGCGTCTACAGCAAACGGGTACCACCGCTGATCGCCCTCGGCCAGGTCGACCACGTGTGACGTCACATGCAGAGGATCGTCGGATTGTCTTACGTCACCTCCGTAACCGATTTTTGACGGCTACATCAACCAGAAATGAACTGTTTAGGGGTAGACTGAGGGCCATACTTCGGGCCGATTCTGACTCAATTACACAGACGTCAACGTCAATTGTGGGCACAGCGACACTTACGATGGACTCCCGAATTAATCTTCGATTTGCTGATGGTAGGGCGAGGGTGTTGAGGCGCCGTCATGAACGTTACGCCCAGTATTGAGTATAGGAAGTTGACAGATTTCGAGGCGGAAGTGTCATGGTGTGGGGTGCTTTCTTTGGCAATGCACGTTCCAGGCTTCTTATCCGTGGCAACCTCAACGCTGCTGCTTACCGCGACCAGGTACTGGCACCAGAACTTCTGCCTTTTATAGCAGCACATGGACCCGGTTTGATCTTCCAACACGACAATGCCAGACCCCACACAGCAATTTTGACAAGGAATCTCCTTCAGAATGCGGGAGTCAACGTCTTCCCAATCATGTGTTCACAAGCATCACAAGGTCCCTGCGGAGGCGTTGTGTGGCAGTTGTCAACGCACATGGTGGCCATACACGCTACTTAACTTGTGTGCAATCAGCTTCTCGTGCTTGGGACTTATGATTTAAACTGTTGATGTTATTACCGAATACCGTAGGTGCTTGGAACCAATTATGGTTACCACCGTTAATTAAAATCCTTCTTTGGACATTAATTATTAAAAATAACCTTCACTGATACATTTGTCCGTTGTATATCATATATGAGATTAATTTTTAAAATGTGAAGTTTTTGATTTGACTCAGTATATGTGTCAGTGAAAATAAAGTAAATATGTGATCAATCGTTGAGTAATCTTCGCGAAACCCTGCTCGGCATTCTGACAGTATCTGTTGTGTGGAGATCCAAAGGTTTATTCGAGATTCAATCATTGATATGAATATTTTACTTATAATGTCTAACATGGCAATTCATTCTTTCCTTTCTGTCATTTGATTTATTAACTGTAAATAAGCATACATGTAAATCTATGGGAGACGGCGTTCTAAGTTGTGATAACTTGTGCCTAATCCTTTTCATGAGAATTAAATATATGTAAAGGTTATCCTTCGAGTCAGATTTATGTAATGGGACAATAAGTCCAAGAATTGACCTGTCTCAAGAATATGGTTAAAAAGAAGCTTATAGAAGAGTAATAACAGAGGACAGGTCCCGGTGATTTGCCAGTTTTCAAATGCTGTATAGCATTTATTATTTCACGGTCTGATATTCAGTGTCTATGTATATGAGAAAACACGCTCACGAGGTTTTGGTAGATAGAGCATGCCCTGGGGAGAGGGAAAAACCAAGGGGGCGAAGCCCCCGCGGTTATTCCCAACCCCCAGGGCATGCTCTGTCTACCAAAACCGAGGGAAAGTGTTTTTCCATACTTATAAACCGAAGAAAAGAAATTTAAAACATTTATCAACATTTTTATGTTTCGAACATACTTTCCATGAGCCATAGGAAACGCGCCTTGAACATTTGTTGCTGGCGTACGGATCTTGAAAAGGACATTCTAAAAACCAGTGAGGCTTATCAACACCTCTGTAGCCTTGTGGTACACTCACTGGGCTACAGATATGAAGGTTGAGAGTTCGATCCTCGGGAATATAGAGAAAACATTTGTCATTTGATTTTACATTTCATTACATGTTACAATCTGAACGGAAGTTGTATTTATAAAATACCCAGGACATTATATAAAACCCCTTGGATATTATATAAACTCCCAGGGACATTACAACGTCCCTGTTTATGAGATTTAACCCGACTGGAAAGTATAACCTCACAATAGGTATTAATGCCTATAGAAAGAAGTCTCTTACTTAATAGCGATCCCAATGAATAGGTTTATAAATATGGTTTCAATAACCTTATACTAATATACTGCCAAACCCAGAGAGTTAATGTATGGCAACATATGTTAAATTATACGTTTTGGCACTAGCCTACGGAAGTTAGCCTACTTACAATAAATATCAGATAACAACAAGCTGCGCCTATTCACGTGGGGTATATAAGCACACGAAGATGATAAACGAACCATTGAGAGTCACCATGACTGAGGCAAGAAGCATTCAAACGTACGGAGATGATTTCAGCTTTCTCAAGCTGTGCCTCGACTTCCTCAACCAGGAACTAGACAACACTGGCGACTTGAATGACTATGACAACAGGTGCAAGCTGGGGTACTTCTCGCACCTGCAGAACGGCTGTAAGTCGAAGCTGATCTTGCCCCATGGAGCACGGGTTGTGCAACAGTTGCGGGATGGAGGCCAGGCTTCGGGGAGCGTCCTGTATTTTGTGGGCTTCATCGGGAACCAGTGGAATGGCGTTGATGAGAGTGGGTTGAAAGATCTGTGGGAGATGGACGATTGCTTATTGTCTCAACTTAGAGACCACGAGGACATCATGGCGGCGGTCAGTGGCGAGAGGACGCCCGGGGGAAACTGGGGGAACCTGGTCATATTCCGCGACACCAAGGCGGTGGAGAAATGGCGCAATGCCAAGTTTCACGACAAGGCAGTCAGGTAGGCATTATGTGAATATTAAGCTGTGGTTACCGCATCTCATCATCATTTAATATCAGTTTGCTTCTTAGTGAGGTGTGTTTTACGCCGCTTTCTGCAATATTCAGCAAATCACGGCGTGGAAACCAGAAATTGGCTTCCCACATTGTACCCATGTCGGAATCGAACCCGGGCCTTTGGTGAAACAAGCGAACGCTTCAGCCACCAGGCTACATCAACTTTTCTATGTCACTAGTAGTGGTTATAGACCGCCTCCGTGGTATTGAGGTAGAGCGTCCGCCCGGAGAGCGGAAGGTCCGGGGTTCTATCCCCGGCCGCGTCATACCAAAACACGTTAAAAGATGGAACCTTTTCTTACCCTGCCTGGCGCTCGGCATTAAGGGGCTTAAACAAGGACTGGTCAGCTCGGAGTCAGTATACTGTGTCTGAGTGGGGTATTTGTGTTAAACTGCGGCATGGTATCTCAGTGGGCTGGCACTATAAACCGGCTAGTACACACACACACACACACACACACACACACACACACACACACACACACACACACCCACACACACACAGAGACACACACACACGTGCGTGCACGTCGCTACATAAGTGCAATAATCTTAGACGCGACGTTTAACCCCACCTCACCTCACTAGTGGTTATATATCGACTCGTCAGTGCGCTATGGGATTTACAACGCCCATCTTCATCTTCCATTGGATGAAAATAAAAAGATATTTACCTCTATGATGACGGGTACCAAAGTTATCCTGCTGACACACTGCGGATCATAATCGGGGCTATCAAAGAATCCTGACATTGCTCTCCGTAGAGTATTGCGTGAACTTTGAGCCCTGAGCGTTACCTTTGGTTGCTGGTGATGTCTAGCGCATTTTTATTTTGTTATATTATGAATAGTTCAATTTATATGGTGCATGCTCGTTTTAACTTAAATCCACGTCTGTGATAATCTAGTTATTTTACTGTCCTTCGTCGACAGGTTTTATAGTTCAGTTTTGTGTATCATAACTATATAACTTGATTTAGTCACGATATAGCAGAAATATTGCCGATGTGGCTATAAACTCACTCACTACACCCAAAGGGTGACACTGTACTATCCGGAAATATATGTTCTGAGTCGGGAATCGGTTTAGAATTGCATCCTTCATTTTGATTGGGCGGTCAAAGTTCGCTTGGTGTTCACCTGTAGTGGGTTTTTGAGTTTGAGTAAGTATATTTATGAGTCAGACAAACAACAATGTATTCTGGCTTCATTGAATAAACACGTGTAAATCATGTATAGGCTCATAGAAGTGATGACATTCTCAACTGCCGAAATGTATGCACATCAACCAAGTCGTTATGCAGTGAGTAACTGAATAATGACTGAACAACATCGTCGAACGATTGAAAGCAGAAGACGGCTGTAGCCAGGGTGAGGTGAGGTGAAATTGGGTTTAACGTCGCGTCCAAGATTATTGCACTTATATAGCGACGTGCATGCACGTGTGTGTGTGTGGCTGCTTGTATTAGTCCGGACTGATGCCGATTTATAGTGCTAGCTCACTGAGATACCATGCCGCAGTTTAACATAAATACCCCACTCAGACACAGTATACTGACTCCGAGCCGACCAGTCCTTGTTTTATCCCCTTAATGTCGAGCGCCAGACAGGGTAACAACAAGTACAATCTTTTAACGTCTTTTTCTACGACGCGGCCGGGGATCGAACCCCGGACCTACCGCTCTCCGGGCGAACGCTCTACCACAAGACCACGGAGGCGGTCCTGTAGCCAGGGAATGCAATGTGTCTCTAGTCACCACCTCTAGTCTCTGGTCTAACGGGATCTGATGATAATTTATTGAAGCAACACCATCATCAACCGCAAAGTCAGTGGTGTCAAGCTAACAGGGAAAGGCCTTTATTCGTAGATCGGCGCCAAGATTGGCGAGCGCGGCAGTAGCCGGCGGTACCATATATTACCCGGCTTGCATAGTCACGTGACACTAAATTATGTCATACTAGGCGTCTCGGTAACGGCATAAAGGTCACTTGATTGCAAAAGTCTTTCATCCGACTATTTCCACAAGCATTTCTGCTTTGGGACACACAACATTGCCCTTTTCAACATTCTTCATTGATTTTGTCACCCTGTTCATTCCCGGTATTTTTTTTATTGATCCTTGTTTCTGATGTTTTCCAGAACCTGTTGACCAAAAAGTGGCCTTATCATACCTTGTCCTTTACAAGTCCATGTAATAATTAAGTAGGTTTATAATAGTTCAAATAAATATAATAATAATGTAATCATTCTCGATTATCTGCCGAAACAGATTCAGTTACATGAATGGAGCAATGAAATATCAATGACGACAACAGGTGTTCGAAAAAACGGTAAGCACATCCTGCCCGTCACCAAAACAATTCATAGATATAATTGGAAATGTATGATTTATATCTAATGTGCAGTGTTTTACGTTCCTGCAGTAAAAAGAATCCCTTAATCATTATAATAACTGGAGACTTTTCGTGTTTTTGTCCCTCCATAAACTTGATCGTTGAGTGCCATTGCTTCAGAGAGCTTTTTCTAATATCATTCTGTTAATGTTCCATTACAGCTGGCAACCCAGAAGTATATATCATGTTTAAAATATCAACCCTCCTCTACAAACCAATAATAGTATTTAAGGAATAAACGATGAGTGGAAGTTGTTTGTCGTACAATAAAACACTGCAGGGAGAATAAACCATGGGGAGGTGGGAGGGTGCAGGGGTGTTTTTTATTTAATGGAATCTCACAATGATGCGGCTTGGCCTATTTTACAAGTATATACTATCAAGTGGGATTTGTCTCACAAACAGGCATAAAAATCAACACCACTCTTTGACAAATCTGGAGTGGACAATCTATGACAAATGTTACTTGACCAAGGGCAAGTATGACCAACATTCTTACTTGCCCTATTTTAAAATTTACTTGCCCACAATCAAGCTAATAAATTCAGTAAAATGTGACTGTTGTTGAACTGGAATAACAGATACACCTGTCTCCAATGGATTTCTGTAAAAAAAAGATTAAATCTGACCCTTTTGTCGCATTTATTTACCATGTTTACTCTACATCTCATGTACACAGTGAGTGACAGTCTAATCAACACATTTGCTGCTGCATGATCCAGGCTCAGGTTTAGCCTCTTTCACTAAAGACAAGATATGCCTTGATCCTGGTGTGTTGTGAAGCCATTCCATAATGGCAGGTCTTGGATCAAAATCTGAAAGTTTCTTTGAACCATGTGACATAATTGTCAGTGTATGACAAAGTGACAAATAGACGTTCCTGGACAAACCACAAGCATGAGTTGTGAGAACTTGTGAGGTGTATTTTCGAGCAGCCGCTGGTATGTGTCAAGAACTGGTCTGGTGCATCCTTTCAGGTGCCCTATTAGGTCAATAAATTCTTTGGACATTTGTTTTCTTTCCTCTTCTGAGAAAAGTGCAGCGAAATGTTCCATCAACTCTGAGAGGTCGGTGCTACCATTCACAGATAAGGGCTTTCCTTGAGTAGGCCATTCTGTAAAGTTAAACACAAATGCTTAAAGGCTTCTGTTTGAAGCATGAAAATATCTTGTCTAAGTTGGAGATGATGCCATCAACAACTGATATGAGGAGTGTATCCTCTTTAAAGATGACAGTGGGGCACACCCCATTTATAGCTTCACACCATTAAAAGAGGATTTCTCATGGTTGTACATTTTTTTAATAGTATTCCATACTCCCCCCCCCCCCCCCCCCCCTGCTCCAACAGGATCAATTCTACAGTGGTTGGTTGGTTTGTTGTTTAACGCCGCACTCAGCAATATTCCAGCTATATGACGGCAGTCTGTAAATAATCGAGTCTGGACCAGACAATCCAGTGATTGCTATCATGAGCATCGATCCACGCAATTGGGATCGATGACATGTATCAACCAAGTCAGCGAGCCTGACCACCCGATGCCGTTAGTCGCCTTTTACGACAAGCATAGTCACCTTTTACGGCAAGCATGGGTTGCTGAAGACCTATTCTACCCCGGAATCTTCACGGGTCCAATTCTACAGTGAAGATGCTTCATGACAAGACCCTCAATTTCTGAAGGGAGTTCAATAATGAGAAGGTCTTCCTTCTGGAAGACAAGAGACACCTCTGTGAGGATGGGGAGGATATCAAGAAGGATGCACATTGTATTCACAAATGAAACTGTCTTCATTTTCCTCAGCCATCCCTCCCTGACACTTGGCACTTTGATCTGATCTACCAGTGGCCACACTTTCAAAGTGATTGAGTACTGAATGAAAGCTTATCTTCAGTGCTCTAACAGCTCGGATTTTGCTCGCAAGCCATCATCAGAAAGATTGGCAAGATCAGTATTGAATGTTTCAGACACTGACTTGAGTTCCCTTCTCATGTTAGGACTAAAATGGTAAAACTTAAAAACTTGTTTCAAAACATCTTCAAAATTTGACAGACTAGGAAAATGTTTGACAGCATCCAATAAGGCCAGTTCAAGCTTATGTGCTACGCAATACACTGGTACAACATGTCTTGTATATTTGCATATTTTTGCTGCTACACCATCTTTGCTGCCAAGTATTACGGAAGCGCAATCATAATTCACGGATATTAAAGTAGGGCCACTTGCTTCTGTAGTACTCAACAGATCAGCAAAACATATTCCAACTGATTCAATTCAACAGCTTTTCTACTTCCATCTAGCACACCATCAGCATGGCATTGTTCGAGAGGTACTGTTCCTGCATGGAAGGATACTGGTTGACCATGGCTTACATAACTTATAAAGACAGTTTCTTGTTCCAAGATGACACTGTCTGTGCTTCCATCACAAATCTGGCTTTCTTCAGTTCGGGAATACATTCCTTCTGGGGAGAAAATGCGATGGCTTTGATACACTCGCGTGCACCTGAAATATTCCTATATTTGGTTCCAATGTCGACACCAACAGTCAAGTAGGTGTAAATTATACTCAAAATCACTGAGCGGTTTCCCCCGGTAAAGCAACACGGAATACAGTAATGAATAATTTTTCTATCTTCTGCATTGTCTGTCTCTCTCATGACATACACGCCAAATGTACCAAGCTCCTTCCCTGCGCGTGACACCTTCGTTACACTCTCGGTAACATCGCGACTACCAGTGTGGGCGCGGCCATTACAAGAATCTTGAAATTTGCCCCCTGACCCCATATGTAGTAACGTTTATACTTTTGTTCATGTCTTTGGAAATGCCATCATATTTCATTTTGAAAAGGTTTACGACTGACCATGTTTTCTGGATGAATTGACTTTATTGTTTAAATAATCAGATTGGTTCGAGATTGCAGACAAACGGAAAATCAACCAATTTCTCCCTTACATTCTTACTATATCAATTAAAGATGATACTTTTAATGAAATAGATATTCAAATTGACTAACAAAGTAAGTAATTTATAAGCGGTAATTGTATTCGGCTTGTTTGTAAACATAACGGTCATTCAGTTGCGAGTTCAAGTCAAGCATGGTTGGGGCCACCTATCACAGTGGGGAGTTTTGACTGGTGGCAGCGATAGTATAGACAGCTCCGCGAACGGACTATCGCTGTGAGGAGCTTGCAAATGTACATCTGATGTATTGTGACTTTTCAAATATTCAATTCTGAAATTTGAACATCCATCAATAAAAGTTCTCTTTCGATTGCAAGCTTGTATGTTTGGGTACTTGGACCAGTTGGTGCACTTCGTGACTTCGGCCCTGTCATTATACGCAACCCAAGGGAATGGTCTTTCCACGCAGCGATGAATGTTCGTTTTCGTTTACATTCGTCATACTTCTTATTCTTGGCCGATATAGATTCATTTGAATTTTCAGAATTCCTCTCCGCCTTCCTTATAGGTTTGTCCCCACCGCCGAAGAAACGTAAAATAGGCCGCTGTAACACAACCTGACATGTGCGGTACTGGCAATGAAAATTGTTATTGAAGATACCCCTGTGGGTGCTTATGAGGCAAAGGGAGGCTACTCTATCCTTCACTAGCTTACTCACTTGAAACAAAGACTGCAGGTTCACGTACAGTGATCCCTCGCTATTACGCTTTTCAATATAGCGCTAGCTCAGTTTTCGTGTGAGGTAACAAAATTTATATACACTTTTAGTAAACTCAAGTCACTGACACGATGTCAATGTCCCCATCGCCAAAAAACGCCTGAAATACCAATCAACAAATCCGCAATGAAGTCCGCAATTTAATCCTGTTATTACACTATCTGGTTATAAAAATATGTTCGTTGTATACCTTGACATATGTTTGAAATATTTATTATTTATTTTATTCAAAAGTTCATTCAATATAGTTTAGATTAATTTTGGCGAAATCGTGCGTAAAGGGATCGGAAGATCGCACAACTCGCCGTCATTTACAGCAACCACGGTCAGGTTATCGCTATTGACGCCTTGAAATGAACTTTAGTTGACAATGAATAGATACATATATCATAAATGCCATGCTTTGACTCACTCGTTAAAAGTCACATTTGTTGTAGTTCGACTGTTTGTGTCAACAAAGTTTTCGCGATCAAAAGCCTTTGAGCCTCGACAGTGTCAAACAATATATTTCATCAAAGTTAGGCCTAACGAACCTTCAATAGTCGGAAATTGTTTCTACCTCACGTTACAAATTCCAAGAAATGTAGTCAACTGTCTGTCATTCCATTTCCAAGAGTGAGTGAGTGAGTGAGTTAAGTTCAACGTCACATCGGCAATATTTCAGCCATATCGTGACGAAACAAAATTTGATATGAACAATATATATTAAACTGTTTAAAATTCTGCTGACAAAGAGCAGTATAATAACTAGAACATCACAGACATTCGTAAAACTAGTTTGAGAACAAGTAAAAATAGATAACTAACTAATCATTTAACAACACATTATAAAAACAGGCTATAGATCGCCACCAAATGAAGGTGGATCACCGCGCTGGGACCCCAGTCGGATTTACATTATCCCTTCAGTTGTTGGCGATGACTGACAAATTTAGCCAAACAGTAAAATTACACATATACTACTATTAAAAAGAAGAAGTAAATATACCTTGAAAGACGTGGTCTTACATACCCTCTCAGTGGGACCCATTTCCAAGAAGCGTGTGTGACCAGGTTGGGTGTGGCTCCTGTGGGTGTGGCCGGTTTGGGTGTGGTGTGGCCTGTGTGAGTGTGGGTGTGGCTCCTGTGGGTGTAGCCTGTTTTGGTGTGGTGTGGCCTGTGTGAGTGTGGGTGTGGATGTGGCCCCTGTGGTCGTGAGTGTGGCCCCTGTGGGTGTAACCCGTGTGGGTGTGGGTGTGGGTGTGGGTGTACCAAATAAAATGCTTCACGCATTGTACCCATGTGGGGAATCGAACCCGGGTCTTCGGCGTGACGAGCAAACGCTTTGTCCACTAGGTTACCCCACCGTCCCTGTAGAAGTATGAACATAACCAACATCATCCAACTGATAAATATGTCATAAGGTCATCCAACAATTTATCAAATAGCAGGAAAATCACATGTTACTGACATGGCGTACATATACCGTGTAAAATCATCACAACAGCTTGTGGCGTTGCTCATATTATCCATCACTGGTTTTAAACACCAAACAAACAAGCAACTGAAGCCTGGTTCAGGACTTTTTCCCAATGTTTTAGAGACATCTCCCCACAAATCTACACATCTATAAGGATACACCGGGGAGCGTTACCCCTGGGGCTCGCCTCAGACAGGTTCAGGGTGGAGAGGACGCTGTTCCTCAACTACGACAACGTAGCCCGCACAGTACAACGTCGTCACGTCGAGATGTGGCAGTCAGCGCTCAAAGATACACCGACGTCGCCTTGTTATGCTTAATTATGTCAAGTTTTGTAATTGTATCTGTATCATAGTGTGCGTATTAAACTCGGTTCTCAGTCCTGTCTGTTCTGTTGTGTGCTTTTATTGTATTATTCAATGGTGCAGAACATTGGCGATCTAGGGGTCTGATAAAGACTCGAAACTCGTTGGACAGAGTTGTGTCCCTTAGCAGCCTGGTTTTGCATGGTCGTGGCTTCGAATCCTGTATTCGCCCCGATTATGCTCCTTGATCTTTCAGCAACTTATCTAAGCTCGTCAGTTTCACCAAGGTAGTAAACGTCGAGGTTTTGTTTTTGAGTGACGATTTACCAGTCAGAAATATAAAAGCGACAAAACCCTTTCCATATTTATTAGAAATCTCGGTTGTTCAATTCCGACTATATCATGAAAATGTTTATGAATCACTTTCAAATAGTTATGATACCAGGTGTACGCTAAAAGGGTGAGCTTATCCTGCCCCACAACTTATCCTGTTCCGTCACAAACACTTGCAAAGGCAAGTCAATTGTTCACCCGAGAAAACACAGGAACAGACGCTACAATTCGAAATGGGAAATAGAATCGGACAGTATTCTGGTCTCAGATTCGACAACTTATTGAAAGATTTACTGAGCCTTGACTGTTGTTACCTTGATCAAACAACTTCTCAGCAAGAGGCGTATGAGCTTTTTGTACACACACTGATAATTCAATTCTAAATATCCTTACACCAATTCTGGATATCTCAAACTTGGTTGACTGCGTGTCATCGTACCCCGATGGCGTTGATCGTTGCTCACAATATCAACCAGTGGATTACCTGGTTCGATTATTTACTGGTCGCCTTCGTATAACAAGGGGCGGCACGGATGGCCCAGTCACCAAAGGCGCCTCAGTTCGCTTCACATACCCATGCTCGTGTGTTTGACCAAAGTGGAAAACCTCTAAGTGAGTGGGTGAGTATGGTTTTACGCCGCTTTTAGCAATATTCCAGCAATATCACGGCTGGGGACACCAGAAATGGGCTTCACAAATTGTACCCATGTCGGGAATCGAACCCCGGTTTTCGGCGTGACGAGCGAACGCTTTAACCACTAGGCTACCCGACCGCCCCTGGTAAACCTCTAAGATCTGCTTCACTTCGGGATTTCCTCCCACAAGCTGACACGCCGTTATATAACCGCAATACTGTCCACGTCGGTGTTAAAACTAACTCACTCACTTACTAATAAAGCTGGAATACTGTTGAGTGCGGCGTAAACAAAACAAAATATACAGAAATATTGCCCCTAAAACACATAACTTGTTCAACCAAACCGTTAAACTGACGATTTGTGTGTGTGACAAAATTATTCATACACTAAATCTCCGAGCGGAATGAATTAACTTACAAACACTGCTAGAATATTGAAATAGTATTTAAAAACACTAACGGCGCACATATTAGCCTAACTGAATGTTAGCTTGTGTTTAGCTCGAGTCAGATGTGACAACTGGCGGTACACTAGGGTAAGTAGGTGGTTGCCACGCAGTCGAGGTACGATGACACGCAACATGCGACGTCACTTAAAGGGCAAGTTCACACGGAAATGAACCAATTTTTCTTGTACTTTTTCCACATTAAAAGTGTTAACATAGAAGTGTCATAGACAAAAATATAAAAACATCATATTTAATTAACATATTTTTTGCATTAAAACGATTTATATTTTTCACATTTACCAAGTGTTCTATTTCCATAACAAAAACACAGATACTAATTAATTCTAAAATTGCGTTTTGTTTAGAAAAAGAAAGAAAGTGATTTTTGCGTGTACACTTCCCCTTTAACCTGACCACCGGGTAGGCTCTTGCAACAACCAAGGACAGAGTGTTGCTATTGGAGGTTGGGCATTAGTTGAAAGCTATTGGAGGGTATCTAGCCATTACGATGTCTATTGTAGGCAGTCAACATAACATCACATGCCACATGACCATTCGTCCATATAACTTTATCTAAACTACAAATACAGCTGCTAATATATGTTTTCTTTAACGGTGCAGAACGGAATAACGCTGACATGAGCTAGTGCTAACGGAAGCACACGCCATACCAGGGAGACCCGTGAAGATTCCGGGGTAGAATAGGCCTTCAGCAACCCATGCTTGCCGTAAAAGGTGACTATGCTTGTCGTAAAAGGCGACTAACGGGATCGGGTGGTCAGGCTCGCTGACTCGGGTGATGCATGTCATCGATCCCAATTGCGCGGATCGATGCTCATGATTTCAATCACTGGATTGTCTGGTCCAGACTCGATTATTTACAGACCGCCGTCATATAGCTGGAATATTGCTGAGTGCGGCGTTAAACAACAAACCAACCAACCAACCAACCAACCATACCAGGGACGCCCGTTGCAGGCGAACAAACTATCATCTTCATTTGACGCTGTATAAACGCTGCAAAAAAATATTTCTTATGCAGATATTTTCAAAAGTGTGGAGGAAGGACTAGTTTGAATTTCATTGAATAAAAAAGGGATGAGGGAGGAACATGCTTTCCCCAACAGTGTCCCGCTTCTCGCTAATGAATCCTTCAAAGTACAGAAAGCCGATCATTTTCCCGTCTCTATATTCCTTCATCACATTCATCCCATGAGGAAACACTACTCTTGCCTGATTGCCATTGTCCATGTGTTTAAAGTACTGCAGCATTGTCTTGTCATCGTGCTTGGCCACTAGTTCCAAATCCACCTCTTTGTTGATGAAGACATGTGAAGGCTTTTTCATTTCTCTCGAGAATCATCACACCGTTCATGGTCAAGCTGTTCAGCTAGCGACCAAACACACTCAGCAATAGTCCAGCTATATGATGGCGGCCTGTAAATAATCGATTGTCAACCAGAAATATCCAGTGATTGATATCGCGAACAACGATCCACACGTCGTCGGCTTGACCACCCGATCCATTTAGTCGCCTCTTAGGACTATCCCTCTTCTATCCCGGACTCCCAACGGGTAATGGTGAGTGTGTACTGGGACATACTTACAGGATAGGAAACAAGTGGAATAGTTATTACCTGTCCCAAACTTTACGCCATGTGTAACATGAGGGGGAAATGTGTATGGGAGCTACCGTACTTCCTCGATTAAATGCTGGGTTTCGAATGAACGTTGGACCTCGATTAAACGTCATATTTATGTATTATTACTGTACAACTTGATTTAGTCACGACATAGCTGAAATATTGCCGATGTGACTATACATCGTAACTCACTTAATTCACATTTTTTGTTCAAGTATTGCATATTTCTATTGACTGTAGTGTCATGGCGATTTAGCAGGGCGCTTTTGAGGAAACGACATTGCAGATTATCGTTCTGTTCGTGATGCTGATTGACAGAAAATATTCAAATCTAGTATATGGAAAGATAGATGTGATCGTTAATATTAAATTATTTTATAATGTATATTAATGGGCAGGAAGTTAATGATCATCACGAAAACATTGAATGGCCAAGCCCGAAGTGATCGACAGGGCACGTTCTTATCGGGATGGCCTAAAATCTTTGATGAGAAGGTTTCTCATCGACCTTGGGGTTGTGATGTCCTTGGCAGGAGAGACAGTGTATTGACGACCTTTCTTTCATTAATTAACGTGTTAGACCTCCCTAGTTAACCTTTACTCATTTATATTAAACCAACACAGGGTGTTTTCTGGGAGTGGATATTCGCGAATGTCAAAGGGCTGACACGACACGTGTTAATAACTTTTAAAGCACTTCTAAAGTTACTAAAAATATTTTACATCTATTGACTAGTATTATATCTATCTACGCTTTATAGTGGCTTATATCACAGGAGTTAAAGAAAACACGGTGCTCAAGGTGAAGCCTTTTCCCCTCTACATTCTCAACAGAAGTGTTTGGTCTGTGTTCGGTCTGACTTGGTCAGGGCTGTCAACATCACTCTTCCCTTATTTACAGCCTGTCGAGACTCGCTAATATCATGTCGGACTTTCCTCACCCATTAAGCTGGCACACCCTGATATAGCTGGAAGGGTTGCGGGGTAGCCCATTAGTTAAAGTGTTCGTTCGTCCTGCTGAAAGCCCGAATTCGATGCCCCTCATGGGTACAATGTGTGAGGTCCATTTCTGGGGTACCCCGCCATGATTTTGCTGGAATATTGCTAAAAGCTGCATAACAATATACTCACTCAATATAACTTGCGTTCAAAGCGGCGCTCACACCAATTCACACAGACACTCACTTATAACCAAATACGCACGGTGACCTAAATAGCTGCCATTGACGTTTTCAACAAATGCGCATATCCAATATTTTTTGCCAAGGTATTAGTTACCCATCATCAACTTATTGGTTTTAAATATTTATATATCCAGTTAGGGAAGTTTTAGACTTAAAAAGTGTGAAATATGAAACATTCATTGTGTGTAAACGAGCGTGTGCAGTTTTCACAACGTCACCCTCAAATAAATTCATCACAGCTGTAGTAATACAGACAAACAGAGCGTTAAATTTAGCAGCTGGCATGTTGTCGTGCCAGCACGTAAATTGACAGCGAGTGTCTCAATTTCTTTTCAAACAGGTTTGGACGAGCGTCCGGCGATGTGTTGCTGTTGCCTAACATTGTTACACCAGGACAATTTTCATTCGACGTGCAAGTTTCTGCAAGGTAAATATACATCTTCAGCATTGTGTCACTCCTGGTTGGTTGGTTTTGGTGTTTAACGCCACACTCAGCAATATTCCAGCTATATGACGGCGGTCTGTAAAATAATAGAGTCTGGACCAGACAATCCAGTGATTAATATCACGAGCATCGATCCACACAATTAGGATCGATAACATGCATCAACCAAGTCAGCGAGCCGACGTTTGAAAGTGTTGTCCCGAGAGGAATAGTTTTTACCTGTCCCAAACGTTACGCCACGTGTGAGATGAGAGCAATATGTGTATTAATGCTACCGTATTTCCTCGATTAAATGCTGGGTTTCGAATAAACGTTGGACCTCGATCAAACGTCGGGGTCCGGAGTATAAGAAAACAATAAACGCCAGGTCTCGATTAAACACTGAGCCGCACCACTTCCGGCATATGCAGAATATCCCTGCCAAGTCAATATGGAGGTCGGTGAACTATTTGGCACACACACACACATTTAAGTATGAAATGTTGCTCTTTTTGAAACCATTTACGTTCATGATCAAAATTTAGCTTATATATAGCGGGAAAACTAAAAAGTTGCCGTTTCCACATGCTTCTAAATGTTCACTGAGTGGAATCGTGCGGTTGTGTGGCTGCTTTATTTGTGAACGGTGAAGATTCATTCTTCTTTTTAATTTAAGTTCTGTCTTTCCGATATACTTTTCACTGCATCCACTGCAAACAATCAAGTAAATAACATTTCTAGTCATCACAAGTCATATTTTGTTTTACAGTAAATTTAGTGTCCTTTGTAATTTGGACTGAACAGCTTTCAATTATATTGCTGCAAGTTAGGCAACGTTTGTCTCCGCACTTAGAAAACTGTGGAGTGATGACAACAGAATCAAATTTAGAACTTGTCAAAATCTTTCTAAGATTTTTGGGTTGTCTTTGGCTGTTGATAATTTTGTATTTGCTCAAAATCTTCTCCATTTTAATACTTTGATTCAAATTAGGCAGGTATCGTTGAACCATGGATAATGTCTTTTCATGATTAGGGTTGAAGGTAGATACTAGAGTTAAATTATTCCCCATGTTGTTTTCTTCAGACTTTCCTCCCAGTTTTAGTTGCTTAATACTTGGTGCCTTCTGTGTGGTATCTTCAATTAGCTTTGCGGGATAATTTTGATGCAGTAGGAAACTCTTAAGTTCAGCAAGGCGGGTAGTTTTAACATCATTCCCAGAAACAATGGTACAAATACGTCTTGCGAGACAGTAAGGGATATTTCGTTTTGTATGATACGGGTGACATGATCCGAAATCCAAATATTGGTGCGTATCAGTATCTTTATAAAAGATATCAGTTTGTACAAATCTCCCAGATATTAAATTGATTCTTACATCGAGAAAGATTAAACTGGATTCGCTTTTTTCCATAGTGAAATTGGGTGACGCATTAAGTGAATTTAAAATTTCATGAACAGCTGTAAGTTGACTTTCACTGGTTTTTAATATGATAAAACAGTCCTTAAAAAACCTTTTCCATGAATATTCAATTTGTTCTTTCATAGATTTACCAAGAGTATCTCTCACCTTATCATAAAACATATTCTCTAAAAATCCCAACACAAGGGTTGCATACGTAGGGGCTACCTTAGTACCCATGGCTACTCCTTTCTTTTGTGAATAATAAGATCCATCAAAATAAAACATGTTATTGGTAATAACCAACTTCAATGCATCAATGATAAACTCATCCGAAAATCTATCTGATATTTCATGGCGGTATTCGTTCAGCCAGTATCTGATAGCTTCCAGTCCGAGCTCAGTTTCAATTTTACTATACAAACTAACAACATCAAAACTAACTAACATAGATCCTTCCGGTATATATATATATATATATATATATATATATATATATATATATATATATATATAATAATACAACACGTGTTACAATGAACTTAATTGAATTTACCATCACGAATACTCTGCGCTTGGCTGCTCCTGCTGTAATTTTGAGTCAGACTCAGGGCAGGATTGTCTGCTTATAGAGGGCGTCGACAGTTATGTTAGTATGTGATGTTTCAGTCTTTACCACATAATGAATTTCATGCTTGTCGGAGAACCGTCAATGATGTGTGACATGCCAGTTGGTATTGGATTGGTTGGTTGGTTTGTTGTTTTACGCTGCACTCAGCAATATTCAAGCTATATGACGGCGGTCTGTAAATAATCGAGTCTGGACCAGACAATCCAGTGATTGATATCCTGAGCATCAATCCACGCAATTGGGATCGATGACATGTATCAACCAAGTCAGCGAGCCTGACCACCCGATCCCGTTAGTCGCCTTTGACGACAAGCATAGTCGCATTTTACGGCAAGCATGGGTTGCTGAAGACCTGTTCTATCCCGGAATCTTCACGGGTCCAGTTGGTATTGGATCTACAATTCATAGCAACGGTTAGCTTAAACGTAGCTCATTTTCACAACTATGTCAGATTTTCAAGAGCACAAAGAAGCGCTATATAGACTCAGTTTATATTTCTATCCTAGATCCTCCAAAATTAGAATTGGTCCCCATATCCTGGCAGCAAGAGGGACCAAATGAGTGGCCAGGCTCGGTGACTTGGGTGACTGTGAACCAATGTACCCGACGGCGTGGTAGGCAGGCAGAAATATTGGAACACCTGGACATTTTTTATAACAAACACATTTTATGTTGAAATGAATGGTATGCATATTAATTCACGCCATTTCACACCAAACCAAAATCAGCCCCACGCAGTTATATTTCTCCTCATTTTATTTATTGAGACAAAGAAGGTAGAAAAGGGGAAAATGATTTCTTCACGAAGGCCTTAACCATGATGTGAACAAATAATGGTGATTATTTCCCAGATTTGGTAAACAAATACAGATTATAATGATTGAAAATGGAATTGGGTTTATATTTTATGAAATTTAGGTCAAGGTCAGTTGTGGCAAAGTCAGACTTGCATGAACTATCGAAAGTTTGGTCTTTTTCGTCAACTTGAATATTTGCAGCTACTTTATGATTGTAGAAGATACTTTGAGCAGTAAAAGGTACGTTCAGTTAGTTCAATGGGACACATCCACAGTCAGGTACCACAGTCAGGTACCACAGTCAGGTACACATCCTTAAAAAGTCAAGTTTTCTCATCAGTTTCAAAGAGTAAAATCAACTTGTATCCATCATTGACAAGAAGTTGATAGCTCTTCAAACAGTTTATTTCAGTCTGTACTTGTATATGCTGTAGTAACAGATGGGACCATTAATCGATTACAGACTGTTATTAAGCGGCATTCTGTTTTCACACATGTGTTCACATTTGCAATGGATGTAACACGGAGTTCTCATCCTGAAACAACTGCAAGAAGTGCATAGCCTTGTTGAGCTCTTGCATGAACATCTGACCTCCTTCAGCCGGACTGGTGGAGCAGATCTTTATCAGTGATCACTGGGAGTAAATTTCCATGAGTTTGTGAATCCAAAACTTTCCTTGTCATGTAACGTTTCGAGATGACGCCTGTGTGAACCTGCAGATGAACTCGCAGGGAACGGAAGAAGCCAGCCCTTTTTTGGGGAATACTTTCAACAGAAACTGAGGATGTTCAGGTATCACAGGTCATCTATAGATCGTCCACACTTTCCAACAGTTTAGACCAGCAACATCTCTATCCTACTTTCATCACGTCATCCAACGACACAATCCTGAACAAACTCATGACTGAAGTTTGAAGTGCAAATGATGAAAAAGTCAATGCTTATGAGTCTGTATTTCAAATAATTACCGGAGCTACTGTTTGTTGGGACGATGTGTTGACACAATCCTCTATGGGCGGGAGAGACCACAGGTAGGTGCCATGTTGTTTTGGTTCCTTCAGAGGCTACTTTACGGACAACTACTTTACATGCAAAGAATGGCATTTGACTGGAAATCAAACTCAAATTTAACAATTTTGCAAGAGGCTGGTTATGGGGTTTTTTTAACATGGGGGTACTTTTAGCACACAATTTTGTTTGTTATAAAGTGACAAAAACCCTTTCCATATCCAATAGAAATCTCTGGATAAACCAGAGTCGATTGTACAATTCCGACTATATCTTGAACATGTGTTAATGAATTACTATCAAATAGTAAGGATACCAGGTGGTCGCGAAAAGGTGAGTGTGTCCTGCCCGAATTTGCTCCCATGTCACATACACGTAACTATTTTAGTATCAGACAGCCAGTTTGAAAGAGAAATCTGATCAGACTGGACAGAAATTTGTTCTTTTCCCCACTAAACGGTAATTGGCGTAAGACTATACTGACGTTTAAGCCGCGATGTTTTTTTGTTCAAGTATTACCGGGTACATATTTCTTTCGTTTTTCGACTGTGTTTAGCATGGCGCTAGAGAAGAACCGACAGTTTATGATGCTGATTGAAAATATTCAAATCAGGTGTATGGAAAGATAGATGTGATTGTTAATATTAAGGTGGTATAAAGTATATGAATGGGCGGGAAGTTCATGATCAACACGTAAACATTGAATGGCTAAGCCGGAAGTGATCGACAGGGCACGTTCGGATCTTATCATAGCTGTGCCGCGATTTCTTGTCTACCAGTTGTCCTTCATGCTCGCTCGTTTTGACAAATAAGTGAGGCTTTTTTTCCCATGAAATGACTAAGAGTCACGTGTGATTGATCACACTACCTGACCGTGTGAATGAATTACCCTAACCGTTTCACATTTTGTCGCAGGAGGGGGCACGGGTGGCCCAGTCGTCTACGGCGCCGAAATTCGCCGTGCAGAGTTTCGTCCCTTGGGCACGCCAGAAACCTATGATTGTGGGTTCGAATCCCGGTTCGTCCCGATTATGTTTCTAGGTTTGTCAGCACCATACCCGTGCTCATGGGTTTCACCGAAGTGGTAAACGTCTGAGACCTGCATCACTTTGGGCTTTCCTCCCACATTAAGCTGACACGCCGTGATATAACTGGAATACTGTTAAAAGTGGCGTTAAACCCAACTCACTCACTCACTCTGTCGCAGGAGGAGATTTCAGAAGTGTTGTCTCCATGTCGTAACGTCAGTTGACGCCATATTGTAAACAAATTGTGTCAAGGTCAGTTTCAAATGAGGTACCTCGGCCCAAGCGTCTGTCGACCCGTGAAGATTCCGGGGTAGAATAGGTCTTCAGCAACCCATACTTGCCGTAAAAGGTGACTATGCTCGTCGTAAAAGGCGACTAACGGGATCGGGTGGTCAGGCTCGCTGACTTGGTTGAAGCATGTCATCGAAGCCAATTGCTCTTGATATAAATCAATGGATTGTCTGGTCCAGACGCGATTATTTTCAGACCGCCGTCATATAGCTGGAATATTGCTGAGTGCGGCGTTAAACAACAAACCAAAACCAAACCAAGCCTCTGTCGATGGTACACACGATACAAACATAATACAATTACTGAAAACATTAACAGTACTTCTGAATTATCACAGCAATACCCTTTTGTATCTAAGTTTACTGCTTATGGAAACGATGTGCTGTAAAATTCAGGGTTTTTTTCTTTTTATTGAAACTGTGATAATGGCGCTGTGATTGCTTTGCTGAAATGGTATTTGCGGTGTCTAATTCACGTGTAACATGCTGTGATTGTGGAACATGACTTATGACCAATTATGTATGAAGATATCAAATACACATTGTGAATCTTCGCAGAAAATGGAATATATTATCGTAAAACGACAGGGTTCGTATTTCCAACATTCTGCAATGGATATAGGATCTATATAAATTTGGATCTACAAATTATTTATATGGGTTGTACTCTCGATTATCGTATGATAATCTATCGCAAGTCTGTTTAATTGACACGTCATCTGTAGTGTCAGCAATGGGTAAACGCTTAGGTTTTTGTACAAAACAATAAATGTTTTACAGTGAGAAGCTGTCAAAATGGATCCAAGATTAAACAGCCTCTATAATTTTGTAGCCACATATACACTAGAATCTCTAATGGTTGAATTAATAACAAAATCATTTATAGAAATTGCACAAAATTAATAGATAATCGATTTCTGAATGTTTTCATTGTAATGTGATGTCGTTTTGATGTTTTAATAAGTTTTCATCATATTCTTTTTTAACCTGCATTATCTAAATTATCAAATAGTTCGATCAATGCGATATAATTTACATACGTTTTTATTAATATTTAGTTATCTCCCGCCGCGAGGTGAGGCGGGGGATATAGTAATGGAGGATCAATGTTGACCAATTTTCTCAAAAACTATTTTGAGAAATGAGATTTTACGCACTGATCTTACTGGTCACGATCTCAATGAGATCGAAAATTGGTTTCGTTGTTATTTGGTTACAGACTTCCGGGCCTTGCTCCATGCTTTGCAACTGAGTGCATATTGCGTGAAATGGGACAATATCCTCATACACTACTGAAGTTACATGAATGAACGTTTTCATGCCTCTCCAAGAATATTTGCCAAGAGTTCGGAAATTGGTATCATAAATCATTTTTCCAAAAGAAGGGGCCTTTTGTGTGTATCAATTTCACATTTCATTGAGCTTCCTTATTGGTCACTAGAAATCTATGATTGTGGGTTCGAATCCCGGTTCGCCCCGATTATGTTTCTAGGTTTGTCAGCACCATACCCGTATCGTGGGTTTCACCGAAGTGGTAAACGTCTGTGACCTGCATTACTTCGGGCTTTCCTCCCACATTAAGCTGACACGCCGCGATATAACTGGAATACTGTTAAAAGCGGCGTTAAACCCAACGCGCTCACTCACTCACTCAATCAATTATTGGTCACTACTATACGAACAAACAAACTCCTTATGTGCCCTACGGTTGGGAATAGTGATAATACTGTGTTCTTGTTTATTTTGTGTCATTGATAACATTTGTAAAAAACAGTTTGGCCAGGAGCAATATGAATGTATGCTTGTGTTTATTTAACAAGTTTAAACGACATGTTCCTCCATGATGTAGCTAGAAAAAAAAAAAAAGGAAAGATATAATTACTGAAAAACGTATATATTAACGTTTTTTGCTAGTTTTACTTTCGTAATCCAATTTCATTTCTGCTTTCCCTTTTAGGACAAATAATTCCATTAGTTTCATTTATCTATGATCATTATCTTTTCAAAATTTTCCTTTTGTAGAATGGGATGAAATGAGAAACGGTACTTAAAATAAACTATGGCGTATGTCTTTAAATGTATATGTGAACCGAGGTGTAAATACAATTTATAATCTAATCATGTATATCACGCGACAAATGTTCAGATGCAATCTGCATTGTACTATAATGGGTCTTGATGCCTAAATAACTGATAAACTGTCTGTCTGAAATAAGAACGTTGTAACACTTTCGATACATTTTATTCGTTTTTGAAACAGCGACGTCATCATATTGTGGCACTGTATACAAAACCAGCTGACGGCCAGGTTTAGGAAGTTTAAGTCATCAAATTTGATTAAAGTCAATCACAACCTTTGGGGTTTGTTTTTGCTCAATAAAATGTTTTGATCTATCTAACAGTCGATTGATACCATAGACAGATACGTACTTTTCCATACAAAAAACAACGAAAGCGTGAAGTTGCGTCACGTTCAAGATTATTGTAGTGTGTGAGTGAGTTGGGTTTAACGCCACTTTTAACAGTATTCCAGTTATATCACAGCGTGTCAGCTTAATGTGGGAGGAAAGCCCGAAGTGATGCAGGTTTCAGACGTTTACCACTTCGGTGAAACCCACGAGCACGGGTATGGTGCTGACAAACCTAGAAACATAATCGGGGCAAACCGGGATTCGAACCCACAATCATAGGTTTCTGGCGTGCCCAAGGGACGCAATTCTGCACAGCGAATCGCGGCGCCTTAGACGACTGGGCCACCCGTGACCCCCAAGATTATTGTACTTATATAGCGACGTGCATGCACGTGTGGGTCTGCGTTTACTAGTCCGGACCGATGTTATAGTGCTAGCCCACAGAGATACCATGAGATTCATGTTTAACATGGGTACCACACACAGACACAGTACTCCAAGCTGACCAGTCCTTGTGTTAGCCCCTTATTCCCAAGCTCCAGGCAGGGTAACAACAAGTACCATCCTTTAACGTCTTTTGGAAAAAAAACGTGGTCGGGTATCGAACCCCGGACCTTCCGCCTTCCGGGTAGACGCTCTATCCACTAGGCCACGGAGGCGGTCCAGATCCAAAGTAAAAAGGGATAATCTTCTTTGAAGCATAATACATAGCGATCCTACATACTACATTTTGACATACAGGTTACATTGACAATAACGCGTAGCGTGCAGCTGTCTAGAGTATAAAATTGTAACCATGGTGATTTAATCATTGGTATTCAGACATCGCGGCAAATGAACCAGATGCCTGACCAGCATAGGGTTGCTATTGAAAGAAAATTCGATGTAGGCATAGTTTCGCTGGGAACATTTTGGCAAACGAAAATACAGGTTGGGCTGAGTACAAGGTCTGTTATTATCTATATTGTGTATGTCAGGACCACCGTATTAAAGAGACACCGAGCCTCACTGTCTACTATTCAGTGTTGGCTAGACGATGGGTCGATGCACATGATATCAATCATGGATTGTCTGTTCCAGACACGAGGGGCGGTCGGGTAGCCTAGTGGTTAAAGCGTTCGCTCGTCACGCCGAAGACCCGGGTTCGATTCCCGACATGGGTACAATGTATGAAGCCCTTTTCTGTCCCCCGCCGTGATATTGCTGGAATATTGCTAAAAGTGGCGTAAAACCATACTCACTCACTCACTCACTGTTCCAGACACGACAGCCGAGTGCGGCGTTTAGCAAAAAACAAACAAAACAAACTGAATGACTTTAATCACATTTGATAGCCTGCTTTTTTACCGAGAACTAGCTGGGTTTATCTTTTTTAACAAGATAAGAGATGTGCTATATATGTTCCACGATCTGTCACCACACCAGTGTGTTCCAGTGATCTCTGAACAACTTTACAAAATGAGCGATGTGAAGAATCTCTCGTGTTATGAAGACGACTTTACCTTTCTTAAAACATGCCTCGACTTCATCAACAAAGAGATGGATTTGGAACTAGTGGCCAAGCACGATGACAAGACAATGCTGCAGTACTTTAAACACATGGACAATGGCAATCAGGCAAGAGTAGTGTTTCCTCATGGGCTTGGTTTGCTGGAGGAATATAGAGAGAGGGCAAAGACCGGGGACAGCTTTCTGTACTTTGTAGGATTCATTGGCCAGAAGCAAGACACTGTGGACGACAGCGTGGAACAAGAGGTCTGGCAGATGGATGCTGTGCTTACAGCCGAGTTATGCAACCAGGAGGACATCATGGCTTACTGCAGTGCAGAGAGAATCCCGGGGGGTAACTGGGGAGACCTTGTAGTGTGCCGGCACCCCCGAGCAGTACAGAAATGGAATCAACTTAAGATTCACGACAATGCAATAAGGTACTCGACTGCTTTCCTACTGCTTACGCCTTATTCTGGCTCAGTTTTTCAAGCCACATCTTTTTTGGTAATTATATTTTGATCAGGTTAAACGTATACATGTATCAGGTGAGTTTTTTTTCTGATCGTGTTATAGTAGAGGGAGACACCGTGTACACACAACTGAGATTAAGCGAGCAATGCATGGTCAGTTCATTATTCCTGGAACCTGTGAAGATCCGGGTTCGAATTGGCCTTCAGCAGCCCTTGCTTGTCGTAAGAGGCGACTAACGGATTAAGGTGGTCAGACTCGCTGACTTGGTTGATGTATGTCATCGTATCTCAATTGCGTAGATCGATGCTCATGATGTCAGTGACTTGACTGTCTGGTCCAGATTCGATTATTTACAGACCGCCCGTTAAATAGCTGGAATATTGCGGCATTAAACAACAAACAAACAAATATTAACACTGGATGCAAAACTCAAATATGTCTTATTATATATTACTGTACATATGGTCGCCATATTCTGACTATACGTACCTGTCATTATAATCCCCGCCACGAAGTGGGGCAGGGGATATAGGAACGGAGTTCGTCCGTCCGTCCTTCTGTCTTTCCGTCCGTCCGTCCGCTTCTCAAAGGGGACAAATTTTCTTCAAAACTATTTTAGTTAGAGAAATGAAATCTTACATATTGATATAACAGGTCATGAAGAGATATGGCCCTTGTTTTCTCAGAAACTTCTGAAATTACATGAATGAAAGTTTGCATCCTTTACATAAGAGATACTTTCGACAGTTCGAAAGTTGGTCCCGTAGTTATGTTTTTTACAGAGTTATGACCCTTGCTTCGTGCTTTTCAACTAAGTGCATAGTGGCTGCCTTGGGAACAGGTTTTCTCAGAAACTATTCACGTAACATAAATGAAACGTTGCAAGCTTATCAATAGGATATTTGTCAAGACTGTCATCGCACATTGGTCCTGTACACTACTCTTTTACAGAGTTACTTCCCTTGCTATATTCTTTTTTTATTTTGAGCACACACAGTTGTGCCCTTGATCCATCATGTTATTTTACAAAGTGCATAGCGTCTGCAATAGGGACCAGTTTTCTCAGAAACTGCTGAAGTTAGAAAGGATATTTATCAAGACTGAGTTCGGGAATTGGTTTCATAATTATTTTTTTCCAGAGCATGGGGATTTGTGTGCATTATTTTCACATTTAATCATTTTTCCTGATGACTTTAAGCGACCCCTGTGCCTATCTCATGCATATTTTAGCATAAACTGTCAAATATGCACTTGAACACAATGCAATGTTATGTTTGAATATATCCCATTGAAAGTGTTGAAACACACGTCAGAATTGTTTACATGAAAACAATACCAGAAAATTTGTTTTAGTCAGTGACACAATTTAGCCCTTATCGGTAGAATAACACAGACATGGCACTGCCATGTCTTATCGAACGCCATCTGTCTTTTTTCTTTCAGGCAGAATATTTTTTTCATGACATATATTTTCGCTCCGAGAGCAAACATCTTTACCCAAAACATTGTCGGAGCTCCCATCAGGTGCAGTGTCATCCTCTATTTCGATAGACCTACACCAAATTGACCGCCCTTGATTTTCCCTAGCCAATTTGATTTGTTACTTTACTCAGTCTAACGGACAATCATAACGCGAGCTACAAACCAGCCCTAATGTTGGGTTGGCGATATCAACAACACGACGGCCAGTCCCATTGATTACGATAAAGCTTGCGAGAAATTCAACATTGAAAACCTGACTGACACGCAAAAAACTCCTCAAAGGTATTTTTGATGGCAATAATGTGTCCACCTCCTTTACCCATTTCCCTGTTCCTTATGTCGACGCTTGATTGGTGGGTAAAATGTTACTGAAATCAAGGGCGGGTAATTTGCGATCGCAAGAACCGCGGGAATGGATTCAGGGTTCACTGTAGGTTTACCGAAGTGCGAGCCTACTAAGTTTTCTACTTTTAAAAAATAATAGAATAGAATATACTGCAATAATAGAATTAGTAAACTGAACATGTATCTATGGAGATTCACATTTGTTATGGCATTCAAGCCCATGTAAAAAAATACACGATGTAGGTCTATGTCCGCTCAGCTGAGTATGGTTTGTGTATCAAATGACTATCATACTATTCATAAATATGACTTTATCGGACATTGCTCTGGGATATAAATTTAATGTACACCAGCTAGCAGTGACATTTATAGAGACAATCCACTTCCATAACTAGTGCTTCAACAAATGATGATTCGCCTATCATTTTCACCACATTTCACCTTATATTATATTATATTATATTATATTATATTATATTATATCATATTATATCATATTATATTATTATCATGAAAACGTATTGCAATAAATGTTACTGGTTTTAAACTGCCTAAATGGATGACGTACATATAATCTTGGTTATCTAATCTGTAAACGACCAGTATGCTACTTCCACACTATTTAATCAGTTTAAGCTATTTATGTTATATATAGAACATAGTTTCTACTCAGCTTACTTTATTTGATAAGACTGTAATAATTCTTCCTTTTTTCTGAACACCTTAAATTTGAACGCGTTTTGAATATTAAATCCTGTTTGTTGTTTAACGCCGCACTGAACAATATTCCACCTATATGACGGCTGCTCGTACTTAATCGAGACATCTCCAGGAAAACCAGTCATAGATATTGTAAGCAACGATCCACGCGGTGGAGGGGAGATGGCACCAGTTAACGAAGTTACCGATTCTGAATCCATGAAGTCGCCTCGAACGAGATGCCTAGGATACATGGGAATCCCCACGGGGTTTGAATAATAACATGGTCTCACTATGTTACTGGTGTATGTTTAGACATACGTCTATACACCTCTCAGGCATGGTGGATATGGCATTCCTTCATAATTGTAATTACTTCGTCTAAAATGTGTGTACTATTTGCCAACGCTATCCATGAAAGTATATACTAGTATTTATATCACAGAGGTTCAATACTTTTACATCAGGAATATGCCTACTTCAATTTTATTACAAGACGCGGGTAGAATAAGAGTTATCGTTCTTGTTTGAAGTGGTTCTCGTGTCCATACGCAAAAATGGTGGGGTGAGGTGAAATGGGGTTTAACGTCGCGTCCAAGATTATTGCACTTGTATAGCGAGGTGCATGTACGTGTGTGTTTGTGTGGCTGCTTGTACTAGTCCGGACTGATGCCGATTTATAGTGCTAGCTCACTGAGATACCATGCCGCAGTTTCACATGAATATCCCACTCAGACACAGTATACTGACTCCGAGCCGACCAGTCCTTGTTTTATCCCCTTAATGCCGAGCGCCAGACAGGGTAACAACAAGTACCATCTTTTAACGTCTTTTGGTATGACGCGGCCGGGGATCGAACCCCGGACCTTCCGCTCGCCGGGCGGACGCTCTACCACTAGACCACGGAGGCGGTCACGCGAAAATGGAAACATTCGAGAGGGGCACGAGTCTACATTCGGCTTTTCCCGGAATGGGACGAGTTGGTCACGAATGGGCGGTGGGCACAACGGTGTGAAGAACAGTGCAAACACGTTTTGCACAACGGTACAGGGAATGGCAGCATAAGAGAAGTTGGCTCATGATAAATTTAATCGCTCATGTCACAGCCCTCGTTGTCGGAATCGCTTGTGTCACTGCTGTTGGTCACAACTATAGCTGGGACTGTTGCTTGCTGAAGTCTACAACGTGGCCAGTATCCTGACACTATCACGTTGACGTCTATTATGGGGCCTTTACACAGGATGGCGACCTTTGTGCCTCCCGTGTGCGACAATAAAATTTGCCAGGTCGTCGTTGGAAGCTCAAAGGAGGCAGAATGGTTGCCTCGGTCGTTCCAAGGTGGTACACAGGAGTTCAGACATCGCCATGGACGCCATGGTCGCCGTGAAGTTTTGAACATGTTCAAAACAGTCGCACAAAGGTCGCCGAAGAGATTGGTTGCTCAAAGGTGGCTCAAAGGAGGCAGAGGGGGGCACAGCGGTCGCCCAAATGTCGCCAGGTAATTTTTCCCGTCGATCTGGGAGATGCTTCTGCCTCCCTTGTGCCTCCTTTGGGCGACCAACAGGGTGCACTGAACGATGACTGTGGCGACCGCCGTGCCTCAATTCGGCGAGCACGGCAACCCTTGAGATACCATGGCAATTCTTCTGCCTCTTTTCTGCCTCCTTTGAGCTACCTGTAATGCCTCCTCAGCCTGCCTATAAATAGAGGGCTTGTACCTGCAGTGTTTCATTGTGGTTGCAGACGCTGAACAACTCGAGCAGTTACTGCTGAACAACTGCTGGAGCAGTTACACAGAAACATGATTTTCTGGGTTTAGGCGACCATTGAGCGTTCTGGCAAGTTTTTGATCTCTCAAAGGTGGCACAAAGGTCGCAGCCCTGTGTAAAGGGGGTTAAAACAATGCTGCCATGTCTCTACTGTTACCCTACCAAGGGATTCATTTACCAACTTTCAAAACATCCCGCAAATTAAACGTTGTAGTCAATCGTCCAACGTCACCTCCGACGAAACCCCATATAAACTCTATTGGGCTCAGATCGGAATGAACGCTATACCTAATATGCGACAGATTCGAAGGGGGAAGCGTCATGATTTTTGGTGCTTGAACTTATGCCCTAAAAACTTATGATCTTATTCATATCCAGGGTAACTTAATAGATGTGTGTTATCGTGAAGAAATCTTACGTTCTCGGGGCGGTCGGGTAGCCTAGTGGTTAAAGCGTTCGCTCGTCACGCAGAAGACCCGGGTTCGATTCCCGACATTGGTACAATGTGTGAAGCCCATTTCCGGTGTCCCCCGCCGTGATATTGCTGGAATATTGCTAAAAGCGGCGTAAAACCATACTCACTCACTCTCTCTTACGTTCTCAGGTTGTCCCAGCTGTAAGCAGTGTTATTCTTCAGATAGTGACGTTAACGTTTGGTGACCTCTGTTTCACTTTGTAATTTTCAAACACACGCACATGTCTTATGAGTTATATAGCCTTGTAGGAGTCACAGAATCTCTTGAAAACCACATATGCGTTGGTTGAGTATATATTTTATATTGATGTTTCTCGGATGTTTTCCAGAGATATGTCCCCTGCCTACTACACCTCTGTAAGGATACACCGGGGAGCGCTACCCCTGGGGCTCGCCTCAGACAGGTTCAGGGTGGAGAGGACGCTGTTCCTCAACTACGACAACATCACCCGCACAGTACAAAGTCGTCACGTCGAGATGTGGCAGTCAACGATCAAAGATACACCAACATCGCCGTGCTATGCATAATGTTACGTTTCTGTAAGTCTTCGTCTCATAATACGTTAATGTTCACAAATAGAATGTGTGTGTGTGTGTGTGTGTGTGTGTGTGTGTGTGTGTGTGTGTGTGTGTGTGTGTGTGTGTGTGTGCTTTAAGAAGAACTGTTCCAAGCATCTGCGATGGGAAGCGCCACAACAAAATGCATTTGACACGGGAAAGAGAAAGCTTTCCAGTGAGCCAATTCTGAAGCTTCCAGACTTTTCAAAGACGTTCTAAGAACTAACTGATGCCTATGATGTAGGAGTCGGTTCTCTGCTCCTCTAGGAACGCGAGATCAGCTGTTTCCATGTGCATATGCTAGTAGGACATTGTAGACACGTGGGAGAAGCTATGCAGTCACAGAACAGGAGTGATTGGCTCTTGTTTGGTCAGTCAATAATTTTAGAACATATTTATATGGCCAGTCATAATTGTTGAAACAGATCATTAGCCATTGGCATTCTTGTGTTTGGCCTTGGGTACACAGCCTTGTAGATTTACAGTCAGGTGTTTAAAGGGATCCGTGAACCATGTAGCAGATTTCCTGAATAGGATCACGTGAGTGAGTGAGTGAGTTGGGTGTAACGCCGCTTTTAACATTATTCCAGTTATATAACGGCGTGTCAGCTTAATGTGGGAGGAAAGCCCGAAGTGATGCAGGTCTTAGACGTTTACCACTTCTGTGAAACCAACGAGCACGGGTATGGTGCTGACAAACCTAGAAACATAATCGGGGTGAACCGGGATTCGAACTCACAATCATAGGTTTCTGGTGTGTCCAGGGGACGCAACTCTGCACAGCGAATCGCGGCGCCTTAGACGACTGGGCCACCCGTGCCCCCTAGGATCACGTGAATGTAGAATATGTAGGTACTAAGGAATATGATTCTGTCAAAGAGCATGATTACTCAAATAGTAGACTTACACCATAAGTCTTCTTATCAGGGTATATTGTCTATATGTTTTCTGTTGAGGGTATATTGTCTTATCATATGTTTGTTTATCAGGCCTATTTTATTTTAGTTTCTAGCCTTATTATATCAGGCTATGTCATTGCAATTAACTCACAGTTACTAATCATACTGTCGTACACTCACCTCAGACAGTTCCAGGGTGGAGAGGACGCTGTTCACCAACTACGACGTCAGCCGCACAATACAACGTTCACAGATACACCGACGTAGCCATTCCATGATGTTACGTTTTTGTAAGTGTTCGTATTAAAATCCATTTATGTTCTTGTCGCTTTTGCTGCGTACCTTTCTTATTACGTTATCACTATAGGTGAAGGGCACTGGTCGCCAAGCTTCCAAAGTGAGCATCACAATTCCTTGTGCAGAGTCCTTAAGACACCAGGGTTATATGCAGGCGCACACGCACCCACACACACACACACACACACGCACACACACGCACACGCACCCACACACGCACACACACGCACGCACACGCACGCACACACACACGCACACACACGCACCCACACACACACGCACACGCACGCACGCACACACACGCACACGCACACACTTTGCTATATAAATGCAAAATCTTGAACGACCATTTCACCTCACCTCACTTCATCTCAAATCGTAATACTGCTTCGCAAATTAATTCCATGCATTGAGTATTTGTATATTTACTTGTGGTCACAAAATGAGCCTCTACATTTTTTTTTAACAAAAATTATCTGCTCAGTTCTTCTATGAATGTCGTACCACAGAGGGGGCTAGTTAATATACTCTCCAAAAAACGACAAACGCATAGGCGGTACAAACAGTTTCAAACTTAATTTTTTTGGATTTTGCACTGCTTCAAGGCGACTAACGAGATCGGTTGGTCAGGCTTGCTGACTTGGGTGATGCATGTCATCGTATCCCAATTGCGTGGATCAATGCTCATGATGTCACTGAGTTGACAGGCCCGAGTAGCTTACCAGTACCCCCTATGTGTCATACTGGAACGAGCCGATCGAGATGTGGAGTGGTTAGTCAGGCTCAGTCACTGTTCGAGTATTTGTTGTTTAAAGCTGCACTCAGCAATATTCCAGTTACATGACGGCGACCTGTAAATAATCAAGTCTTGACCAGACAACCCAGTGATTTACAACTGCTTTAAGTGCCATTAGAAGTTGGTAATATGAACAAGGCAGAGAGTTCTATGGATATACAACTTCTTTATTGCATTGACTGCTGACGCTGTTATCAAGCAAGTGAGTAATCCGAGTGTGGACAATGCTTCTCTTGTTTGATAAGGGTGTTAGTATCTGCACCGAAACGTCGCATCCATTGTGATAAAGAAGTTGCATATCCATAGAGTTATATCCCTTGAACAGGGACCCGCACGGGTGTCGTTTTGTTTGTTTGTTGTTTAACGCCGCACTCAGCAATATTCCCGCTCTATGACGGCGGTCTGTAACTAATCGACCCGACATTCCAGTGATTGATATCATGAGCATCGATCTACGGAAATGGGATACGATGACATGCATCAACCAAATCAGCGAGTCTGTCAACCCGATCCCGTTAGTCGCCTCTTACGACAAGCGTGGGTTCCTGAAGATCTTATAGATCTCCACGGGCGCCACGGGATTGCAATCTTTTCTGGATGAACCTGGAGTGAGTTGGTTTATTTCAGTGAAGAGGCCACCGGCCCATTAAACAGTACACTAATATAATCAGGTTCAAGATGTGGAGCGACATACAGTTATACAGATGCACCTTGAAACAAGAATATACATCGCTTTTTCATGCCAATATTTTATAGCAAATATACTGCGCGACGTTAGCAACTGTTGAAATTTAAAAAAGTGTAGGAAACTTACAGAATCAAGTCATGTCACAAATGATAAAATGGACATACGAGACAAAGTACTCGGCTTCAATTGACTGGTAGTGTTACACATTGTGGACAAAGCCGCTCATTTCTTAGTATAGCAAGCTTTCTGACCTTATTGAGGGGCGGTCGGGTAGCCTAGTGGTTAAAGCGTTCGCTCGTCACGCTGAAGACCTGTGTTCGATTCCCGACATGGGTACAATGTGTGAAGCCCATTTTCTGGAGTCCCCCGCCGTGATAATGCTGGAATATTGCTAAAAGCGGTGTAAACCATACTCACTCACTCACTCTGACCTTATTGATCATAAAAATATGGTTAGAATATCGGAATGTTGCTAATGCTATTCTTTACTTAGGTAGAGTCACTGCAGATAAATACACTTCGAAACAATATTCAAATTTAATCAATTTATACAAGTTATATTTTAACCCACACATAGCCGAAGCCAAATTTAGATGATAGAGTTTTAACGCCCATTGCCCAGCAATCGTAACCTCTGACAGCTTCAGTAGCAGAGTTATTAGTGATGTCATTTGATTGTGCTGTCATGGTAACCATGCAAAGCATTTTCGTGCAATTTCATTGATCTCACCCAAGCGATATCTCCTGTGGGAGCCAGTTTTGGATGATAAATAGAGAATCTCACCCGAGTGTCTTTTAATATGAAATATATCAACACGAGATGATAAAAGTAGCACTTTTATCAACGAGTGTTGATATATTTGATATCAAAAGATATGAGGAGATTTTATCTATCCTGCAACATAATTCTTTTAGCTTTTTTAGTTTGTAGACAGTAATAAGTGGCTTAAGTGTAAAAAGTACTGCCAACAGTTTCAGTAGCAGAGCCATTAGTGATGTCATTTGATTGTGACGTCATGATAACCAATGATGTCAGAATGGTCCGCAAAGCATTGTGATGCAATTTCATTGAAGCGATATCTTCACTGTATGTATCGCTCGATCTCACCCAAGCGATGTCTCCTGTGGGAGCTAGTTTTGGATGATAAATAGAGAATCTCACCCGAGTGTCTTTTGATATCAAATATATCAACACGAGTTGATAAAAGTGGAAAATTCCGAGGCTTGCCGAGGATTTTTGCCACTTTTATCAACGATTGTTGATATATTTGATATCAAAAGACACTTTTATCAAATAATCATGTAAGACTCGATCATCTAGACACATATGCAACCCTAAAAGAATTTGTTAAAATAAATAGTCAAGTCCACAGCTGCAATTTAGTTTTTACAACAGGGCTTCTATTCCTTAGTATCCACCAGTGTTGCCAAATGTCTTTCAAAATGTACTGTTTGTCAAGATTGAGAAATGTTCACTTATTTCTTGGCGCAGATCTCTTATTTTTATACTAGCTCTGACATACTCAACTCTCCATCAAATGTAGTTTGTCTTGTTTTCGGTGAGTCGGAACTACTCTCCACATCATCACCAACGAGGATGAGCAGCACTGAGACTGTAAACAATCATAGTCGCAGTCCCATCTTGTGCAGACTACCTGGCCATCTAGGTAAGAAGGCAATGTGGAGTGACTGAAAGCACTAAATCCGCTGGATAAACTTACTCACATCTCATCTCATTCTTTTCGGCAGTACCTTTTCAGCTAATGAAATGAGGCCGTGCATAACTCTCTGTAAGCCAAAAGAGCTCTTATCACTGCATGAACTTTGTGCGAACCTTACCGTTACCTGACAATGAAGCAATGTCGAGACCAAACGCTGTGGCACACGTTGTACGAGAAATATTGTCGAGATGATCTGACAGTTCATTTGTCTAGGCACTCGCAGGCTTCCTGTCGCTGGAACCAAGGGTAGCTTGATTCACAAGCTACATCGCAAAGCGGACGTATGGGTTTACGGATGATGGAGGAATGTAGTGTACACAGTCCCGTTAAGAATATGCGATGTCCAGGACACAGAATCGTTCTGTGATAAATAAAAAGTGTCCAAAAAAATGGCAGCAACAGAAAAAAAATCAACGTCCGAAACCTTTAAATTTAAAATATAGTAGGTGTATCGCGCAGATGGTGGGTAATTTTTAAATCCCTTCGATGAAGTCTATCTAAAACACATAACCTAAATACAACAATAGTGTATGCAGAAAATGTTAATCGTCTGTTACATGTTTGCGAGATAACACGCGAAAAAGTGAAAAACACGTGCACCAGGGACAACTGCAAATGCACGTGCGGGTAAGGGTATAAAACGATTGCAGCGGCAAGTCAGACATCCACAGTGATAAAAAAAAAATTAAAAAATGCCACGACTCACAGTCGAACAACGTGAACGAGCCTTGGGTATGGTACAGATGGGAGCCACCCATGCCCATTTTGCACGAACCTTCGGTTGCTCCCGTGTTGCCGTTACTAACTTGATGCAACGTTACAGACAGACAGGGCGGACCGCTGGCAGGCCAAGAACAGGCAGACCCAGGGTGACCACGCCCCATGATGACCGGTACTTGCGTACCTTGCACCTCCGAAATCGCTTCCTGACAGTGAACGTCATCGGTGACAAATGCCTTAGGTCACAGGGTTAGTCGACAGACAGTGGCCAGGAGACTCAGGGCTCATGGAATCAGGGCTTTTAGACCATACAGAGGACAGCTATTGACAGCGCAACATCGTCGTCTGCGATTGAGATGGGCCCAGACTGTACGACGTTGGCAACGACGTGACTGGCAGAGGGTTGTCTTCACTGACGAAAGTCGATTCTGTATGTTTAGGGCTGATGGAAGACAACGTGTTTACCGCCGAAGGGGTGAACGAACGGCGGCGTGTTGCGTGCAGGAGGTCTTTCCATATGGTGGAGGGAGTGTCATGGTGTGGGGAGGGATCTGTGGGCAGGAGAGGACACCGCTGGTCATCGTTGACGGAAACTTGACAGCTCAGCGTTACATGGATAACATTCTTCGTCCAGTTGTCCTACCATTTCTCCAACAGCAGCCACGTGGTGTCATTTATCAGCATGACAACGCTAGTGCCCGTACAGCCAGAATTGTCACTAACTTCCTCGCAGCCAACAACGTCAACGTCCTACCGTGGCCTGCACGCTCACCCGACACGTCCCCCCTAGAACACCTCTGGGACTTGATAGATCGTCGTGTTGGACAACGACCACACTCTCCAGCCAACCGGCAAGAACTGATCTTGGCCCTCCAAGAAGAATGGCGTCAAATCCCACGTGACCTCATCAGACGACTGACTTTTTCTTTGCGTCGAAGAGTTTTTGCGTGCATTGAGGCATTTGGTGGTCACACACGCTACAAATGACTTGTTATTGAACGTGAGCGATTGTTTATGTACTCTGAAAGCTCGAGTTTTGTACCACACCCAACTTTGGGGGGCTCTGGCGTCATTCTCGGTCGCCGTATGATTGTCATTTTCAGTGTTGATTATGCTGATATATTGATCTTCTCAATACACTTTACTTCATGCATGTATGTTTTGTTGTTTTTGAGCATATATATATATAGGTTACCCTAGTTAACCCTTCTACTGCTGACGATGGTTGTTTATAAGACTACGACTGGTCAATAGGATCCTTGAATTCTGAACAATGATAAAGAGGAAACGTCTCACAAACATGTTTCAGCTGAGACGTTTGGGCATCTTGTGAACTTGTTTGTTTGTTGTTTAACGCCACACTCAGCAATATTCCAGCTATATGACGGCGGTCTGTAAATAATCGAGTCTGGACCAGACAATCCAGTGATTGACATCATGAGCATCGATCCACGCAATTGGGATCGATGACATGCATCAACCAAGTCAGCGAGTCTGTTTTCAGTTAGAAGTGACTTGTGACTAGAACGAGACTCGCAAGTTGGGACCCTCCCCCGGCACAACCTGGGTGGCCACCGGCGCCGCCATCTCCAACTTCTGTTTTGTAATAATAACAAAATTACAGTAAATATAACATTATATCCTAATTTCAGTTGATTGAATTACACGCTATGGCAAATCATTAGAGATCTTTTTTTTAATACAAGAGAAAACTTATGTAGGCACAGAAAATCGAACCTTCATTCCTTGGGTGAACGTTATTTCTGGGAGTGTTTATTTCCCTTGCATGTTCAATTAAGATTGTAAAAACTATCTTTACCTATTTAGGAAATAAGTTGTTGTTTTACGCCGCACTCAGCAATTTCCCAGCTATAGGACGGCGGTAGGTAAATAATCGAGTCTGGACCAGACAATCCAGTGATTGACATCATAAGAATCGATCCACGCAATTGGGATACGATGCCATGCATCAACCAAGTCAGCGAGGCTGACCACCCGATCCCGTTAGTCGCCTCTTACGACAAGCATAGTCACCTTTTACGGCAAGTATGGGTTGCTGAAGACCTATTCTACCCCGGATCTTCACGGGCATTGTGAACTTGTAATGCTAAACTTGGGAGTGTACGGGAATTAACCTGCAGGAAACTCATGTCGGTGGTGTTACAGATATGAAGTCTCCAAACCCTCGAACAATATTTCCTGAACTGTGGATCGGGTGGTCGGTGACTTGGTTCATTGCAGCTTGAATCGTTGTTCACAAAAAGCAAACACGGGATTGTCTGGTCCTGACTCTTATATGTATATGCCACCGTCATCTAGCTGCAATTTTGCGTCGTAAAACGAAAAGAAACTGTATAAAACCATTTACAAGTCATTTAAAAAATGAATGACCTTCAAAGCGACCTTGACATTTGGCAAATGATGACATGTGAGTTTTGATTTGTCTTAACGGATTACATAGCATTTTATTTTTATTTTAAATAGCATTTTCATGACTAAAACTGACATTTTAACCATTTATTATTACTTGACCTCTTGTGACCTTGCTCTTATATGGAGGTCACCCAAAAGTGAAAGCAATAGATAGTCAAGTTGTTTTCTTGTACACAAACTTTTTAAAGCTCGTCTCACAATGAGTGATCTTGACCTTCAAGGATTAGTCTGCGTTACATAACATACCGACAATGTATTCATAAATAAATACACAAGTTCTCGTTTACACAAGCCTTTCAAGACCTTCCATGTCATGTAACAATATGTCGGGAACACCCCCAGGGATAAATATGAAGTGTATCAGATAGGAAGTCTCCAGCATATGTCGTAAGTGCGGCGGACCCGTGAAGATTCCGGGGTAGAATAGGTCTTCAGCAACCAATGCTTGCCGTAAAAGGCGACTATGCTTGTCGTAAAAGGCGACTAACGGGATCGGGTGGTCAGGCTCGCTAACTTGGTTGATACATGTCATCGATCCCAATTGCGTGGATCGATGCTCATGATGTCAATCATTGGATTGTCTGGTCCAGACTTGATTATTTACAGACTGCCGTCATATAGCTGGAATATTGCTGAGTGCGGCGTTAACAACAAACCAACAACGTAAGTGCGGCGGCAGCGGAGCTCAAATTCGAGCAAACATCCGAAAATCTCCGCCTATGGTTTTTACCCTGAAAAGCTTTCATAGCTAACACATATTGTCCTATCTAAATAATTCGGTTAACATGTGTAAGATAAAAAGACAGTAACCGTTCACAAAAACCTATATTATTCCAGGCCACAGCCTTGACATAACAAGAATTCCGCGGCCTATCACTCGGGGTGAGTCACACCGCCTGTTTCAACAAGTATATGATACTGAGCACAGAATCAAACTGGCATTTCTATTCTAATGTTTGGAACACGGCAAAAAATTCAAAACGGTCTCTTCTTTTTGGACTAGTCTGTACTCTGCAGTTGGCAAGAAACACTCGACCGTCATAAAATGAAGTACAAAAGAAAGTACAGTAAAGAACGGTTATAACGAACTCAAAGGGATCACTAATTTTAGTTCGCTATGAACGTAGTTCGTTATAAGCATTTCTACAGCAAATATTCAGCAAATGCACGGGGATCAAAAACCTTTCGTTACATCCGTCAATTCGTTATGAGCATGTTCGTTATAAACGTAGTTTACTGTACACGCCTAATATTTTTGGATTATTTCCAAAATGTGCACGTAGGTAGTTTGAAAATCTATGGAAAATGTTAAAGTGACGCAAACATCGTGTTTGTGTCCAGCCTAGTTCCGGAAGGCAAAAGACCCGTGAAGATTCCGGGGTAGAATAGGTCTTCAGCAACCCATGCTTGCCGTAAAAGGTGACCGTGCTTGTCGTAAAAGGCGACTAACGGGATCGGGTGGTCAGACTCGCTGACTTGGTTGATGCATGTCATCGATCCCAATTGCGTGGATCGATGCTCATTAAATCAATCACTGGAGTGTCTGGTCCAGACTCGATTATTTACAGAGTTCCGCCATATAGCTGGAATATTGCTGAGTGCGGCGTTAAACAACAAACCAACCAACCAACCGGAATAGCAAAAGGTAGCATTTCGGGAGTGCCCTACCTACATTTGAACGAAGTCCAATTTTGAACTGAAAAATCTTAGAATTAAAATATCACGAAGAGCAAAAGGCATGAGTTCAGCAATCGTCGAATGTTTAGTTTCACATTGCACAGCTTATTAACTTACACGGCAATTAACGCTACTCACGTTGGAAATTCAAAATTAAACACATTACAGCGTGAGATGGAAGTTAAGCACTCACAATAAATATTAACAGTTTATTATTCTCCTCAATGGAATCCAATTTCCAATCTAATTGACGTGAGTCCGCTGAAGACTCCTGACAAGCGAATGTCACTTTTTAAATCTTTAATGGTTTTTAAACATGTGCCGAAGGGACCCCTGCTTATTTTAGAATAAACCCCGGCTCAGCCGACGCAACAAGATACCTGGAAAAGAGACATGTGAAACAACATGGGAAAATGTTTTTATTTAAAACAACGAATGCCACGAATAGACGACGGGACAACGGTATGTCCGAAATAAATACAAGTCAAAAGATTATTGGAGGATTTATGGTAACTTTGTGGTAAGTAGTACACTTTCTGTGGGTACAAGCGGCGTTAAGCCACACTCATTGAACCAATAGTCACTGGAGCATACCTAAACTACAGGCAGGAGTATTCTGTAAGGCAAAATGTCTCACTCTCATCATTGGAGCGAAATATCTTTTAAAATGCTGCAATTCGGCACGTCTTTGATAATATACCTGATATATATCATGAATAGACCCCATATATAGAATGTATTTCACGTTAAATGAAAAGAGAAAAAAAGCACATCGAAAAAAATCCTCGGTGTGCAAGGGAAAGCCTGGCATATCATACGTCAGTCGTATCACGAAGCTACTGCATGTGTCAGATATGCCAGCGAGACAAGTCGACCGTTCCCAATCGGACAAGGTGTAGGACAAGGACGCGCCTATGCGCCTGGATGTTCCTTGTGTATATTAACGAGATTTTAATTCGCCTTGACCATTTGAAACATGGTGTTATGCTTGGACGTGATCACTTCCCAGTAGTCCTACTCGCGGATGACACGACCCTCATAAGCTCAACAAGTAGTTGCCTATGCATGTCCTTACAGACTGTACATCAATATGCTTGCCAATGGAGACTGACATATAATGCAAGCAAAGATGGTTGGTTGGTTGTTTTACGCCGCACTCAGCAATATTCCAGCGATATATACTGAGTCAAATTAAAAACTTCACATTTTTAAAAGTAATCCCATATATGATATACAACGGACAAATGTATCAGAGAAGGTAATTTTTAATCATTAATGTCCAAAGAAGGATTTTAATTAACGGTGGTAACCATAATTTGTTCCAAGCACCTACGGTATTCGGTAATAACATCAACAGTTTAAATCATAAGTCCCAAGCACGAGAATCTGATGGCACACAAGTTCAGTAGCGTGTATGGCCACCATGTGCGTTGACAACTGCCACACAACGCCTCCGCATGGACCTTGTGATGCTTGTGAACACATGATTGGGAAGACGACGCCATTGTTGCTGCAAAACGGTGCCAAGATCTTGCAAATGCAGTGGTTGGTTCTGGAGAGTGCGCAGACTTCTGCCAAGAGCATCCGAGACGTGTTCGATGGGATTGAGGTCGGGAGACCTTGACGGCCAGTCCATGACGTTCACTCCGGCATTCTGAAGGAAATTCCTTGTCAAAATTGCTGTGTGGGGTCTGGCATTGTCGTGTTGAAAGATCAAACCGGGTCCATGTGCTGCCATAAAAGGCAGAAGTGCTGGTGCCAGTACCTGGTCGCGGTAAGCAGCAGCGTTGAGGTTGCCACGGATGACAAGAAGCCTGGAACGTGCATTGCCACAGAAAGCACCCCACACCATGACACTTCCGCCTCGAAATCTGTCAACTTCCTTCACACAACACTGGGCGTAACGTTCATGACGGCGCCTCCACACCCTCGCCCTACCATCAGCAAATCGAAGATTAAATTAGGATTCATCACTGAAGACGACTTGATTCCAATTCCTCTGAGTCCATCGTAAGTGTCGCTGTGCCCACAATTGACGTTGACGTCTGTGTAATTGAGTCAGAATCGGCCCGCAGTATGGCCGTCGTGCTTGAAGGTGAGCAGTTCTCAGACGGTTTTGAACAGTTTGCGCACTCAGTCTACCCCTAAACAGTTCATTTCTGGTTGATGTAGCCGTAAAAAAATCGGTGGTGACGTAAGACAATCTGACGATCCTCTGCATGTGACGTCACACGTGGTCGACCTGGCCGAGGGCGATCAGCGGTGGTACCCGTTTGCTGTAGACGCGTCTGTAAATCATAAACAGTCCGTCGACTACAACCCATCGACCTTGCGACTTCAGCTACGGACGTTCCCGTCTGCAACATGCCGATGGCACGTTCACGTTGCACATTTGAAAGGCGTGGCATGACAAATGGCCGTAAAGACTTTTGTTTTCTTGTGTTTTCTTTTTTTGTTAATGACTGCTAACAAGTATGGCTGAAAACACGTGCGGCATTATGGCAACGTGACCAGTTGCACGTGAAAAACAACTTTTGCCACTATAGTGCTGTGCATAATGACCCGTCACCGGCTGCAAGCACTTTTTTCTGTTAGCAACAATGTCAACCCGCGGATTTATACAGGCCGTGTTCTCTGCCACCATTCGCCGGTGGTGGGTGGGACTTGAGTATATCCGTTAACGTTTATGCAGATGCACTCGTGTTATAAAGAAGAATGGTTTTAATTGGTGGCGGCAGCATCATGGTTTGAGCGGCAAAAATTTAACGCCACACTTCAGAAAGCTCACACAACCAGTAGCACTATAGTACTCTAGATTTTCTCAAACAAGCAGACATCAATGGCATTCAATTCATTCAATTCTTTGTTGTATAAAAGCCTACATGCCCATATACAACGGAGTTACACGACACATTTTATAAGATACAAAGGCAAGGTAACAATTCATTTCGTAACACAAACGCATGTATGTTACAAAGCCAGTTGATGTTGTATTAGAGTATCCTAGCAGGACAGTAATGAAGACAATCTTATAACATTAAAATGAGATAAATGAGATAAAGACCACTGCGGTAAGTACTTGTATTTTAGATTTCCGTATATATATATATATATATATATATATATATATATATATATATATATATATATATATATATATGGGGTAAATAAACAAAAAATGGTATTCATCTTTGACAACAATGTCACAGAATGGGCATAACCTTAGGGATTTCTCAATAGATAAAAATCGTCCTGTGTTATATGTTAGATCATTAATTCAGGCCAAGTCTAATATATGAGTAACCACTGGCATAAAGTGTCCAGCAGTATCACCGAGGACTTCAACCCCTTTGAACATGTATGTTTGTTTGTTTGTTTGTTGAACGCACCACTCAGCAATATATTCAAGCTATATGACGGCGGTCTGTAAAGAAAATCGAGTCTGGACAAGACAATCCAGTGATTGACATCTTGAGCATCTACGCCATTGGGATACGGTGACATGCATCAACCAAGTCAGGGAGCCTGACCACACGCTCCTGTTAGTCGCCTCTTACGACAAGCATAATCGCCTTTCACGGCAAGCATGGGTTGCCGAAGACCTATTCTACCCCGGATGTTCACGGCCCCGGTCAATTGAATATCTATGTGATGTTTTTCGTTTGGGACGCCGCATGTACGCCAGCGTCAACCAACGCCAAATAACGTTAACAACTAAATCAGTATATCTCGCGTTCGCGTTTTATTTAGTCACTTTAGAATGGAGATAAACATACTGTGTTTTCAACGTAGAGTTAGGTTACCTGTAGATTCAAACGCGCTAAATTTAACATTTTAAACGTAATGTTGTGCGTTCAGTCCCAAATTCATTCGAAAACACAGTATGTTTATCTCCTAAATAAGAACACTTTAGAGACATTTTAGTCCCATCTAATTGCTGTAAAATACCAAATGTACATTTTCAGCGAACTGTAACAATATGTAGCCGTTTAGTGAAATCTGTAGGCCATCTTTGTTGCATCCAGTTTGGCAAGGTCCCAGTCAAAGCCGCTTCCGGAAATTATCTCCCTTTATCGCGTGTGGCTTCCTTCTTTTGAAGAGGTAGACTGTGGTGCTTTCTATGGATACATTTGACATCTCTTTGATTATATTCACTTCTTTTGTGATGTCTATTTTAAGAATGTTTCTTTTATATCAAAACTAGACTTTATGCTTTTGGTCGAAAGTAGAATATTGCATGCACGCCTTTGCATAGTTTGAAAACATGCTTTGTCCTGTTTTCGATCAGTTATCTTTTGTGCTGTTCGGCAATGTTTGTACCTAATTTGTTTTATGTACCTGTGCATTGCAACGCCGGTCTTGCATCAACGGGCATGCCTGTTCCATGTTGTTTACTTATGTTTACAAACCGAACAAACTGAAAATAAGTTGCAGTAACAGAAACGTTAGGTGATTTCAATTTTATCTCAAAACGGGAACAGTAAAAAGTACCTGAAAATGTCAATACCTTCCTATGTATCCTTCAGGTGATAATTAGGTCGAGAGTAAACACAGTCAATTGAATTATGATAACCCAAACGACATATTGTCAAAGTAGATTTTGATATTCTCAACATCATCAGTTGTCTCTGTAATCTGGTAATAGGCCTATATGTTCACACCCATTCGTAGGGGGCTTTATAGTTGTATTTTCAGGATTTTCTTGAAAAAATTGGTTGTTGGATTGTTGCATGGAAAAAGGATCATAGGGAGTACTGCGCTTAACTGGGCACACATTTTGGTTTTCAATTAGGCTAGTTCCGGACAGAGGATCAAGCTCATGTTGCCAACTTGAAGTTCAGCTTAGTTAATGAGTTAATAATCTACTTAGCCTACCATGGGTGCTATCACAAACAATCATTGCTCGTTTAACCACTGATCAGTACCTAATTGTTTACCTATATTTTGGTGGGTAATTTTTGTGTGTGTGAAACTCGAAATTTGATAAAAACTATCTAAAAATATAGGCCCACTTTGATTAAGGTATTTTACTTAGCTTGGCATATTGTACCTCCATCTGCAGTTATATCCATCCTGATAATCATCTTGGTATTCTTTAGAACTGTGCACTTAGTGAATACTCAAATGCCAAGATAAGCATTTCGGCTAAAATGTTGAAAAGGTTGAAGTATTCTCCATGACGTCTGCCATTTTGACCAAAGTTAGAAAAGTTTGTAGTACAGACGGGCAAGGAAGTGGCAGAAAATTCACTTTTAAACTTATAATGGATTAATAGCAGCTCTTCATAGGTACATTTCTTCTATACACATACAGAATAATTTATTTTATTATAAATCGATGTATTATTATACTTTTGTGTCAATATATATCATTTATTGAAACACACACCTCCCGAAAGGCCTGAAAGGACATGTTGCCCAGGCAGGCCAAATAAATAAGAGAAGAATATATTTGGTGAAAGGTCTAGGTGAGGCAGTACTTGTGGGTATTTAAGCAAAGGTAGTTAAATGGGCAACTTGAGTTGCCAGCAGCAGCAGCGATTGGCGACCAGTTTCGCCAGCAGCAATAGCGGTAAGAAAAAAATACATGTCCCGTTGAAAAGCGGGCAGAAATTGAATAAGCCAAAAAGTTGGAATCCCAACCGCTGATGAGCAGAGGGATGGAAGGTTCCCACTGAAGAGCAGGAGCCTATAAATTTGGTGATATGAATGACACGTAAAATATAGCATACATTAATTGTGGCCCAAAATGCTATGCTTGCCATAAACGTTTATTCTGAAGAAAGAAACATACATTATTATAATATAATCCACACATGCAAATGGACAGTGACATTTGAGAATTGACAAGAGGCAAGGTAGGGGTGGGTGGGAGGGAATAAAACTGAACTGTGAACGCTATAGATAGCGCAGCAACCAAGAGCAGCGAAAGGCAATAGATAGCAAGTCATGTATATTGATATTGAAATTACCAATAGATAGATGTCACTGCTTGTTTCTTGGTTTCAGGAGTCAGTGAGACAGTATGGGTGACATCAAGCAGTTCCTGTATGCCTGGCTGGGGAAGAAGAAGGTGACCCCAGACTATGACTTCAGTACTGGGGGACCCAAACATCGCATGAGGTTCAAGTGTGAGGTATGTTCTACAAACAACCAAAATATCCTGGTCATATCAGCACCATCTCTGCCTTCGAAATGCAAACTAATCTGCTCGCCCAACACTACCTGCTTGTGGTCTTGACATGCTTGACAAGTAACAATTCAATTGTAATGGTAGTCTTCACTGACTGGTAACAAATGAGAGGTATTAGGGATGACACGATACATTGGTGCACCGATGCATCATGAGTTTTCGTGTTATGATACTTGGGCTGGGCCGGGTAACTCAGGTACTCGGGTAACTGATTACGTCACTTTGGTCTGCAAAGCATGTGATGCAATTTCATCATTTGTTCATTGATCTCACCTAAGCGATATCTCCTGTAGAGATCATTTTTGGATAATAAATATCATGATACTTTTGAGTCTATATATCACTACTACTACTACTACTGACCCGTGAAGATCCGGGGTAGAATAGGTCTTCAGCAACCCACGCTTGCCGTAAAAGACGACTGTGCTTGTCGTAAAAGGCGACTAACGGGATATCAATCACAGGATTGTCTGGTCCAGACTCGATTATTTACAGACGGTAGTCATATCGCTGGAATATTGCCAAGTGCGGCATAAAACAACAAACCAAAACCAAGTACTTCTCCTACTACTACTTTGAGGAATTTGGCACCCTGAAATTGCATAATGTTCTGACTGTCCTCTAGATTCGTGTTGACGGCTACGACTATGTCGGTGTGGGGAACTCCACCAGCAAGAAGGATGCACAGGCCAACGCTGCCAGAGACTTCTGTCAGTATCTCGTCCGCAGATCGGAAATGGTAGCCAGCGAAATACCTGGGGTGAGACATCAGACAAGACATAATGTCTGACAGCCTGCTGGTAATGCAGTAGGCAGCAACTGGCAGATTTCTTCAAAGCCTGTGTTTGCAGTCCTTGCCATAGTTCACAAACTACAAGGATACAAGAGTAATCTACCACTACAAATATCCTAATATCGTAATGCTTACAAACATTGTTTCACCCGTGAAGATTGCGGGGTAGAATAGGTCTTCAGCAACCCATGCTTGCCGTAAAAGGCGACTATGCTTGTCGTAAAAGGTGACTAACAGGATCGGGTGGTCAAGCTCGCTGACTTGGTTGATGCATGTCATCGTATCCCAATTGTGTGGATCGATGCTCATGAGGTCAATCACTGGATTGTCTGTTCCAGACTCGATTATTTACAGACCGCGGTCATATAGCTGGAATATTGCTGAGTGCGGCATTAAACAACAAACCAACCAACAAACATTGTTTTGAATTACTTCTGAAAACAGGTCACAAATCTGACTAGTATTAACGCTGTATTAAAAATAATAATAATAAAGTCCTGTACATCTTTGTAACAAATTTATAATTGTGAGTTCACAAATGATATGGATCAGATAGTTTGGCTTGTTTCACCAAAGTGGTAAATGTCTAGACCTGCATCACTTTGGGCTCTCCTCCCATCCTGACACGCCATATTACAAGTGAAATACTAATCAAAGGACCATTGAAACTTACTCACTCACCCACTGTTTGCCACAGCTGGAGCTGACTACAGCGCCACCACAGCCAGGGGCAGATAACTTTGGAGAAGCACCTGGATTACCAGGAGGACGTCTCCAGCCTCACCAGACTCTTGGTAAGTTATATTTTCACCTGGTGACACATAGTGATAGTGACTTCACTCTGTCTATATCATTGCCAGGCACCAGAATGTTTTTTAGGTACATCTATTAAAATCAGTTTGGGGTGAAAGACTTGCTCATGTTCAAATATTAGAAAACCATTCCCTGAATCCCTCTAAAATCAGATTTTTGACACATTCTATACTTACCCATGCATCTGGTGTTGTCATATTGCCGCCTGGGGTGTCTTATCCAATTGGGATTCTAAATTTAAGCGCAGGCTGCTCGATCAGCTATTCTCGATCTCAACATTTTTTAATGGCCAAATAAATGACATGCATACCAAAGTCTCAAGTTATGCTCAAGAAGAGACAGCACACTAGGCTCTGAAACATATATCCCAGAACTTTGACAAACATGAGTCAAAGTCAGGGAATTATGGACCCAGGTGCTCATCCCTCAAGGACCGGACCAATGATGAGTCCTCCTGTCAAGGTAAAGGATGAGGCAGGGGCAGTGGCAGTGGCCAAGGCTCCTGTCAATCTCGTAAGGGTAGTTCTCAGGGTAGGAACGGGGACCGGAGGGGTAAACATAAAAATAAATTACATTGATCTAATGGACAATCTCTACTGGGATCTCCCACCTCCAGTCGTCACAATAGACGACACACCAGTATCGGTATGGTAGACACATATGCTCTCAACATCTTAAGGTACAGGTATTTCAGACAGACCTAGACCCTTATCAATGCCAATGACAGGTGGATGAAAATCGTACGTCATCTGTGCCCCGCCCTTCAGCAGCCCCTTACACGTCACCAATGGCAGGTGCTTTTGGGAATGCTTATGTCAGCTCAGGACTTGACAATCAGGGGTCGTGCTTATGTCAGCTCAGGACTTGACAATCAGGGGTCGTGCTTATGTCAGCTCAGGACTTGACAATCAGGGGTCGGTTGCAGTTATGACTGGTCCAACAGTTCCTAGCTCCTCATACCAGGCGACAGGACCCATCTGTATCCATCGCTCTACCAGTTGGTGGACGGTAGAGTCGAACGTCGTAGGAGGTGCCTCCTTAACAGAGCTATCCCCAGTGTCACACCTAATCATAGACGCATCTCTGCAGGTTTGAGGTGCACAGATAGTGTCAGGGCTGTGGTCTGGCGCACAGTGCACATGGCATGTCAACAACCTTGAGTTGGAGGGGCTCATACTAGCGATAACACATTGACAGGAGCACCTTTGAATGGTGTTCTGGGGCCTGCTGCTTGTGAATGGAACAGCACTTTTCTTTCTTCAGCAGGGTCAATCACAGCATCACTACTGTCAAAAGGTAGGCAGTGATGGCATTAAGGAGTAATGTATGACAAGTTTACAAATATTAAAAAAATATCCAGAGTATGATGGAATATTCTACCTTATCTATGTAAAGCTCCATCATTCACGCTTGTCTCCCCCTGCAGGTGGCGCTGACAGCAAGCCAATGGGTGCACCCCGGGAGTTCCCCATGTACCAGAGAGGGCCGCCACAAGCATACCTCGACAGGCTGGCTGCTGATAAGAAAGTTATGGAAGAGGTACGTTGTAATCAGTGTCCGAAATAACAGTCTGCCCGTCTGTCCATGGCTGGTAACTTTTTCGTCGGGCTGCATGAAATTTTCCTTCACCTGCCCAACTATTTGGCAGCAAATTTTAAGCCAACTTATGTATTCAGTAACTCCTTGTAGATTCTCAAGTAATTGTTTGCATTATTTCAACTGAATCAAGATGTGATTTGTCTCTTATTTTTCGCGATATTTCAATGCATATTATGTCTGAATGCAGGCAGGTTGAAGATGGGCAGGCAACATTTATGGGTCCCCTGCCTGACTGTCTTGTTGGAGTTTATGATTATTTCAAACACTGGTTGTAATTCCAGATTCCTGAGCGACTTGAAAACTTGACAGTCAGTGAAGGATTATGTGCCAAAATTACTGCCGCAGATGGCTTTTTTCCATTTGATGTCAGAGTTAAATCAGCATTTTCTATCTGTGTTTTGATTAACAGTCTGGTTCACAAGTGACTACTCAGTGCTTTTTTGTGCTTAGATAATAGAAATCTTTATGACTTTCAGTCCGAGGATGTCGACCTGAATGCTGATCTCCATGGCAACTGGACGCTCGAGAACGCCAAGAGTCGACTTCATCAGTTTTTGCAGCAACATAAGATACACACAGACTACAAATACTCCATGATGGGCCCCGATCACAACCGGTGAGAGTCCCAGGGTTAAACACAAGATACACACAGGCCACAAGTGGGGAGGGTCCCAGGGTTAAACACAAGATACACACAGACCACAAGTGGGGAGGGTCCCAGGGTTAAACACAAGATACACACAGGCCACAAGTGGGGAGGGTCCCAGGGTTAAGCACAAGATACACACAGACCACAAGTGGGTAGGGTCCCAGGGTTAAACACAAGATACACACAGGCCACAAGTGGGGAGGGTCCCAGGGTTAAACACAAGATACACACAGACCACACCCAGTGAGGGTTCCAGGGTTTAACACAAGATACACACAGACCACAAGCCAGTAGGGTCCCAGGGTTAAACACAAGATACACACAGACCACAAGCAGGGAGGGTCCCAGGGTTAAGCACAAGATACACACAGACCACAAGCGGGGAGGGTCCCAGGGTTAAGCACAAGATACACACAGACCACAAGCGGGTAGGTAGGGTCCCAGGGTTAAACACAAGATACACACAGACCACAAGCAGGGAGGGTCCCAGGGTTAAGCACAAGATACACACAGACCACAAGCGGGGAGGGTCCCAGGGTTAAGCACAAGATACACACAGACCACAAGCAGGGAGGGTCCCAGGGTTAAACACAAGATACACACAGACCACAAGCAGGGAGGGTCCCAGGGTTAAACACAAGATACACTCAGACCACAAGCGGGGAGGGTCCCAGGGTTAAACACAAGATACACACAGACCACAAGCAGGGAGGGTCCCAGGGTTAAACACAAGATACACACAGACCACAAGCAGGGAGGGTCCCAGGGTTAAACACAAGATACACTCAGACCACAAGCAGGGAGGGTCCCAGGGTTAAACACAAGATACACACAGACCACAAGCGGGGAGGGTCCCAGGGTTAAACACAAGATAGAAGGTTGATGGACCGACAAGACACAGCCCGGTGCCAGATGAGACTAGTGGCGCCAGATTGTGGACAAACCAATCTGTCTTTTATATCAGCCTCGTGGTCCTATGACCTAAGAGCATATGAGTCAATTCACCAAGTTATGGCAATGCCATGATATCCTGGCTACACTTCAAATAGGTCAAGTTGTGATACAAAACAAAATGAATTTATAATTCTGTTTTCTGAAAGCACGTACAAGAATTTGTTTACTAAACAACATTTTGTCAGCCATTCTCTTGGATGATGGGAGACTGTGTATTGTTCTTGTTAGCATCCTCGGTAATCCAGTGTATTATATCTCCACTCTATTGTGACAAATACCCTGAATCCAATTGCTACCAAGGATTATTTTAGGAAGTGACATCCCTAAATCATCTGTACAAGGGCTGGTCAAAAAGTTCTAAGCCTGACTAACTTTCAGCTGTGGGCCATAACAAAGTGATCTAGTCAATAACAAAGTGATCTAGTCAATAACAAAGTGATCTAGTCAATAACAAAGTGGTCTAGTCAATAACAAAGTGATCTAGTCAATGTAGAACATTGTTTGAGACGTTCATGGCAAGTGTTGAGGCCGTTTGTGTATTAGTCACAGCCAGTTGAACGTGATAGGGGTCCATTTGACACAGTAATAGAAAAGAACGAGTATCTACCAGTCATCAAGTTTTTGACAAGAACTTGATGACCACAAGTGTATCGAAATAAGTGCTTCATTGTCAATATAAGAAGTGTATTGAGAAGCATTCAGATTATGTTTAAAAATAAAATTAAAAACATTTTCACAATTTTTGGTTTTGTTAGGCTTAGAACTTTTTGACCAACCCTTGTACTCAAAAGCCACAGTAGCGAATGGGTTCATCGTCATAGAAATCTCCTTACTAATAGAACAGAGAAGTAATGCACTGGATAATCGAGGATGATCCTATGTAATGGTGTGTCGGCCGTCCAGCGATTGATGCCTTGGTCATTGCTGGGATCATGGAAAAACAACCTTCATCATTTGTGGTACTGTTGCTGATAGAGAATCAGCCGTGTACCACGCACAGAGGTGTGTTCAGCAATACACCAATCAAATTAATCAAAAGCATCTCAAATTGTTGAGTAAACTTCAGAAAAATACCCAGGAAACAGTATTATTCTTGAAATTATTTACTTAAAAAGTAACATTAAGATTTTGATGTACCAGCTGATATACAGGAATTGATTTTAATAAACATTATTACATCGTTTAATGCAACTGAAAAACAGTGGAATCGGTGAAATAGCTGAAGTTTTGATGATCAGGTACCGTTCTTTGAGTGATGCTGTTGTTAGGATGCGTAGGCTGATGACATAGCTTGATCAGTGACGTCACTGGCGGGGCTATGGATGGAGCTCTCTGACTGGTGTGTTGCTCAGCATTCTTGAGGTTGTTTCTCCATGATCTAGGGCCCAGTGGTGGGGGACGCTCGGGACCATCTTCTTGAGTCAGGAAACTAACTGACAGGTGAGTGTCATGTATTATCATGAAACATCCCCAGGTTAGAAAGGGACCCCAGAAACTATGCTTGTTGTAAGAGGCGAGTAAATAGATCGGTTGGTCAGACTCTGTGACTTTGTTGATGGTGTGGCATTGTACCCCGATAGCATGGATCATTGTTCCCAGTTTCAATCACTGGATTGTCTAATCCGGACTTGATTTTTTTACAGGCCTATGTCAAATCGCTGAATATTGCTGAGTGTGGCATCAAACAAAAACCAACCAAACAAATAGATCCTTAAATAATTGTGTTGCTATTTGTGATCTGTTACTTGTGTAAGCTTGATGTATACTGTATTCGACGTAATAAGCGTCCAGGGCGCTCTCAAAATTAGAAATAGGGGGCTCTTATTAGAATATTATTTTGGTGAAAAAGAACAGAGTTGAAAGATAAATTTCGTGGTTTATGCTGACAGTCTGAACTGTTTATATACCACAGATACATTTTTCCAGAATTTAATTGCCCATAATTAAGGATGCATATAACACACGAGTGCATATTATACACAAATAAATAAGTCCTGTGTACATTGATAAATCGGAAGGGGTGCTAATTGGGATTGTTCACTTGCCAATACATTAGCAAATATCGCTGTGGGCGCTTATTACGTTGAATACGGTATTTCATTATGTCTTCATTCTTTCTTTTAACCTCAGAAAAATTTATACTGATGTTTATATTGTAAAACATACGTCATATTTCTGTCAATTTGCATCCACGATATATTTTATTAGGATGTCATCCAGATATTGGTGTATACAGACAACACCACTCTGACTGACGAACCTGATGGTGTGTACATTAATACTGATCTAAAGGTCTTCTGTAACTCTGTCAAATGGTGTGTCATATTCTGTATGTTACACACCTGACTTTGTGCTGGGGGATGCACTGTTCTGTGTCACACACCTGACTTTGTGCCGGGGGATGCACCATTCTGTGTGTCACACACCTGACTTTGTGCCGGGGGATGCACTATTCTGTGTCACACACCTGACTTGGTGCCGGGGGATGCACTATTCTGTGTGTCACACACCTGACTTTGTGCCGGGGGATGCACTATTCTGTGTCACACACCTGACTTGGTGTTGGGGGATGCACTATTCTGTGTGTCACACACCTGACTTTGTGCTGGGGGATGCACTATTCTGTGTGTCACACACCTGACTTGGTGCCGGGGGATGCACTATTCTGTGTCACACACCTGACTTTGTGCCGGGGGATGCACTATTCTGTGTGTCACACACCTGACTTGGTGTTGGGGGATGCACTATTCTGTGTGTCACACACCTGACTTGGTGTTGGGGGATGCACTATTCTGTGTGTCACACACCTGACTTGGTGCCGGGGGATGCACTATTCTGTGTGTCACACACCTGACTTGGTGCCGGGGGATGCACTATTCTGTGTGTCACACACCTGACTTTGTGCCAGGTGATGCACTATTCTGTGTGTCACACACCTGACTTTGTGCCAGGGGATGCACTATTCTGTGTGTCACACACCTGACTTGGTGCTGGGGGATGCACTATTCTGTGTGTCACACACCTGACTTGGTGCCGGGGGATGCACTATTCTGTGTGTCACACACCTGACTTGGTGCCGGGGGATGCACTATTCTGTGTGTCACACACCTGACTTTGTGCCGGGGGATGCACTATTCTGTGTGTCACACACCTGACTTGGTGCCGGGGGATGCACTATTCTCTGTGTCACACACCTGACTTTGTGCCGGGGGATGCACTATTCTGTGTCACACACCTGACTTGGTGCTGGGGGATGCACTATTCTGTATGTCACACACCTGACTTTGTGCCGGGGATGCACTATTCTGTGTGTCACACACCTGACTTTGTGCCAGGTGATGCACTATTCTGTGTGTCACACACCTGACTTTGTGCCAGGGGATGCACTATTCTGTGTGTCACACACCTGACTTTGTGCCAGGGGATGCACTATTCTGTGTGTCACACACCTGACTTGGTGCTGGGGGATGCACTATTCTGTGTGTCACACACCTGACTTTGTGCCGGGGGATGCACTATTCTGTGTCACACACCTGACTTTGTGCCGGGGGATGCACTATTCTGTGTGTCACACACCTGACTTGGTGCCGGGGGATGCACTATTCTGTGTTACACACCTGACTTGGTGCCGGGGGATGCACTATTCTGTGTGTCACACACCTGTCTTGGTGCCGGGGGATGCACTATTCTGTGTGTCACACACCTGACTTTGTGCCGGGGGATGCACTATTCTGTATGTCACACACCTGACTTTGTGCCGGGGGATGCACTATTCTGTGTGTCACACACCTGACTTTGTGCCAGGGGATGCACTATTCTGTGTGTCACACACCTGACTTTGTGCCGGGGGATGCACTATTCTGTGTGTTACACACCTGACTTTGTGCCGGGGGATGCACTATTCTGTGTGTCACACACCTGACTTTGTGCCGGGGGATGCACTATTCTGTGTGTCACACACCTGACTTGGTGCCGGGGGATGCACTATTCTGTGTGTCACACACCTGACTTGGTGCCGGGGGATGCACTATTCTGTGTCACACACCTGACTTTGTGCCGGGGATGCACTATTCTGTGTGTCACACACCTGACTTTGTGCCGGGGGATGCACTATTCTGTGTGTTACACACCTGACTTTGTGCCGGGGGATGCACTATTCTGTGTGTTACACACCTGACTTGGTGCCGGGGGATGCACTATTCTGTGTTACACACCTGACTTTCTGCCGGGGGATGCACTATTCTGTGTGTTACACACCTGACTTTGTGCCGGGGGATGCACTATTCTGTGTGTTACACACCTGACTTTGTGCCGGGGGATGCACTATTCTGTGTTACACACCTGACTTTGTGCCGGGGGATGCACTATTCTGTGTGTTACACACCTGACTTTGTGCCGGGGGATGCACTATTCTGTGTGTTACACACCTGACTTGGTGCCGGGGGATGCACTATTCTGTGTCACACACCTGACTTGGTGCCGGGGGATGCACTATTCTGTGTGTCACACACCTGACTTTGTGCCGGGGGATGCACTATTCTATGTGTTACACACCTGACTTGGTGCCGGGGGATGCACTATTCTGTGTCACACACCTGACTTTGTGCCGGGGGATGCACTATTCTGTGTGTTACACACCTGACTTTGTGCCGGGGGATGCACTATTCTGTGTGTTACACACCTGACTTGGTGCCGGGGGATGCACTATTCTGTGTTACACACCTGACTTTGTGCCGGGGGATGCACTATTCTGTGTGTTACACACCTGACTTGGTGCCGGGGGATGCACTATTCTGTGTGTCACACACCTGACTTGGTGCCGGGGGATGCACTATTCTGTGTGTTACACACCTGACTTGGTGCCGGGGGATGCACTATTCTGTGTGTTACACACCTGACTTGGTGTTGGGGGATGCACTATTCTGTGTGTCACACACCTGACTTTGTGCCGGGGGATCCACTATTCTGTGTGTCACACACCTGACTTTGTGCCGGGGGATGCACTATTCTGTGTGTTACACACCTGACTTGGTGCCGGGGGATGCACTATTCTGTGTTACACACCTGACTTTGTGCCGGGGGATGCACTATTCTGTGTGTCACACACCTGACTTGGTGCCGGGGGATGCACTATTCTGTGTGTTACACACCTGACTTTGTGCCGGGGGATGCACTATTCTGTGTGTTACACACCTGACTTGGTGCCGGGGGATGCACTATTCTGTGTTACACACCTGACTTTGTGCCGGGGGATGCACTATTCTGTGTGTTACACACCTGACTTGGTGCCGGGGGATGCACTATTCTGTGTGTCACACACCTGACTTGGTGCCGGGGGATGCACTATTCTGTGTGTTACACACCTGACTTGGTGCCGGGGGATGCACTATTCTGTGTTACACACCTGACTTTGTGCCGGGGGATGCACTATTCTGTGTGTTACACACCTGACTTGGTGCCGGGGGATGCACTATTCTGTGTGTTACACACCTGACTTGGTGCCGGGGGATGCACTATTCTGTGTTACACACCTGACTTTGTGCCGGGGGATGCACTATTCTGTGTGTTACACACCTGACTTGGTGCCGGGGGATGCACTATTCTGTGTGTTACACACCTGACTTTGTGCCGGGGGATGCACTATTCTGTGTGTTACACACCTGACTTGGTGCCGGGGGATGCACTATTCTGTGTGTCACACACCTGACTTGGTGCCGGGGGATGCACTATTCTGTGTGTTACACACCTGACTTTGTGCCGGGGGATGCACTATTCTGTGTGTTACACACCTGACTTGGTGCCGGGGGATGCACTATTCTGTGTCACACACCTGACTTGGTGCCGGGGGATGCACTAACTGACTGTTTGCTTGTGTTGTAGGAGTTTCATGGCTGAGATGAACTTCTATGTGAAGAAAATGAACACAAGTAAGTCGCTAGTGGCTGTTGGCAATGGAGGGATTGATGGGGACTCTTCCTGTATGAGGGGAAATATTAAAGTGTTATGATGGGCAATATTAAAGTGTTATGATGGGCAATATTAAAGTGTTATGATTGGCAATATTAACGTGTTATGATGGGCAATATTAAAGTGTTATCAAGGGCAATATTAAAGTGTTATGATGGGCAATATTAAAGTGTTATGATTGGCAATATTAAAGTGTTATGATGGGCAATATTAAAGTGTTATGATGGGCAATATTAAAGTGTTATGATTGGCAATATTAAAGTGTTATGATGGGCAATATTAACGTGTCATGATGGGCAATATTGAAGTGTTATGATGGGCAATATTAAAGTGTTGTGATGGGAAATATTAAAGAGTTATGGTGGGAAATATCAAAGTGTTATGGGCAATATTAAAGTGTTATGCTGGGAAATATTAAAGAGTTTTGCCTGGAAATATTCAAGTGTTATGCTGGGAGATATTCCTGAATGCTGGGAAAATATTTATATATGTGTTAATATGGGAAAAATTATAATGTTATAATGAGATGTTCCTGTATAATGGGAAATATTAAAGGTTTATGTATATTCCTGTATGATGGGAAAGATTTGAGTCAATTTTCGATATGGCTACAATGTGTGAAGCAAACTTTCGATGAAATGTTGCTGAGATAGGGCTTTGGATCCCGAGCATTCCAAATTGACATGAAGCTTGTTGTTCCCAGACATCCATGCACAAGAACATGGATCTAACAAGCAGGTGGCCTCCAAGTCCTGCGCTCTGTCCCTCGTCCGACAACTCTATCACATGAACGTCATCGAGCCTTACACAGGTCTGAAGAAGAAGAAGGATTCGGAACAGGTGTGTTGGAGGTGGTCAGTCTGACCAACATTTTGAAAGCCACGTCCAGTGACTGATTGTCTGTCTGTCTGTCTGTCTGTCTGTCTGTCTGTATATCCTGTAACTGAGAAGGAATTGTATGTGTAGTCTAAAAAAGTAGTGGAAACTTTCACTAATTCAATGTTGAAAGTCCTAACTTTGGTCACTTGTTATGGAAACAAGGAAAATTGTATTGAGCTGAATCTTACATCAACAAACTAGTGTATATTTGGTGTGTTTTTATTTATAATCTGGTGTTTTGTTGTATCAAAGTAAAGATAAGATACACAGATGAAGAACTTCTTTCTTACAATTAAGAGGGACATTTTTGTGTAGGTTCTATCACTGTTATTACACACTTGCTCGTTATCGAGCAAGTGTTTGCTAACAGTGTTTGAACCTACACCGAAAAGTTGTTGATCCATATATCTTATCCTAACTTTGTACTCCAACTTCTAAATGTCCCTCAAAGAAGTTATTGTATCATTGGTACAATGTGTGAATAGGTACAATGTGTGAAGCTCATTTCTGGTGTCCCCGTGATATTGCTGGAGTATTGCTAAAAGCGGAGTAAGACCATACTCACTCACTCACTCACTCACTCACAATGTGTGAAGCCCATTTCTGGTGTCCCCCGCCGTGATATTGCTGGAGTATTGCTAAAAGGGGTGTTTCACCATACTCACTCATTATTGTTGTATCAAGATCAAATCTACTCAAAAACTATTTAATGGTCACTGGTATTTGCCTGAATAACAATACCTTAGTCAATATGTTTGAGATCAGTGCTTTTTATTGAGGTTGAACAAGGTACAGTCTCTTGAAATGACTACAAAGAAATGAAACGGCAACCAACTTGATGTTTCAATAAAAATCATGAACCTACTCTACTACTTTAGCTTTAAAGGGCAAGTAAAGTGGAAAAAATGATTGCGATTTTGTTGCGAATATCAATATCAACTGAACATGCTGAAGGCATCTTCAATGTTGTTACTATATGTTGTGATAAAAGTTATGGACATGCAAATTAAATGGATGAGCCAATTAAAAAGGCTGAGGCAGACAGGGAGGTGGCACAATCATCATGATCATTAAAATTGTACTTGCCCAAAACCGGGAAACAGTTTTTTACACCAGTAAAGGGAATCCCGACAGAGACAGAATTTTTCATTTGGCCATGTTGGCGGAGGATTTTGTCTGTCAGTTTTTTTGTCTGTTTTAGGCTATTTTTGTTTTTCAAATTTAATTTTGGTCCAGCATTTATGAATATGTATGTGCTAAAATATTGAAATTTGCAAAGTGGCTCTGCCCTTTAAGAGTAATTTTGGTTGTAAGAGAATATACTATCAGTTGTTTGAATGATGCCAAGTATGTCATAATAAAAGATGGTACTTGTTGTTACCCTACCTGGACTTTGGCTTTAAAGCGTTAAAACAAGGACTGGTTTCATGGAAGTCAGTATAATTTGTTTGAGTATCAGTATATTAATTCTAAATGTTCCAAAAATGACACCCCAAGACAAAATGTATAGAAATCAGAATAAAACCTCGGGGCCATGATGAAACAAAGAGGTATTTATTGAGTGTAGTTAAGCACATGGTTTCGGTACTATTGTGGTAAATGTGGTTTTGTGAATCTGTCTCTTTGTTCTGAGAACAGTGAAAAACGGTTGTTGTTGTTGTTGTTGTTGGTGTAGTTGGAGCCTTATGATGTTGCTGTCAGCCCCGAGTTACAGACCCAGATCATGCAGGTGCTGGACAAATGGGGTATTCAGCCAGTTCCCAGGGTGAGTGGGTTTTCTGTGTGTTCACCATGACAGCCATGTTTCTTAGGGTTTAGGGGTGGTCGGGTAGCCTAGTGGTTAAAGCGTTTGCTTGTCACGCTGAAGACCCAGGTTCGATTCCCGACATGGGTACAATGTGTGGAGCCCATTTCTGGTGTCCCCCGCCGTGACGTTGCTGGAATATTGCTAAAAGCGGCTTAAAACCAAACTCACTCACTCACTCTTAGGGTTTATATTTTTCACTTCCATTTTGAGTCGAAAGCTTCATACTTGTTTAGGATATTTCACTTTGTATAAGGACAGGCCTTATTTTCTATTGTACACACAAGTCAATCCTAAATTTGGAAAATTTGAAAAAGATTCAGGTGCTGTGTTTGATTAGGATTCATTGTCATTTTTCAAAATATTGAATCAGGTCAGTCTGAAATACAGAGGGGACCCGTGAAGATTCCGGAGTAAAATAGGTCTTCAGCAACCCATGCTTGCCGTAAAAGGTGACTATGCTTGTCGTAAAGGCAACTAACGGGATCGGGTGGTCAGGCTCGCTGACTTGGTTGATGCATGTCATCGATCCCAAATGTGTGGATCGATGCTCATGATATTAATTACTGGATTGTCTGGTCCAGACTCGATTATTTACAGACCGCGGTCATATAGCTGGAATATTGCTGAGTGCGGCGTTAAACAGCAAACCAATCAACCAACCAAATACAGAAGGAAAAGTCTTGTATGTATCAATCCATTTAGATGACGATACATCACCCAAAAATTCTGTAAGAGGTTAGTGCCTGGGAGTGGTAAAGCAGTAGGACATGATGTAGTTGCTGATGTCTTCAATGATATTTTGTCAGCCTCATCAACCCCCTCTACCAGCGGAGGATGGCTCGGTCCCTCCCGTGTCCCTCCTTTCTCATGTCTCCCTGGATGAGTTTGAGCCTGCCCCCAAGCGGAGCACCCCGGGGGTGGTGCCCTGGTCCCCACCCCAGTCGAACTGGAACCCCTGGACCAACTGCAACATAGACGAGGGACCACTAGCAATGGTGAGACACTGGTTGAAAGTTAGGACCGCTAGCAATGGTGAGACACGGGTTGAAAGTTAGGACCTCTAGCAATGGTGAGACACTGGTTGAAAGTTAGGACCACTAGCAATGGTGAGACACTGGTTGAAAGTTAGGACCTCTAGCAATGGTGAGACACTGGTTGAAAGTTAGGACCACTAGTAATGGTGAGACACTGGTTGAAAGTTAGGACCACTAGCAATGGTGAGACACTGGTTGAAAGTTAGGACCACTAGTAATGGTGAGACACTGGTTGAAAGTTAGGACCGCTAGCAGTGGTGAGACACTGGTTGAAAGTTAGGACCTCTAGCAATGGTGAGACACTGGTTGAAAGTTAGGACCACTAGCAATGGTGAGACACTGGTTGAAAGTTAGGACCGCTAGCTATGGTAAGACACAGGCTGAAAGTTAGGACTGCTAGCAATGGTGAGACACTGGTTGAAAGTTAGGACCACTAGTAATGGTGAGACACTGGTTGAAAGTTAGGACCGCTAGAAATGGTGAGACACTGGTTGAAAGTTAGGAATGCTAGCTATGGTGAGACACTGGTTGAAAGTTAGGACAGCCAGCAATGGCGAGACACTGGTTGAAAGTTAGGACTGCTAGCAATGGTGAGACACTGGTTGAAAGTTAGGACCGCTAGCAATGGTGAGACACTGGTTGAAAGTTAGGACCGCTAGCGATGGTAAGACACTGGTTGAAAGTTAGGACCACTAGCAATGGTGAGACACTGGTTGAAAGTTAGGACCGCCAGCAATGATGAGACACTGGTTGAAAGTTAGGACCGCCAGCAATGGTGAGACACTGGTTGAAAGTTAGGACCGCTAGCGATGGTAAGACACAGGCTGAAAGTTAGGACTGCTAGCAATGGTGAGACACTGGTTGAAAGTTAGGACCACTAGTAATGGTGAGACACTGGTTGAAAGTTAGGACCGCTAGAAATGGTGAGACACTGGTTGAAAGTTAGGAATGCTAGCTATGGTGAGACACTGGTTGAAAGTTAGGACAGCCAGCAATGGCGAGACACTGGTTGAAAGTTAGGACTGCTAGCAATGGTGAGACACTGGTTGAAAGTTAGGACCGCTAGCAATGGTGAGACACTGGTTGAAAGTTAGGACCGCTAGCGATGGTAAGACACTGGTTGAAAGTTAGGACCACTAGCAATGGTGAGACACTGGTTGAAAGTTAGGACCGCCAGCAATGATGAGACACTGGTTGAAAGTTAGGACCACTAGCTATGGTAAGACACTGGTTGAAAGTTAGGACCACTAGCAATGGTGAGACACTGGTTGAAAGTTAGGACCGCCAGCAATGGTGAGACACTGGTTGAAAGTTAGGACCGCTAGCGATGGTAAGACACTGGTTGAAAGTTAGGACCACTAGCAATGGTGAGACACTGTTTGAAAGTTAGGACCGCCAGCAATGGTGAGACACTGGTTGAAAGTTAGGACCACTAGCAATGGTGAGACACTGTTTGAAAGTTAGGACCGCCAGCAATGGTGAGACACTGGTTGAAAGTTAGGACCACTAGCAATGGTGAGACACTGTTTGAAAGTTAGGACCACTAGCAATGGTGAGACACTGTTTGAAAGTTAGGACCGCCAGCAATGGTGAGACACTGGTTGAAAGTTAGGACCACTAGCAATGGTGAGACACTGTTTGAAAGTTAGGACCGCCAGCAATGGTGAGACACTGGTTGAAAGTTAGGACCACTAGCAATGGTGAGACACTGTTTGAAAGTTAGGACCGCCAGCAATGGTGAGACACTGGTTGAAAGTTAGGACCGCCAGCAATGGTGAGACACTGGTTGAAAGTTAGGACCACTAGCAATGGTGAGACACTGTTTGAAAGTTAGGACCGCCAGCAATGGTGAGACACTGGTTGAAAGTTAGGACCGCCAGCAATGGTGAGACACTGGTTGAAAGTTAGGACCACTAGCAATGGTGAGACACTGGTTGAAAGTTAGGACCGCCAGCAATGGTGAGACACTGGTTGAAAGTTAGGACCACTAGCAATGGTGAGACACTGGTTGAAAGTTAGGACCACCAGCAATGGTGAGACACTGGCTGATAGTTAGAACCGCCAGCAATGGTGAGACACTGGTTGAAAGTTAGGACCACTAGCAATGGTGAGACACGGGTTGAAAGTGGTTCTACTATGTCCTACCTTGAAGAGCTATAGAACAAAATTGTTGAATGTACGTCCTATCGCACCGACATATCATCAAGTCAGTCCGATTTACCTCGTTTTGCACATGCTCAGACTTGCGTTCCAGCTATCTGTTCAAGCTTAACATGTCTTCAAACCATGAGTTTTAATATGACGTTTTACGAGAATTAACACAAATTCAAAATTCATGTGACTTCCATTGACTCATTGAATGCGGCTTTTTGCTTGAAAGCGGGGTATAAGGGTATTAGTCTGCCTCTCAGAAATACATGTGTGGCCTGCATTGCTCGTGGCGGGGTATAAGTGATTTATTCCCCGACTCAGAAATTTATTCCCTCCAAGATGGGTTGCACTGTATTTTATCAAGATCACATAGACCAATCAGATCTCATCATTATGACATGGAGATATAAGACGTATTTCATGCCAGCTGTATAAATGTTGTGTACATTTGCCAGGCCAGTCTGGAGCAAGTGAGTCAGGACCTTTACACCTCCCTGGAGGACCAGCGAAACCGTGACGAGCAGCTTCAGAGGGTACGTAGAGTCGGATGTTTTGTTCAAACTTTTCATAGACTAGTACAAGCAGCCACGCACACACATTGCTCAAGTAATTTGATCACGTCAGACATTCATGTCTTGGTTGTTGACATGTTTTGTAGATGATGTCCGATCGGTCGAAGCTGCCGGTGTTCGAGTCCCACGACTACATCCTCCAGACGATACAGCGAAGCCCTGTGACACTCATCCGGGGGGAGACTGGGTGTGGTAAGACTACACAGGTGGGTGGAAAGACAGCAGACCTGTCACTCATCTGGAGGAGATCCAGGGTAGAGTAGGTCTTCATCAATCCATGCTTACCGTAAAAGACGACTATGCTTGTCGTAAGAGGCGAGTATGGTCAGGCTGATCCCAATTGCGTGGAACGATGCTCGTGATGTCAATCACTGGATTGTCTGGCCCAGACTCGATTATTTACAGACCACCGTCAGATAGCAGGAATATTGCTGTGCAAACAAACAAACAGCTGGGGGGAAATTGAGGAGAGGGACCTGTCACTTATCTGGATCAGGTGATCAGGTGATCAGAGACTTGGTTCTTGGTTGATGTTGGGTCGGGGTACCCCGACGATGTGGATACTTGTTCACAATAAACATCATTGGATTGTCTGGTCCAGACTCAATTATTGACAGTCTGCCGTCATCATGTAGCTGAAATATTGCTGAGTGAAATGTTAAACAACAAACAAACAAACAACATGTAACATGTTTCAGTGTGGGGCTGGAGGGAATCCCTAAAACCTGTCCCGAGTCATTCTTGCTGCACATGGTCACGCACCCACCACGACCATTGTTGCATAACCTCATCTGACTTTTGACCACATGTCGGCAATATATAACAATTATTGGGGCAAATGCCCCCCAAAACAAAAAGTCCTATTCCCTACCAGTGTCCCTACCTCACTCAGATTCCGAGTTATGATTGGTCCTCAGCAACCCATTCTTGCCTTAAACAACAAACAAACTATGCTTGTCGTAAGAGGCGACTATGCTTGTCTTAAGAGGCGGCTATCGGGATTGGGTTGTCAGGTTCGCTAACTTGTTTGATGCCTGTCAACGTATCCCAATTGTGTAGATCGATGTGCATGATGTCAGTCACTGGATTGTCTGGTCCAGACTCGATTGTTTGCAGACTGACGTCATATAGCTGGAATATTGCTGAGTGTGGCGTTAAACAACAAACAACCTTCACTCACTCACTCACAAATATGATGTTGACGTATCAGGTGCCGCAGTTCATCTTGGACCAGATGGTGAACGAGGGTCGCGGTGCCGATTGTGGCATCTTCGTCACACAGCCCAGGAGGTTGAGTGCCGTGTCTATTGCAGAGCGAGTCGCCAACGAGAGATGTGAGAACCTTGGCGTGTCTGTTGGATACAGTGTCAGATTTGAGTCTGTCCTGCCTCGACCGTATGGAGCTCTGCTGTACTGTACCGTTGGTGAGTATCACTGGTACACCCTGGTGCTCAGGGTTAAAGGAATAGAACAAGGACTGGTCGGCTCAGAGTCAGTACACTGTGTCTGAGTGGTGTATCTACTATAAAACCAATATGGGCCCTGACCAGTACATACAGCCACGCACAAGTGCATGCACGTCCCTATGCACGTCACCCCTATCTTAGTACCCAGTAAAAATTCTTTTCCAGCTTATATAACTTTAAGTTTTCTAAATTTTAATACATATGTCAAGGGTACATCCGGACGAGGCCACTATTTTGAATGTCGATCTGTTCCAAACTCACATTCAATGAGGCATTTTGATTGGTTGATGATTTCACTGAGAGGAATTCTGTGCAAAGTTTAATATTGATAGCAGAGATGGCAGTGGTGACATCACTTCTGAAACAAAGATAGGGTGGTGATCGGGCCCATGGTATTCATCATAACAGAATGGAGATATGATCCACTGGATAATCACGAATGCTTGAATGTCACTCAGCTCCTGTCTATGTATTGTTAGACTTGTTGGAAACCTGAAATAATGTTGAAAAAAATTGCATGAAGACTCTGTAAGATTGATACAATGTACTGCATGACTTGATGTATAATGATGTTGTTGACTTGTCCAGGAACGCTGCTGAGGAGGCTGGAAGGAGGATTGAGGGGCGTGTCTCATGTCATCGTTGATGAAATCCACGAGAGAGATATCAATGTATGTAGCTTGTTGTAATGGTTATTTTCTCATGTAATCATACACTGTTTCAATATCTAACACAAAAAAGGAAGCATGACTTTGCTGTTAATTTTACTTGTCGAAATGCTTTGCTTGAACATTAAGCTGACATACAATGATATGAGTGAAGGCGACATAAATCACTTCTCAATAACTGTTAACAACATGTAATGTTCTCCCACCCACCTATTCACTCACTTGGGGGCACGGGTGGCCCAGTCGTCTAAGGCACCGCGATTCGCTGTGCAGAGTTGCTTCCCTTGGGTATGCCAGAAACCTATGACTGTGGGTTTGAATCCCAGGTCGCCCTGATTATGTTTCTAGGTTTGTCAGCACCATACCCCTGCTCGTGGGTTTCACTGAAGTGGTAAACGTCTGAGACCTGCATCATCTCAGGCTTTCCTCCCACATGAAGCTGACACGCCGTGATATAACTGGAATACTGTTAAAAGCGACATTAAACCCCACTCACTCACTCACTCACTCACACTCACTCACTCACTCACTCACTCACTCACTCACTCACTCACTCACTCACTCACTCACTCACTCACTCACTCACTCACTCACTCACTTTCCAGCCCCTGACAGAACTGGTCCCCAGTACCCATACTTTTTTAAATATTTCAAGTATTTCAAATATTTTTTAACTTACCCTGCATTACTCCGTATTGCAGTGACTTGGTTCATTGCATGTCATCATACCCTGTTGGCATGGAGTGTTGGTCATAATATCATGAGCTGGGTTGTCAGCCCCTGACTCTGTCATTTAGAGACCGCTGCAACATGGCAGGGATATTGGAACTTTGAAGTGAAACACTGACTGCCTCTGTATTGCAGACTGACTTCCTGCTTGTGCTACTGAGGGACATGGTGCGAACCTACCCTGAGCTTCGCGTAGTGTTGATGTCGGCAACTGTGGACACGTCGCTATTCCAGGACTACTTCGGAGACTGCGAAGTAGTGGAAGTGTACGGACGGGTCTTCCCGGTGCAAGGTCAGAACTAGGTCATACTTGGTTCAAGGTCAGAATTAGGTCATACTTGGTGCAAGGTCAGAATTAGGTCATACTTGGTTGAAGGTCAGAACTAGGCCATACTTGGTGCAAGGTCAGAACTAGGCCATACTTGGTGCAAGGTCAGAACTAGGTCATACTTGGTGCAAGGTCAGAACTAGGTCATACTTGGGGCAAGGTCAGAAGTAGTTCATACTTGGTGCAAGGTCAGAGCTAGGTCATACTTGGTGCAAGGTCAGAACTAGGTCATACTTGGGGCAAGCCAGAACTAGATCAAAATGGGTGCATGGTCAAGACTAGGTCATACTTGGTGCAAGGTCAGAACTAGGTCATACTTGAGGCAATGTCAGAACTAGATCAAAATGGGTGCATTGTCAGGACGAGGTCATACTTGGTGCAAGGTCAGCACTAGATCAAAATGAGTGCATGGTCAGAACGAGGTCATACTTGGTACATGGTCAGAACGAGGTCATACTTGGTGCACCTGAGGAATAACTTGACCTGCATGAATAATTATGGTTGTCCCCTCGTTTCCGACCCATGAGGATTAGTGTTTCTCATCACCATGGTTACAGTAAAAGCTGACCTGTGTGAACTCTGGGTGGTCAAAGTGCCAGACTTGGCTGATTGTCCTTGTACCCAGTTGTCATGAGCTGATGCTCATGCCATCAACCACCAGTATTAACAGGCTGCTGTCCTCATGGACATCCCAGTTAACCACTTCCTAACGTGGGGCTGTCAGGTAGCCTAGTGGTTAAAGCGTTAGCTCGTCACGCCGAAGACCCGGGTTCGAGTCCCGACATGGGTACAATGTGTGAAGCCCATTTCTGGTGTCCCCCGCCGTGATATTGCTGGAATATGGCTAAAAGCGGTGTAAAACCATACTCAGACAGACAGACTTCCTGACTTAATTTACTCCATGTATGTACAGCTTGATGATTGATTGTCGTGTCATGTGAGGCCCTCCCCTGCTTCTGTACAGAGTATTACCTGGAGGACTGCATCCAGATGCTCAACTTCGTCCCGCCCCCGAATGACAGGAAGAGAAAGAAAGGAGGAGGAGGAGGAGGGGGGGACGACCTCCCTGGAGATGAAGAGCAAGAGGTTAGGTTCTACGAGTACATGGGTTGGAAGGCCAGCATGTAAATGTGTTTCTTGTTTCTGACAGGGCTCCTGATTTGGAGCCCTTGACCGTAGCTTTTATCACTATCCTGGTATTGTCAGTGGCGTAAATAGTGTGTGCTTCACTGTACATGCTACAGATTAACCAGACATTTGAAATATTTGGATGAAATTCTAAAAACAATCATTTTTGACCATGTTTACAAAATAAACATGTATAGCAATTTACTACTTGTATTACATTAAGTAATACGTTACCACTGTTATACCGAGGCTGTTGTCTCCCACAACTGCTGCTATAGCAAAATCTACCACAGAGATCTCAATTACCTCATGCAGCACGTGCGTAGCCACCTAGCTGCCATGTGACACCCTTCACTCTTGTCTCCTTCGTCTGCTTAGCACCCCGCCGTGATATTGCTGGAATATTGCTAAAAGCGGCGTAAAACCATACTCACTCACTCACTCTGCTTAGCAAGACGTGTTTTCTCCTGCTGAAGCGTTCCTTGAAGATTTGGTGATATTTATTATAGTTTATTCTCTAATAAACTGTGCTTTTAATGGGGCGTTGCGGTAGCTACGCTTGGTTATAATTTTCCCGCCAAACGGAAATTTTTTTCCGCCCTTTTTTCTATATACTTGCGGGGTTCGCGTATGCACGTTGTGTTTTACGTTTCCCCTGTTCTTGTATGTTTTGGGGGTTAACATAACTTATTTCTTTAATAAAAGTTATATGTGTATGTTATATGTTCACATTGCTCGTTTATTTTCTTGTGAAAATGCTCGTTTGTGAATCATTGTGGTGCGTGCGTTGTAACCATGTTTTGTTCTTTGTTTATAGCAAACAATTAATGTCTGACATGGATATGTCCCCAGTATCCACCCCCTCTACCCCTGCTCCTCGGAGTTGTGGGGTGTGCAGAAAGTTTTTGTCTTCCCGGGATCCCCACGATCGTTGCCCGCGGTGCAGGGTTCCTTGCGGGGACACCCGGTGCATCCTGTGCGAAGGTCTGGGGCCTGCGGAGTTTGAGCGGTACCGGCTGTACGTACAGTCCGTCTCCACCCCTGTGGTGGCCGGTTCGTCCGGTCGGGGTCCCCGTGCGGGTACCACCTCCTCGGCTGCGGCGGATCCCCTTGCGGCCCTCGGGCTGTCTGGGGATTCCGTCGCCGCATTATTGTCGAAACTTGTGGACTCCAAGCTGGCGGCCTTATCGCAAGATAGGCCGCTGGCTGTTCCGTCCCCAGCCTCTTCGGTGGCCGCGGGTTCGGACGCGGGGTCCACCGGTACGCCTGCGGCTGCCGTGGTTACCGGTCCTTCCCCTGAACCGTTGCTTCCGCTATCGGTTAAGGACCGCGTGGCCATGGTGTATGACCTCTTCGAGGACATGCCAAAGCCCCTGCCGATACCGCGGGGAATCCACGGTTCCGTGGGTTCCTCCGAGGTATACGATGAGGCGTCCGACAAGGCTTTCCCGGCATCAACCTTGCTGCGCGGGATTAAGCCTTCTTTGGAGAAGGCCTTCACGGATGCCTCCGGTCGGGGTCTCCCGTTACCTCCCCCGTCGTGGAGAAAAGGGTCTTTCCCAGTACATGACCTTGCCTTTCCCGAGGCTGGTCCTTCTGCGGAAGCCCATGTGGAGCGTTTGGGGGTCCGTGCCCCACCGGTTGCCTCGGTACCTCAAGGTACCCTGCAACAGCTGGACACCCTGCTGGCAATGTCTCACGGAGACACATACCTGGCTGCAGCGGCCAGTCTGGTCGAAGGTTCTCCCACGGACCGAGACCAGCGCATTTACAACTGCTTGCTCGGTTTGAATGCTTCCCTGGAGTACGTTGCCGGGGCTTCGGCCTTTGTTTCCGGCACGTGCCATTTTCTTCGGCGCCAGTCGTATCTGGTTGCTTCAGGGTTGGACGCTGCCAATCAGGAGGTGCTCCTTTCGCAGCCTTGGTCTGCTCGGACCCTGTTTAATAACAAGATCCCTGGGGTTCTGAAGGAACAACAGGCCGCTGTGTCTGCCGAGGCCTCTCGGCACACACTGGATCTTGTGGGGTCCTTGCATAGGCGCCTGGGTGCCGCTCCGAAGCGGAGCGCGCCCCAGGATGCTGCGTCCGGCAGGCCTAAGGGGTCGGGTCCTTCTTCCTCCGGGAAGAAGCCCCGCTCTGAGGGCTCCGGTAAGGGTTCTCAGCAGCCCTTTTGCGGGAAGAAGGGGAACTGGGGGAAGCCCAAGTCGTCTAAGGACGGCAAGGGCCCCTCCAGGTGACTCTCATTGGAGGGGTTCGTGTGCCGACAGCGCCAACTTCGGTTGGCCCGTAGGCGAACCCGAGTCACTTGGCCCTGGACAGTTGCACCTGCCGCAGCCCGTCCGGCCCCCCTCTCTTTCCCCAGTGGGAGCCAGACTCCAGACTTACTGGGAGAATTGGGAACAAGTGTTCGACGACCCGTGGGTGGTCAACACGATTCGGTACGGCTATCGGCTCGATCTCAAAGCGAATCCGCCGCTCACCGTTGCCCCGTCGGCAGGTTTCTATTCGGAAACCGATCTTCCCTTCCTCGCCGATGCCATCGGCAGGTTGGTGGAGAAGGGGGCAGTTCGGGAGTTAGCTCTACCAGAAATAACACCGGGGTTTTACTCCAGGATATTTCTCGTTCCCAAGAAGGACAGTGCCGAACTCAGAATGATTCACAACTTGAAATCGTTCAACGAGTTCTACCTGCGCAAACCGCCCAAGTTCAGAATGTTGAGCTTGACGGACCTGAAAGCACTGATCATGCCGGCCGACTGGCTAGCTTCGATCGACCTGAAGGATGCTTATCTGCATGTTCCGATTCACTCGGATCATCACAAGTATCTCAGGTTTGTCTTTCAAGGCAGGCACTACGAGTGGGTTGTACTCCCATTCGGTCTTTCATCCGCTCCCTGGCTGTTCACCCGGTTAACCACCCCCATAGTGGGGTTCCTCCACCGGAGGGGTGTCCGGTACTTCGCGTACCTGGACGACTCGCTAGTAGCAAATCGAATGTCGGACCCCCTGTCACGCCATCTCGTTTTCGCACGTCGGCTCTTGGAGCAATTGGGGTGGATTGTCAATCTCCCCAAGAGCGAGTTAACCCCTTCTCAGAACTTGCAGTTCATCAGAGGTCGGTTCAACACGGTGTCCTATCGCCTATTTGTCCCCCCAGACCGGTGGCACAAAATTCAGGCGATGATTGCCAAAGTCTTTGCGGTGCAACAGACTGTTCACTTTTGGGAACAGCTGTTAGGGCTACTTGTATCAGCCCAGGACTGCACCAAACGGGGTCGTCTCCAACTCCACCCGCTGCAACGGTTTTTAATCCAGTTGTTAGCAACGGAGGTGAACAGTGCGACCGTCGCCCTCCCGGATCGGCTCCGACCGCATCTGGAGTGGTGGACGCTCCCTTACAATGTCCTATCAGGAGTCTCTATGCGGCCCTACCGGGCCACGTTGAACCTGTATACAGACGCCTCTCTAGTGGGCTGGGGCGCCCATCTAGAGGGGGAGGTGAGCTCGGGGCTGTGGTGCGTAGACGAACTAGGTCTTCACATCAATTGTCTCGAGTTCAAGGCAGTGATCAACGCAGTCAATCACTGGAAGCATCGTCTCGTCGACGCCCAGCTCATGCTGTCGACCGACAACACGACGGTAGTGTCCTATGTGAACAAACTGGGGGGAACCCACAGTCACTCGCTACTCGATCTCACGTTCGAGTTTTACGCTCTGGTGGACAGTGTCCCGTGCCAGATACGCGCCCGTCACATCCCAGGTGTGCGGAACGTACTGGCCGATGCTCTATCGAGGCCTCAGGATCCGAGCCCCACAGAGTGGATGCTGAACCCAGTAGTGTTTCAGTGGCTGTGCGAACGTTTGGGTCGTCCGATGGTCGACCTGTTCGCAACACGGTTCAACAATCAACTCCCGTTGTTTGTATCACCAGTCCCGGACCCGAGGGCCATCGATCACGATGCTCTCGCGTTAGACTGGACGGGCTTGGACGCTTATGCTTACCCGCCGACAGCGTTGATACCACACATTTTAAGCCGGCTTCGAGGAGTTCGCTGTCGAATGTTACTGATCGCGCCCATGTGGCCGAACAGATCGTGGTACCCCGACTTGCTGACCCGGGTCACGCAGTCGCCACTCCCACTGCCTGTGAGACCGGATCTCTTGATCCACCCTCACACCCGTCAGCTTCATCCAAACGCAGGGCAGTTCAATCTGCACGCGTGGATGTTGTCACCGAGCGTCTGAGGAGTAAAGGTTTTTCTCGCCGGGCTGCTTCAGGGTTGGACGCTGCCAATCAGGAGGTGCTCCTTTCGCAGCCTTGGTCTGCTCGGACCCTGTTTAATAACAAGATCCCTGGGGTTCTGAAGGAACAACAGGCCGCTGTGTCTGCCGAGGCCTCTCGGCACACACTGGATCTTGTGGGGTCCTTGCATAGGCGCCTGGGTGCCGCTCCGAAGCGGAGCGCGCCCCAGGATGCTGCGTCCGGCAGGCCTAAGGGGTCGGGTCCTTCTTCCTCCGGGAAGAAGCCCCGCTCTGAGGGCTCCGGTAAGGGTTCTCAGCAGCCCTTTTGCGGGAAGAAGGGGAACTGGGGGAAGCCCAAGTCGTCTAAGGACGGCAAGGGCCCCTCCAGGTGACTCTCATTGGAGGGGTTCGTGTGCCGACAGCGCCAACTTCGGTTGGCCCGTAGGCGAACCCGAGTCACTTGGCCCTGGACAGTTGCACCTGCCGCAGCCCGTCCGGCCCCCCTCTCTTTCCCCAGTGGGAGCCAGACTCCAGACTTACTGGGAGAATTGGGAACAAGTGTTCGACGACCCGTGGGTGGTCAACACGATTCGGTACGGCTATCGGCTCGATCTCAAAGCGAATCCGCCGCTCACCGTTGCCCCGTCGGCAGGTTTCTATTCGGAAACCGATCTTCCCTTCCTCGCCGATGCCATCGGCAGGTTGGTGGAGAAGGGGGCAGTTCGGGAGTTAGCTCTACCAGAAATAACACCGGGGTTTTACTCCAGGATATTTCTCGTTCCCAAGAAGGACAGTGCCGAACTCAGAATGATTCACAACTTGAAATCGTTCAACGAGTTCTACCTGCGCAAACCGCCCAAGTTCAGAATGTTGAGCTTGACGGACCTGAAAGCACTGATCATGCCGGCCGACTGGCTAGCTTCGATCGACCTGAAGGATGCTTATCTGCATGTTCCGATTCACTCGGATCATCACAAGTATCTCAGGTTTGTCTTTCAAGGCAGGCACTACGAGTGGGTTGTACTCCCATTCGGTCTTTCATCCGCTCCCTGGCTGTTCACCCGGTTAACCACCCCCATAGTGGGGTTCCTCCACCGGAGGGGTGTCCGGTACTTCGCGTACCTGGACGACTCGCTAGTAGCAAATCGAATGTCGGACCCCCTGTCACGCCATCTCGTTTTCGCACGTCGGCTCTTGGAGCAATTGGGGTGGATTGTCAATCTCCCCAAGAGCGAGTTAACCCCTTCTCAGAACTTGCAGTTCATCAGAGGTCGGTTCAACACGGTGTCCTATCGCCTATTTGTCCCCCCAGACCGGTGGCACAAAATTCAGGCGATGATTGCCAAAGTCTTTGCGGTGCAACAGACTGTTCACTTTTGGGAACAGCTGTTAGGGCTACTTGTATCAGCCCAGGACTGCACCAAACGGGGTCGTCTCCAACTCCACCCGCTGCAACGGTTTTTAATCCAGTTGTTAGCAACGGAGGTGAACAGTGCGACCGTCGCCCTCCCGGATCGGCTCCGACCGCATCTGGAGTGGTGGACGCTCCCTTACAATGTCCTATCAGGAGTCTCTATGCGGCCCTACCGGGCCACGTTGAACCTGTATACAGACGCCTCTCTAGTGGGCTGGGGCGCCCATCTAGAGGGGGAGGTGAGCTCGGGGCTGTGGTGCGTAGACGAACTAGGTCTTCACATCAATTGTCTCGAGTTCAAGGCAGTGATCAACGCAGTCAATCACTGGAAGCATCGTCTCGTCGACGCCCAGCTCATGCTGTCGACCGACAACACGACGGTAGTGTCCTATGTGAACAAACTGGGGGGAACCCACAGTCACTCGCTACTCGATCTCACGTTCGAGTTTTACGCTCTGGTGGACAGTGTCCCGTGCCAGATACGCGCCCGTCACATCCCAGGTGTGCGGAACGTACTGGCCGATGCTCTATCGAGGCCTCAGGATCCGAGCCCCACAGAGTGGATGCTGAACCCAGTAGTGTTTCAGTGGCTGTGCGAACGTTTGGGTCGTCCGATGGTCGACCTGTTCGCAACACGGTTCAACAATCAACTCCCGTTGTTTGTATCACCAGTCCCGGACCCGAGGGCCATCGATCACGATGCTCTCGCGTTAGACTGGACGGGCTTGGACGCTTATGCTTACCCGCCGACAGCGTTGATACCACACATTTTAAGCCGGCTTCGAGGAGTTCGCTGTCGAATGTTACTGATCGCGCCCATGTGGCCGAACAGATCGTGGTACCCCGACTTGCTGACCCGGGTCACGCAGTCGCCACTCCCACTGCCTGTGAGACCGGATCTCTTGATCCACCCTCACACCCGTCAGCTTCATCCAAACGCAGGGCAGTTCAATCTGCACGCGTGGATGTTGTCACCGAGCGTCTGAGGAGTAAAGGTTTTTCTCGCCGGGCTGCTTCAGGGTTGGACGCTGCCAATCAGGAGGTGCTCCTTTCGCAGCCTTGGTCTGCTCGGACCCTGTTTAATAACAAGATCCCTGGGGTTCTGAAGGAACAACAGGCCGCTGTGTCTGCCGAGGCCTCTCGGCACACACTGGATCTTGTGGGGTCCTTGCATAGGCGCCTGGGTGCCGCTCCGAAGCGGAGCGCGCCCCAGGATGCTGCGTCCGGCAGGCCTAAGGGGTCGGGTCCTTCTTCCTCCGGGAAGAAGCCCCGCTCTGAGGGCTCCGGTAAGGGTTCTCAGCAGCCCTTTTGCGGGAAGAAGGGGAACTGGGGGAAGCCCAAGTCGTCTAAGGACGGCAAGGGCCCCTCCAGGTGACTCTCATTGGAGGGGTTCGTGTGCCGACAGCGCCAACTTCGGTTGGCCCGTAGGCGAACCCGAGTCACTTGGCCCTGGACAGTTGCACCTGCCGCAGCCCGTCCGGCCCCCCTCTCTTTCCCCAGTGGGAGCCAGACTCCAGACTTACTGGGAGAATTGGGAACAAGTGTTCGACGACCCGTGGGTGGTCAACACGATTCGGTACGGCTATCGGCTCGATCTCAAAGCGAATCCGCCGCTCACCGTTGCCCCGTCGGCAGGTTTCTATTCGGAAACCGATCTTCCCTTCCTCGCCGATGCCATCGGCAGGTTGGTGGAGAAGGGGGCAGTTCGGGAGTTAGCTCTACCAGAAATAACACCGGGGTTTTACTCCAGGATATTTCTCGTTCCCAAGAAGGACAGTGCCGAACTCAGAATGATTCACAACTTGAAATCGTTCAACGAGTTCTACCTGCGCAAACCGCCCAAGTTCAGAATGTTGAGCTTGACGGACCTGAAAGCACTGATCATGCCGGCCGACTGGCTAGCTTCGATCGACCTGAAGGATGCTTATCTGCATGTTCCGATTCACTCGGATCATCACAAGTATCTCAGGTTTGTCTTTCAAGGCAGGCACTACGAGTGGGTTGTACTCCCATTCGGTCTTTCATCCGCTCCCTGGCTGTTCACCCGGTTAACCACCCCCATAGTGGGGTTCCTCCACCGGAGGGGTGTCCGGTACTTCGCGTACCTGGACGACTCGCTAGTAGCAAATCGAATGTCGGACCCCCTGTCACGCCATCTCGTTTTCGCACGTCGGCTCTTGGAGCAATTGGGGTGGATTGTCAATCTCCCCAAGAGCGAGTTAACCCCTTCTCAGAACTTGCAGTTCATCAGAGGTCGGTTCAACACGGTGTCCTATCGCCTATTTGTCCCCCCAGACCGGTGGCACAAAATTCAGGCGATGATTGCCAAAGTCTTTGCGGTGCAACAGACTGTTCACTTTTGGGAACAGCTGTTAGGGCTACTTGTATCAGCCCAGGACTGCACCAAACGGGGTCGTCTCCAACTCCACCCGCTGCAACGGTTTTTAATCCAGTTGTTAGCAACGGAGGTGAACAGTGCGACCGTCGCCCTCCCGGATCGGCTCCGACCGCATCTGGAGTGGTGGACGCTCCCTTACAATGTCCTATCAGGAGTCTCTATGCGGCCCTACCGGGCCACGTTGAACCTGTATACAGACGCCTCTCTAGTGGGCTGGGGCGCCCATCTAGAGGGGGAGGTGAGCTCGGGGCTGTGGTGCGTAGACGAACTAGGTCTTCACATCAATTGTCTCGAGTTCAAGGCAGTGATCAACGCAGTCAATCACTGGAAGCATCGTCTCGTCGACGCCCAGCTCATGCTGTCGACCGACAACACGACGGTAGTGTCCTATGTGAACAAACTGGGGGGAACCCACAGTCACTCGCTACTCGATCTCACGTTCGAGTTTTACGCTCTGGTGGACAGTGTCCCGTGCCAGATACGCGCCCGTCACATCCCAGGTGTGCGGAACGTACTGGCCGATGCTCTATCGAGGCCTCAGGATCCGAGCCCCACAGAGTGGATGCTGAACCCAGTAGTGTTTCAGTGGCTGTGCGAACGTTTGGGTCGTCCGATGGTCGACCTGTTCGCAACACGGTTCAACAATCAACTCCCGTTGTTTGTATCACCAGTCCCGGACCCGAGGGCCATCGATCACGATGCTCTCGCGTTAGACTGGACGGGCTTGGACGCTTATGCTTACCCGCCGACAGCGTTGATACCACACATTTTAAGCCGGCTTCGAGGAGTTCGCTGTCGAATGTTACTGATCGCGCCCATGTGGCCGAACAGATCGTGGTACCCCGACTTGCTGACCCGGGTCACGCAGTCGCCACTCCCACTGCCTGTGAGACCGGATCTCTTGATCCACCCTCACACCCGTCAGCTTCATCCAAACGCAGGGCAGTTCAATCTGCACGCGTGGATGTTGTCACCGAGCGTCTGAGGAGTAAAGGTTTTTCTCGCCGGGCGTCTCGGGCATACGTTAGTATGCATAGTGATTCTACCCAGAAGGTGTATAATGCACGTTGGGTTATTTTCACGAAGTGGTGTTGTAATCATCACATTCATTCGCCAGATAAGGTATCTGTGCAGGATATTGCTCGTTTCATGTCTCACTTGCGAGAGACCCGGAAACTCTCCGGGGGTTCCATTGCCAACTATGTCTCGTCCGTTGCTACAGTACGGGACGTTGCTATGGGTACCAGTCTCTCAAAAGAGCCGGTGATACCGGGTATTATCAAGGATTTCAAACAGCACGATCTTAAGAAGGGCCGCCTTCGGGCACCGGCCTGGGATCTCTCCCTAGTGTTGCAATCACTTACGGAAGCTCCGTATGAACCCTTGCATAGTGCTTCGTTCCGGCATGTGACTTGGAAAACAGCATTTCTCCTCTCCTTTGCCACGGCGGCACGTGTATCCGAAATTCATGCACTCGATGTCGCCAAGGTACGATTCGATAGGGGTGACGAAGGAGCGGTCCGCCTGGGCCTGCTCATGGGCTTCGTCGCCAAGAATCAGAGAGTCGGGCAAACGGAGAGAGAATTCACTGTAAGATCCCTCAAAGAAATCTTACATCCTGCTGATACTGAGGACAGAGCGCTGTGTCCGGTTAGGGCCCTTAAGTATTATCTTAAGGCTTCGAATGAACGTAGACAAGGGCGTGACCGTCTGTTCATATCGTGTAACACTAATCGCACGGTTGACATAACTCGCAACTCGATTGCGTTGTGGCTTCGTTCTGTCATCAATCTGGTGTACCGGTCTCGGGGGTTACCGGTAGCGGGGTCAAACCCGCACGAGATCAGGGCGCTAGCGGCAACATTTGCCCTACACTCGAATATCTCTGTTCACAGAATATTACGAGGTTGTTACTGGCGTTCTGACTCAGTTTTTGCCAATCATTACCTCAGAAAGGTTTCTGATGAAGACGTGGAGGGGGTGCACCGTCTTGGGCCGCTGATCGCGGCACAAGCGGTCATCTAGGGGGTGTGTCCAGCGCAATTCCAAACTCCGCAGTCGTCAGTCCTTGCACGGTGGTCAATCTGGGTCGTCTCCAATGTTCCCACGCCGTGGGTACAGGAGTGGGGGTCCTGCAAACCAGCGCACTCACACCACAGGTGAGGCGGCTTTTTGTGTGTTTTGTCCTTATTTGTATTTTGACAATTATGCATTTAATTGTCTGTCGTGTATTCCAACCTTGCGATACATGCTTACGAATACTGGAATTAGGTCACGCGCCTAATGCATACTTTAAGTAGGCTTGCTCTGGGATATACGGTCTGAAGGAAATTAATTTCCCTCTTTTCGACTGTTTAACCGGATCTTAGATTTAGCTCACGCGGATACAGTGTTCTCATCCGCGGCGGCGATGAAATACCTATCCAGTGGGGCCGTTTGGAGTCACCAATCGTTTTGGCATTGACGATTGAGCCTTACGGTATGCGCTTGACAGTGCTTTGGTATTCCTATAGGGTAACGCCTAGCTAGGTGCATGCGCATCGAGTGCTTCCGCCTTGGTGTTTACTTCCGCTGGTCGGAAGGAACGCTAGCAGTCAGGATTCGGGTTGTAGGTGCTCCCCACCGCCTACTGTGGTAGTCAGCCTCGGTATAACAGTGGTAACGTATTACTTAATGTAATTTGTAGAATTTTCCTATTCGGAATATTCTATAAGTAATACGTTACCACTGGGCTGCTGCCCGCCCGTCCGTCCCCCGAGCACTTGCTCTCGCAGGAGACAAGAGTGAAGGGTGTCACATGGCAGCTAGGTGGCTACGCACGTGCTGCATGAGGTAATTGAGATCTCTGTGGTAGATTTCGCTATAGCAGCAGTTGTGGGAGACAACAGCCTCGGTATAACAGTGGTAACGTATTACTTATAGAATATTCCGAATAGGAAAATTCTACAAATTTTTCGCAGAACATAAATATATGCTTTCAAAGGTTGTTGTGTAACGTCACAGATGTTTGTATTTGCTTGTGGTGTCGTTGATCTTCATATCGGCTATCGATACAGATCATAGAGATCGATAATCATTAACTAAATATCAATCAATTATCGATAAATATTGGTGAATTATCTTTGAGCAAATATGCAAAAGACAAAAATCGTAAAGAAATCAACATATTTCACTCCACTGGGGAGTGGTGGCACATTTATTCAGGGATTACTTTGTGGACATTTGACATATAACAAAAAGAGTAACTGTTACTTTCCATCTTCAGCAATTAATATTATTGACAATAACAAGTCTGTTTTGGTAAATCTAATCTTTATTTCATTACAATAGTTTATGTAAGGTATTATCGATAATCGATAATATTGCTTCCGAACAATGATAATTCCGAAACAATGATAATTCCGAACAATGATAATTCCGATTATCAATCTTTTTTGCCAGTCCTAACGGCAATGGCTGCAACTCTCTGGGACTCTCACTAATCTGGACCTCACTATATTACACTATTGTTCTCGTGCGTCTGGTTTAAGCATATTCCACTATAATTTGTTGTAGAGAACAGCTGCAACTTTCTATGATGTAACACCTTCTCATCACTTCATGTTCTTCAGGAGAATTGCAACCTGATTCTGTCGGGTGACTACAGCCCACAGACCAAGGTGGCCATGGCGCAGCTCAACGAGAAGGAGCTGTCGTTCGAGCTGATCGAGTCCATCCTGCGGTACCTGAAGCAGCTGAAGGTGCCGGGGGCGGTGCTGGTCTTCCTGCCGGGCTGGAACCTCATCTTCTCCCTGCAGAAGCACCTGGAGGGCAGTCCCGAGTTTGGTCAGTCAATAGCATCTATTTTCATACTCCGAGGCAGTGTAGTTCACATAGCAATCCTGGGGGCGACTATGCTTGGCGTAAGAGGCGATTACGGGATCGGGTGGTCAGGCTTGCTGACTTGGTTGTTGCATGTCATTGTATCCCAATTGCATGGATCAATGCTCATGATATCAAACACTGGATTGTCTGGTCCAGACTTGACTATTTACAAACTGCCGTCGTATAGCTGGAATATTGCTGAGAGTGGCGTTAAACCACAAACCAAACCAAACAAACAAAACATAGCATCATAGCATTCTACTGTGACATCATGTATGTCTCACAGTTGTTTAAGCAGCGTAGGAAGAATAATAATATCAGAAAACTATGACAACTCTTTAGCTCACTTTCTCGTTGCCATTTGTCCGGATCCAGAAAGGTCATAAATTTGGTGACCCTAAGTCTGTTAGATCTCCCTGACACTATCATGGTTTGTGTTCCCAGGAAGCTCATCGTATCGCGTACTCCCCCTTCACTCCCAGATTCCCAGGGAGGACCAGCGCCGAGTCTTTGACCCCGTGCCAGATGGAGTCACCAAGGTAGGTGTTTTCAACTAAACAGTTTAAACAATGTGCCATCATGTGTGTATTTGAGTTGTACCAACCCCTAAGATTCTGAATTTTGACCAACACCGAGTCTTTGATCCATACAAGACGAAGTCACCAACTACAGATGTGAAACTAAGCTTGAGTAGATTGCTCAAATATAATACCGCTACATAAGTATTTCAGTTTCCATCCGGGGGCACGGGTGGCCCAGTTGCCTAGGGTGCTAAGATTCGCTGCCCAGAGTTGCGTCCCTTGGGCACGCCAGAAACCTATGATTATGGGTTCGAATCCCGGTTCACCCTGATTATGTTTCTAGGTTTGTCAGCACCATTCCGTGCTCGTGGGTTTCACCGAAGTGGTAAATGTCTTGAGACCTGCATCACCTCGGGCTTTCCTCCCACATTAATCTGACACGCCACTATATAACTGGAATACTGTTAAAAGCGGCGTAAAACTCACTCACTCACTCACCGTGAAACCGTGAAATTGCTGACTGCAGCAATAACTCTGCCATCTTGTGATGTTTCAGATCATCTTGTCCACCAACATTGCTGAGACCAGTGTGACGATAGATGATGTTGTGTTTGTCATCGACTCCTGCAAGTAGGTTGTGTGTTGTGGATTCCTTGCTTGACTATCTGTACGATTGTTATAGGTTCCCTGGTCCCATTCTCCACCATACAAGGGGTGCCTAAAAAGTTCCTCCACAACAGTTTGCATATATTGAGTACAATACTTTCCATGCATGCTTATATGGTGCATTAGACATCCACGCCACCCTAACCCATGCCAGCTTCCCCCTCCAAACACAAACCTACACACACACACAAGCACACATGCTCACACTCACACACATACACACACATATAAACACAAACTCACTCCTAGACACCCACACACACACACACACTCACTCTCAAACTCTCACACACACTTACACACACACATAAACACCAATCCGCTCCTAAACAGATAGTCACATGCACACGCACACACACACACACACACACACATCACACACGAACACACACACACACATCATGCACACACACACATACATACACACACTTATACATGGATGCACTCAGTTTGTGACTGGCATCTTTACATCCATCCTATCATTCCAGAGCCAAGATGAAGCTGTTCACGTCCCACAACAACATGACTAACTATGCCACTGTGTGGGCATCCAAGACCAACCTGGAGCAGCGACGGGGGCGAGCGGGGCGAGTGAGGCCCGGCTTCTCTTTCCACCTGTGTAGCAGGGCCAGATTTGACAAGTAAGAGAGGTCGAGTGAGGCCTTGCTTTGCTTTCCACCTGTGTAGCAAGACCAGATTTGACAAGTAAGAGAGGTCGAGTGAGGCCCGGCTTTGCTTTCCACCTGTATAGCAGGGCCACATTTGACAAGTAAGAGAGGTCGAGTGAGGCCCGGCTTTGCTTTCCGCCTGTGTAGCAGGGCCAGTTTTGACGAGTAAGAGGGGTCGAGGGAGGCCCGGCTTTGCTTTCCACCTTTGTGGCAAGGCCAGATTTGACAAGTAAGAGAGGTCAAGTGAGGCCCGGCTTTGCTTTCCACCTTTGTGGCAGGGCCAGATTTGACAAGTAAGAGAGGTCGAGTGAGGCCCGGCTTTGCTTTCCACCTTTGTGGCAAGGCCAGATTTGACAAGTAAGAGAGGTCAAGTGAGGCCCGGCTTTGCTTTCCACCTTTGTGGCAGGGCCAGATTTGACAAGTAAGAGAGGTCGAGTGAGGCCCGGCTTTGCTTTCCACCTTTGTGGCAAGGCCAGATTTGACAAGTAGGAGAGGTCGAGTGAGGCCCGGCTTTGCTTTCCACCTGTGTAGCAGGGCCAGATTTGACAAGTAAGAGAGGTCAAGTGAGGCCCGGCTTTGCTTTCCACCTGTGTAGCAGGGCCACATTTGACAAGTAAGATGGGTTGAGTGAGGCCCGGCTTTGCTTTCCGCCTGTGTAGCAGGGCCAGTTTTGACAAGTAAGAGGGGTCGAGTGAGGCCCGGCTTTGCTTTCCACCTTTGTGGCAAGGCCAGATTTGACAAGTAAGAGAGGTCGAGTGAGGCCCGGCTTTGCTTTCCACCTTTGTGGCAAGGCCAGATTTGACAAGTAAGAGAGGTCGAGTGAGGCCCGGCTTTGCTTTCCACCTGTGTGGCAGGGCCACATTTGACAAGTAAGAGAGGTCGAGTGAGGCCCGGCTTTGCTTTCCACCTTTGTGGCAAGGCCAGATTTGACAAGTAAGAGAGGTCGAGTGAGGCCCGGCTTTGCTTTCCACCATTGTGGCAAGGCCAGATTTGACAAGTAAGAGAGGTCGAGTGAGGCCCGGCTTTGCTTTCCACCTTTGTGGCAAGGCCAGATTTGACAAGTAAGAGAGGTCGAGTGAGGCCCGGCTTTGCTTTCCACCTGTGTAGCAAGGCCAGATTTGACAAGTAAGAGAGGTCAATTGAGGCCCGGCTTTGCTTTCCACCTGTGTAGCAAGGCCAGATTTGACAAGTAAGAGAGGTCAAGTGAGGCCCGGCTTTGCTTTCCACCTGTGTAGCAGGGCCAGATTTGACAAGTAAGAGGGGTCGAGTGAGGCCCGGCTTTGCTTTCCACCTGTGTGGCAAGGCAAGATTTAACATGTAAGAGTAGTTTCATCTCGACATTGCCTATAACTGTTTTGGGGACTGCAACTCAAAGGGGAAGCCCAGTATCCGCCAGTCATGTTCACATAGTGCTTCACAATCTGTGAAGACAATACCATGATATTGATGGCATATAACTAGAAGCTGCATAAAATCCAACTCACTCCCTGTTGCCTCAAACAATATATTTAGTCACCTTTCATTAAATATTCTTTTGACGAAACTCAAACTGTTAAATATTTTCTTCAAGATTGGACCAACACACAACACCCGAGATTTTCCGTACTCCTCTCCATGAGCTTGCCTTGTCAATCAAACTACTAAGACTGGGTCCGATTGCCCAGTTCCTGGCCAAGGCCGTGGAGCCCCCACCCCTGGATGCCGTCATTGAAGCTGAAGCTACTCTGCGAGGTAGGTGGCTACAGTGTCACGATGGTGATGAAAGATTGTACAGCCATGTACACACCCTGTACAGCACAACCTCATTACATGAGTAAAAACTCAGTGGTTCAAACCGTTATCTAGATCTCTGCGTGCTGGTGTGCCAAACAACCTTAGCGCTAAGTCTATGTTAAGGTATGGGAGATACGATCACCTTAGCTCTAAGTCTATGTTAAGGTATGGGAGTTACGATCACCTTAGCGCTAAGTCTATGTTAAGGTATGGGAGTTACAATCACCTCAGTGCTAAGTCTATGTTAAGGTATGGGAGTTACGATCAACTTAGCGCTAAGTCTATGTTAAGGTATGGGAGTTACGATCACCTTAATGCTAAGTCTATGTTAAGGTATGGGAGTTACGATCACCTTAGCGCTAAGTCTATGTTAAGGTATGGGAGTTACGATCACCTTAGTGCTAAGTCTATGTTAAGGTATGGGAGTCACCATCACCTTAGCGCTAAGTCTATGTTAAGGTATGGGAGTTACGATCACCTCAGTGCTAAGTCTATGCTAAGGTATGGGAGTTACGATCATCTTAGCGCTAAGTCTATGTTAAGGTATGGGAGTTACGATCACCTTAATGCTAAGTCTATGTTAAGGTGTCGGAGTTACGATCACCTTAGCACTAAGTCTATGTTAAGGTATGGGAGTTACGATCACCTTAGTGCTAAGTCTATGTTAAGGTATGGGAGTTACGATCACCTTAATGCTAAGTCTATGTTAAGGTATTGGAGTTACGATCACCTTAGCGCTAAGGTCGCTATGTACAACGGCAACCTATGATTGTGGGTTCGAATCCTGGTTTGCCCTGATTAGGTTTCTAGGTTTCTAGGTTTGACAGCACCATACCCATGCTTATGGGTTTTACCAAAGTGGTAAATGTCTGAGACCTGCATCACTTCGGGCTTTCCTGCCACATGAAACTGACACGCTGTGATATAACTGGGATACTGTTCAAAGCGGCATCAAACCAAACTCACTCCGATGTCCATTCCTTTCAACAACGTGTCACTGTCTAAGCTGCATCATGTCATGATGTACATCGTTTAGTTTGTATCTCTGAGATTGTCAAAGTAGGGTTGTCAGGATTCAACTTGTCTGCGTGTTGTAGATATGCGAGCGCTGGACGCGAATGACGAGCTGACACCCCTGGGGAAGATCCTTGCCAAACTTCCCATCGAGCCCCGGCTTGGCAAGATGATCATCTTTGGATGTATCTTCTAGTAAGTGATCCGAGGACAGAGAATCACATTCTGTTCAGCTTTCTGTCACAACTGGTACATTGGTGCACTATAGAAATCTGGCAATGCTTGAATATTGTAGTGTAGGATGAGTCATGTGCCTTCCATAGATAAATGTAGAAGAATTGAAATAACCTTGTATTTAACAATACAGTGAGATAAGGACAAATATTTTATATAATATAGTGACATACTCACAAGGATTTCTTTGTTTAACTGATATATTGGGACATATGGAATATCTTGTGAAGACTTTTTCCAGTTTAGATCAAGTTATTATAGCAGATGCTATTGTCACTGTAATCCTAGCAGTCAAGGAAAGCGTGATAGGAGGTGTGGAAAATCAGTGCCTGACTTGATTGACTCCTTAATGTGAGATCGACGGACAGACTAAAAAAAATCAGGATCATTAGACCTAAACAACCTTAAAGTTAACAGACGTTTAGTTGATTGTGATCAAATATTCATTACAAGTACTAAATGAAGTTTATAAAGAGCATGTGTATGACCAGTCCATGGATTTTTTTTTTTGATTTTTTTATAATATTTTTTTTTTTCTCAGGATACCAGGGGCGGTCGGGTAGCCTAGTGGTTAAAGCGTTCGCTTGTCACGCCGAAGACCTGGGTTTGATTCCTGACATGGGCATGATGGGTACCATGTGTGAATCCCATTTCTGGTGTCCCCCGCTGTGATATTGCTGGAATATTGCTAAAAGCGGCGTAAAACCATACTCACTCACTCATTATCAGGATACCAAATAAGTAGTCTCAGGCTAGCGGACTTGTGTGAATTTTGAAGACTGTGAATGAGTGTGTGTTTAATGCAAGTCTTTGCTTCAGTGTTGGAGATGCGATGTGCACGATAGCTGCAAGTACCACATTCCCTGAGCCCTTCATAACACCGACCGACCGGCGGCGTCTGGGCTGGGTGCATAAGAGTCTGTCCGGGAGCCGATGCAGCGACCATGTGGCGCTACTCAACGCCTTCCAACTGTGGGAGGAGGCCAGGTACTGACATCTCAGTTGTCTTCACCATTGGTCAGTTAAATTTTTGGCTATATATGTTCTAGTGGTCTGCACGTAATATGATTACAGAGTTATGGCCCTTTGCATTCCACCTGACATTTTGTATGGTTTCTCTTGACTCACAAGTTTTGTTAGTGTCCTTGGATCCCTTCCATTCTATGTTGTATGTTGTATTGACCTTTTATGTTTGTCTGTTTGAATTTCGGTTTCATTACCACTATCATGTAGTGCTATTTAAGAATGTAAGGGGAAAGTTGGTTGATTTTCCGTTCGTCTGCTATATCGAACCAATCTGATCAAACAAATAATAAGCTAAATTCATCTGAGAAATGTGGTCAGTCGTAAACCTTTTCAAAATTCACTATACCGTATTCGACGTAATAAGCGCCCACGGCGATATTTGCTAATATTTGGCTAGTGAACAATCCCAGTCAGCACCCCTTCCGATTGATCAATGTACACAAGACTTATTTATTCGTGTATAATATGCACTCGTGTGTTATGTGCATCTTTAATTATGGGCAATTGAATTCTGTAAACATTTCAGGCTGTCAGCATAAACCACGAAATTTACGATCTTTCAACTTTTTTTCTCACCAAAATAATATTCTAATAAGAGCCCCTATTTCTAATTTTGAGAGCGCCCTGAGCGCTTATTACGTCAAATACGGTAATAGCATTCCCAAAGACATAAACAAAAATATAAATATGACTACATTTGGGCAAATTTCAAGATTCTTGTAATGTCCGTGCCCACACTGGTGGCAGCGATGTTACCGAGAGTGTAAGGAAGGCGCCACGGGCTTGGAAGGAGCTTGTGTAATAGGGGTGCAAGGGAGACAACTCTCAGTGAGACTGTTTGTGTTGCAGATCGGGCGGTGAGGACAGTGAGATGTATTTCTGTGACCAGAAGTCCCTCTCGCTGCAAACACTACGCATGACGTCTGAAGCCAAGGTAGGTCATGAGTCACAATGGCCTTGACACTTTTCTCAATCAAAAGGTCACCAAGTAGGCCAGAGTTTTATATCTAGTTTTTTTGTCTTAAGATGTCTACTACTTTTTTGCTATATTTAAGGAAGAGAAGACAAAAGAAATGCGAATATCATACATTTAAGTTAATATATGAAGAATTACTCATATTCAAGAGATATTAGATTGGTTTGACACACAAATGAACATACTGCTATGTTGTGTGAACCGATGCTCATGAACGCATCACTGTTGACATCATAGATCTGTGACCATTTGTCTCATGCAGGATTAGAGTGTAAAGTTTGGAAATTACGTGCACATATCGTGGTAAGAATAAAGACACTCTGCGGTGACACTTGACTGATTGTTACTTTTGTCATTATGTGGTACACATTGGAAACATCTCTTCTTGTGTACATATTTCTCTATATATTTCTATGGTTCGCGTTACTTTTGGCTGTGAGTATATGTTGCTATATTTCTTACTATGGTGACAGAATCAGCTGCGCGACATCCTGGTGAATGCAGGCTTCCCGGACGAGAGCCTGATGCCGATGGGCTTCAACTTCACCGGGCCGGACAACAGACTGGACATTGTGAGTGGTCACTCCAAGTTTATTCTGAAACAAAATTCTGGAACAATTCTACGTGTTGGTACCTTTTGTGGTGAACTATGACCTCACGTAAAGCCTCATTTTCGGCTGAGCTGTAACTATTGTCGTGAACGGTGTGACACCTAGATAATTTTGAATATGTTATTCGTTAATTAACATTCCAAATGTTGCTATGCCCTGATGGGAACTCTGGGTTGCAATTGGTTGCATTCAACCTCTGCTGGTCATAAGAGAGAATTAAAATTGATCAGGGTGCCGTTATACAAAACTACCTTAGCACTACGACTGTCATAAGTCTATGTTAAGGTATGGGATTTACTATCACCTTAGTGCTAAGATTGCTTTGTACAACGGCATCCAGGTGGTCCGACTCATTGACTTAATTGATGGCATGTCATTCTATCCTGACGTGAGACATTCATAATATCAACTTCTGGTTGGTCTGGCCTTGACTCGACATGTGCACAACGTCATATAGCTGGAGTATTGCCGATTGCCTTGTTAAACACTAAGTAATGCCTGTGTGTGGTGCAGGCCATCACGTTGCTGTCCATGGGGCTGTACCCCAACGTGTGCTACCACAAGGAGAAGCGGAAAGTGCTGACCACGGAGAGCAGAGCCGCCCTCGTACACAAGTCGTCGGTCAACTGCAGCAACTTCGAGGTCAAGTTCCCGTCACCCTTCTTCATCTTTGGAGAGAAGGTTAGTTCTTGGTAAACCAGGATCTTGTCAAAAAGTTTCATGGCCAGGATTTTAGAGATGTAGCTTTTAGAGATGTCCCTTATGTATTGCTTTGGAAATCCCGGATGGGACTCAACTAAAAAAAGTACGAGAATCTGTACTTTACTAAGAAAGTGTTATCCCAAATATAACATTTGTTACATTTGACCACTTTCTAAATGGCATTGTGTGTATATATGTCTTATGTAATATCAGTTTATCATTTGATGGAGTTGGAGTTGGGCCTTATGTTTTACAGATAAGCATGATTACATTAAATTTAAAGTTTAAAAAAGTGCAGTCGTTGATTTAAAAGTATACTGTTTTAACTATTTTGTATGTATATTTTTTTTTCAAATCATATTTCAAGTTTGAGATTGAACACATACAACACACTTGTCGCCATCTTCCCGAGGCAAGGGAGTTAACTGACTTTAAAAGTCCAGTTTCCACCCTTGCCGAACTAGGCTGGAATTACTTGGCTCGATCGTTGCGCCACCAGTGGCTATTACCAATTGTGTCCCTTCTAAGCCTCTCCTATGGATCAATCGTATTCCACCTCTCGTATCACTTGCGTTTGCTTCACACAAAATGGTGGCGCCCAGTCAGGACGATCTGATCGATAATCATTATCTATATTGTGATAAAACGAGTCTTACATCGCGAAATGCATCAAATCATGTGAGCACCTTGATTAAAAACATGAAAGGATTTGGACGTCGCTGAAGTTAGATGGTTTAACTCTTGATGCTGATGTCCCTGCTGCAGATCAGAACCAGGGCCGTTTCCTGCAAGCAGATGACGATGGCCACACCTCTACAACTCCTGCTGTTCGGGGCCCGAAGTGTCACTTTACAGGGAGACATGGTAGTGCTGGACAACTGGTGAGTGTCACTTTACAGGGAGACATGGTAGTGCTGGACAACTGGTGAGTGTCACTTTACAGGGAGACTTGGTTGTGCTGGACAACTGGTGAGTGTCGCTTTACAGGGAGACATGATAGTGCTGGACAACTGGTGAGTCACTTTACAGGGAGACTTGGTTGTGCTGGACAACTGGTGAGTGTCACTTTACAGGGAGACATGGTAGTGCTGGACAACTGGTGAGTGTCACTTTACAGGGAGACATGGTAGTGCTGGACAACTGGTGAGTGTCACTTTACAGGGAGACATGGTAGTGCTGGACAACTGGTGAGTGTCACTTTACAGGGAGACATGGTAGTGCTGGACAACTGGTGAGTGTCACTTTACAGGGAGACATGGTAGTGCTGGACAACTGGTGAGTGTCACTTTACAGGGAGACTTGGTTGTGCTGGACAACTGGTGAGTGTCACTTTACAGGGAGACATGGTAGTGCTGGACAACTGGTGAGTGTCACTTTACAGGGAGACATGGTAGTGCTGGACAACTGGTGAGTGTCACTTTACAGGGAGACATGGTAGTGCTGGACAACTGGTGAGTGTCACTTTACAGGGAGACATGATAGTGCTGGACAACTGGTGAGTCACTTTACAGGGAGACATGGTAGTGCTGGACAACTGGTGAGTCACTTTACAGGGAGACATGGTAGTGCTGGACAACTGGTGAGTCACTTTACAGGGAGACATGGTAGTGCTGGACAACTGGTGAGTGTCACTTTACAGGGAGACATGGTAGTGCTGGACAACTGGTGAGTGTCACTTTACAGGGAGACATGGTAGTGCTGGACAACTGGTGAGTCACTTTACAGGGAGACATGGTAGTGCTGGACAACTGGTGAGTCACTTTACAGGGAGACATGGTAGTGCTGGACAACTGGTGAGTGTCACTTTACAGGGAGACATGGTAGTGCTGGACAACTGGTGAGTGTCACTTTACAGGGAGACATGGTAGTGCTGGACAACTGGTGAGTGTCACTTTACAGGGAGACTTGGTAGTGCTGGACAACTGGTGAGTGTCACTTTACAGGGAGACATGGTAGGGCTGGACAACTGGTGAGTGGACTAGAATCTTGCTTTCAGAAAGGGAGATGTCACTGTTGCTGAGATGTCGTTGTGTCACTTCAGGATGTTCAGATAGGAGTATGGTTGGGGGGGAGGGGGAAGTTCAGGACTAGAATCTGGCTTTCAGAAAGGGAGATGTCACTGTGTTGCTGAGATGTCAATGTGTCACTTCAGGATCAACCTCCGCATGGAGTATGATGCGGCAGCTTGTGTGGTTGCGTTGCGCCCACTGCTGGAGGCGCTGATGGTGCGGTCAACGAAGGAGCCGGAGGGTGTGGCGGAGCCGGGGCCCCAGGAGGAGTGTCTTCTGGCTGTGCTGAGAGTCATGTCCCGCCCACACGCTGGCCGCTTTGGGCTCAGCCAGGAATCGTGAGTACAGTGAAACAGTCCTTGCAGCCTATGTTTTACCTGACTGGAAGTGTTTACTGAGAATAGCTAGAAAAGATGTTCTGCATTTGAGGGAATTCAATATGAATGTAGATACTGGTGAGGTCAGACGTCATATGATCTGGTAAAGTCAGAGGGTTCATGATACGTGTTCCTTGCTGTAAAGTTCTTGGTCATTCGGGAGCAGGTAGAATTGGGCTGCTTCTGTTGTCATGCAGACACCCCTCTATCTGTACTGAACAAACAAATTTAGTAATAATCAATATTGTTGGCATATTTTTTGTAGTTAAGACTGAGCACACAATTTCATAAAAATATCCGAAAAAATATTCTTCATCCCTAACTTTTTTTGTTCAGTATAGTTTCTTGACACTGTTTTGGCTCGGTGTCAGCAGTCAAATTAATTTGGTGACATTAATTTCATGATTAATATTTAAAGTAACTTAATATTGTTGTAGTCATTTCCAATCAACTTGCATACTTTATTTTACTTTCACATTCAGAGCATATCATGTGTGCTTGTAGATTTGATAACAAGATGTTTTCTTCACAGGGGAGGCAACAACATGCGAGGACCCCCCGCCAAAGTGCCCCGGATGGGGGGAGGGGGCTTTGGTGGAGGAGGAGGAGGTGGATACAGTGGAGGGAGAGGGGGATATGGTGGAGGAGGACATGGCAGTGGGGGAGGAGGGTATTGGGGTCGGGGGGGAGGAGGAGGAGGATATGGGGGTGGAAGAGGTGGTGGTGGCTATGGCGGTGGTGGTTACGGAGGTGGCCGGGGAGGAGGAGGAGGAGGATATGGAGGGGGCGGTTACGGAGGTGGTCGGGGTGGGAGAGGAGGAGGAGGAGGATTTGGTGGGGGTGGAAGTAGATACGGAGGTGGGGGTGGAGGTGGGGGTGGATTTGGACGTGGAAGGGGATTCCGAGGTGGGCAGCAAGGTGGATTTGGGAGTGGGGGTGGGGGCTTCTCCTTTGGTGGAGGAAGTGGCAGCGGAGGAAGTGGTGGTGGAGATCAGGACTAATTTGATGGAGGATCATCCCTGTTCTACAACTGAGAACTTACAATGTTGTGCACAAGAGACCATGGATGTTTTATGGACCCAGACATACTGGATTGGATGTGTTCATGAATGTTTCATTTGAAACATTTACGCGGATGAAACTGAAGATTGTTTACATTTTTGTCTGTGTTTGTTACAAAGTGTAAGACAAAGATTTCTACTGAGATGTGTCACGAACGTGACGTGTAGACCAACATTGATTCAATACTTGGCCTGGGACTTCTTCGAGATACACAGTGATAACAGCCGTTTCCGTTTGGGTGGAATTAATCATATAGCACAAATCTGCTAATATATTGAAACAATACAATTATGTGGAACATATTTTGAACTTTGTCGAACAAAATAGACAACAATTATTGCCCTTGCTACAAGAAGTTTCACAACTAGAACACACTGATTATCAGTTAGAAGTAACTTGTGCTTCTTGTGATGGGAAGGTTTCAATACTTAGAGTTTGGCAGATAAGATGCAGCCAGATCAAAAGATGAATTAATCTTTGTCAAAAGAATACAGTATTCCTGATAGTGATTAGTAATGAGAAAAAATAAATACTAATTTTAAGCCACAGTTATCCCACATATTCCTAACTTCATCAATTTGGAGTTAGCATCTCTGCATTCACAACTCGCTTCATTCTGTATCGTTACTTCATGTTGCAAACTTTGTATTAATCATCTGCACATACAGATTCACATAACAGTTTTATGATTATACCAGTGTTGAAGATACTCTCTTCCTAACCATCCGTCACAAGCTGTATTTGCCAGTGTTAAAAACATCAGGACTGGCAACTATTCAGATTGTATTAGAATTGCCAGTCCGGGTGTCTGCAGGAATTTTAAACACTTTTAGTGCACATGGGGCGGTCGGGTAGCCTAGTGTTTAAAGCGTTAGCTCGTCACGACGAAGACCCGGGTTCGATTCCCGACATGGGTACAATGTGTGAAGCCCATCTCTGGTGTCCCCCGCCGTGATATTGCTGGAATATTGCTAAAGGCGGCGTAAAAAACCGAACTCACTCACTCATTTTAGTGCACAATGTGGGTGACTATTGATTCCAGGCTTTTTGATGATGTCATCGTGTGAGATTTTGACAGAACTTCATCATTTGTCACGGTGGCCTAGTTGCCCTAGGAGCTGCACTCCACTGTCAGAGTTGTGTCCCTTAGGAGTACCAGGAACCAATGATTATGTGTTCGAATCCCAGCTCGCCTTGATTGTTTCTAATTTGTCAGCTCATGGGTTTCACCAAAGTGGTAAACGTCTAGGACCTGCATCACTTCGGGCTTTCCTCTCAATTGAAGCAGTGGCATGCTTGAACTTCTTTCCAAAGTAGCATTAAACCACGGTCTCTCAATGTTAGTTTGTGAATTTTTCATTTTTTTTATTCATTTACTTGGAGTAGGTGGGTAGCCTTGTGGTTAATGTGTTGGCTCATCAAACTAAATACCTGGGTTCAGTTCCCAACATGGGTATATGTGAACCCATTTTTAGTGTGACATGGCCGCAATATTGCCAAAATCAATATAAAACCATACTACTTTAGGAAGGAAATTATTCAGTCTGTCCCTAAATTTTGGAATCAATTTATTTATATTAATTGAAGTATGGATATGGCACTACAGATTTATTTGAAATTTGTGAAATATTGTCCTCATATTTATTAGTACATTGGGTTTCTATTGAACAAGGAGTGACCTTGGAAATGTGTTCATCATGGCAATGTGTTGGAGAAATGGAATTTGGGTATTTTTACCATTTCTTAGAATCCTTTTTTCTTTGTTGTCACTGAGACTTTAAGTATTAAGTGATTTTATGATAGCGATGAAGTGAAGTTGTGGTCCACCACTTTTGTCTGTTTACTATGTTGAGTTTGTTTACACGATCTGACTTATTGTGCACAATGAGATGTTGAACTATATGTGAAATAAATGTTCATGAAGAATGTTGATTTTGTTCTTTTATCATTGAATGTTGGACACAGTAGTTCAGAAAAGCTATTGGGCTGGGGGTAGTCTAGAGAACAAAGGGCTTCTAGTGGATAGTGACTACCTCGAGCAAGGAAGATTACCATGCCAAATTGAATGTGAACCAAATGTGCTTCAGCTTTTGAATGTAGCAGAGTTCAATCTGAAGGTAACCTAACTCAACATTGAAATCACTATGTTTTTCTCCATTCTACCATGACAGTCACATGTTCTATCAAGACAGGGATGATATCACATGGAACACCTGAGCAGTCAACTGTTCTAAACAGATATCACATGGAACACCTGAGCAGTCAGCTGTTCTAGACATGGAACACCTGAGTAGACAGGGATGATATCACATGGAACACCTGAGCAGTCAACACATGAAAAATCTAATCAGTCAGCTGTTCTTGACTGAGATGATATCACATGGAGCACCTGAGCAGTCAGCTATTCTAAAGAGATGATATTACATGGAACACCTGATCAGTCAGCTGTTCCAGACACAGATGATATCACATGGAACACCTGAGCAGTCAGCTGTTCTAAAGAGATGATATCACATGAAACACCTAATCGGTCAGCTGTTCTATATTGAGATTATATTACATGGAACACCTGAGCAATCAGCTGTTCTTGACACAGATGATATCACATAGGACATCTTAGCAGTCAGCTGTTCTTGACACAGATGATATCACATGGAGCACCTGAGCAGTCAGCTGTTCTTGACACATATGATATCACATGGAACACATGAGCAGTCAGCTGTTCTTGAGACACATGATATCACATGGAACACCTGAGTAGTCAGCTGATCTAGACACATGATATCACATGGAACACATGAACAGTCGGCTGTTCCAGACACATGGTATCACATGGAGCACCTGAGTAGTCAGCTGATCTAGACAGAGATGATATTTCATGGAACACATGAACAGTTGGCTGTTTCTAGACAGATGATATCACATGGAGCACCTGAGCAGTCAGCTGTTCTTGACACATGTGATATCACATGGAGCACCTGAGCAGTCAGCTGTTCTTGACAGGAATGATATCACATGGAACACCTGAGTAGTCAGCTGATCTAGACACAGATGATATCACATGGAACACATGAACAGTCGGCTGTTCCAGACACATGGTATCACATGGAGCACCTGAGTAGTCAGCTGATCTAGACAGAGATGATATCACATGGAGCACCTGAGCAGTCAGCTGTTCTTGACAGGAATGATATCACATGGAGCACCTAAGTAGTCAGCTGTTCTTGACACAGATGATATCACATGGAGCACCTGAGCAGTCAGCTGTTCTTGACACAGATGATATCACATGGAGCACCTGAGTACTCAGCTGTTCTTGACACAGATGATATCACATGCAGCACCCGAGCAGTCAGCTGTTCTTGACACAGATGATATCACATGGAACACCTGAGTTGTCAGCTGTTCTTGACACAGATGATATCACATGGAACACCTGAGTAGTCAGCTGTTCTTGACACAGATGATATCACATGGAACACCTGAGTAGTCAGCTGTTCTTGACTTGGATATCACATGGAACACATGAGCAGTCAGCTGTTCTAAACACAGATGATATCACATGTAGCACCTAAGTAGTCAGCTGTTCTTGACAGGAATGATATCACATGGAGCACCTGAGCAGTCAGCTGTTCTTGACACAGATGATATCACACGGAACACCTGAGCAGTCAGCTGTTCTTGACACAGATGATATCACATGGAACACCTGAGCAAGCAGCTGTTGTGTAGACCAGATATTTCCAGACTCAATGTCTTTTGAACATTTTTGTTTAAAATGTTTTTGATAAGCTGCGATCACTCACGTTTTTTGTAAGCTGGTTATTTTTTTTGTAAGGGAACTGTTGGATTAAAGTGGGATATTTCTTTCTAAAAATGCAATAAGTGGAAAATATAATTTGAATATATCGCAACACAAATATTCTGTTTTTGTAAATGCTGTTAAAAGGACAGTTGGACACAATTTAATTAATATAAAGTCCGTCACTCCAGTAAATGCTCACAGTTTCTCACTTGTCAATGGTATTCATCTTGATACGATCCCTTTGATGTCTAAATATTTCTTTGATCTTCTTGTCCACAACAATAGTAGATCACTTAGATCAAGCAGATGAACAATAGCAACCTTTTTTAATTATTAAGATGTCACAAGTATATGCATAGAATTAATATAAAAAACCATTAAACATGTAAGCTGTGTGGAGAAATTGATACAACTGAGCAGTTACCATGTATGTTTCTGGAGGTACTGTCAACTAGTTTTGAAGGAATGTGTTTAATATACTAAAATTGTCATATGGCATTTTTGTTATCACTGACTTTTAAGCCAGTTGGTGCTAAAAAAATCTCAGAAAACTCTCACACAGCAGCTGTAAATTATTTTTTGATGATTGCAAAATTTTTTGTTTACATATATTGAGGAACAGAAGGCAACTACCACTTTGATCATTTTACAAAGGAATTGTCAGAACACTATAACATATTTTAAAGTGAGTGTAATGATCACCTCACAGAACATAACATTGTGTAATGTTGAATCAGAGACCATATTGAATGTTCTATTTGTATGTTACACTTTGCAAAAAGAACCTGCCCTGGTACCTCCAACCACGTGGGGATGTAAGGGTATTTACGTCAAAATACCCGAGCAAACATTTTTCAAAACAAAACAAAATAAAAAGTAAATATGTGTGCTCGATAGTAAGGGATTCGAACTCGGAACCTTTAAATGCAGACGTTTTCGATATTTTAACTTCAAACGGAAATGACAAGAGTAACTTCCCCTAGTATTTGGTTGTTCTTCCGTCTCTTGAGACCGTCTTCTATGTGGCATATTTCACGATGATTCACAGCCTTTTCGTCATTAATAACAGCGGGTATGGCATCATGAATACGTTGTGTGTTTATTATAGCAAAGACATGTTTGACGCGTTTTGTTTCCAGGTTTTAGCGATCCGTAAATTAGACCCGTGACGTTTGGTCATGTGGGTGGGAGGTTTATGCCTCTTGTACACACTTGTGATTTCATTAACACGATCGACAACGTAAAATAATTTCAACAACCGAAAACGGTAATAGAAGAATCCCCACAACCATAGTCTGTGACGTAATTCTACCTAAAAAGCACATCTCTTGCACACAAGTCAGGACGTAAAGATATCTTTTATTCAGGAAATCAATCTCATTAAAATCATATCATAGTTTTTGCTACCGTTAACAAAAATCTGAGGACATCCAATTACGGAGAACAGCCTTTCGCGAATTTTGACCGACCATTGAAATGACCGTCAAGAAATCAGAAGGCAGCTTACTCGAGCTTTACGACACTAGTTTCAAACTGGCGACTACGCTTCGAAACATATTTTGACGTATTCTCGATTAAAAAAATTAAAACTGTTAAGAAGAATATTCTGGAATGGCTTATAGATGGCCTAGATTGTATGGATATAATCATAAAACCCGTAACTGTCGTTAAATATTTCGTGGTTGCATGATTAGAAAACACATTCCGGCTGTCACTTTCATGCTCTGGTAAGCGACGCTCTGATTGGTTGGATGAAAGGTCATTCTGACGTGACCCTTAATGGGATATCCTCAGATCTTTGTTTCGCGATAGCGAGAACTAAGATCTGATTTTAATGAGATTGCTCAGGATATGCACTTGTGATGTGCACGATTACAGTATTAGCATAAATGAATTTTCCATTCAATACCTATCAAGTCAATGTTTCCCCTTTTCATATTTACGCCCTGTCCCCAGTAACCTATGCTTGTCGAAAACGAGTCTAAAACGGATCGCATGGTCAGTCAATTTCTGTCATTATGCTGGAAAGTTGCCCCTGGTTTAGTTACTCATTTATTTTCAGTAAGATCATATGCTATATTATTGCTATATTATTTATAATGGTTCATAATGGTGCATGCTAACTAACCTTTTGAATATGTCATACGCCAAATGTTTGTTGTTCTTTGTTCAAATTTATTGACACATAAATTAGGATTGATCGATGCTGATAGTCTCTACTGAGTTCAGTGAACAAAGTACCTGTCATTAGCGTTTCAAGGGCGGTCAACTCTGTATTGCAGTATGGCTATTTTGTGGTGTGATACGTGTGGTTTATGTTGTTTATATTTCTTCCTGTTTGGATTATGCATAGTCAGTATGCATACGACCTAGGTTGGGTCAAGGGACTTCGTCTAAACAGGTAGGGGTAATTTCACTTCAAAAACATTCCAAAAAACTATCATTAAAAAGTTAACGTGTATACTTACAAGTAGCCGTGACATACCGCAACGAGTCCAGTATTTGATCAAGCAATGAAATATCATGCTTAGATTCCCATAAGTAAACAGTCGACAGGGTGTGTGGATTACAAGATTTACCAATTTAATTTACCGTGATAATATTGAGCCAATGATAATATAGAGTCATGCTATACACCCTGAAATAATTTACTGAATTGCTTTCGTATTTGAAAGTCTGTTTGGGGAAGTTAGGGGTCTTATTAGGTGCCACCATCCAGGTCAGTCGGGGTGGGAAGCAAAAGGTGGAGATTTGCCAAACAATAAATATTTCACATTCAGCCTTCGAAATTCACAGTAGTCTGCAAGCACAAGACTACTGAGTTGTCTTGTGCTGAGGACAAGTAAACGTGCAATTAAGGTAGTCTTCATCGACTTTGAGGATTTGAGGGCTATTAGTATTACACTGGACCAGTTCTCAATGCTTCAGTTTGCTACAAATCAAACCGACAGAAAATATAGACATTGTAAACATTTTTGTCTTTTCAAGCAGGACTAGCTACCATTTCTGAGGACGTGTTAAATAAGGTTCTGGATTAGTCTTGAAAAAATAATGTCTCTGCTGTATTATGAGATTCATGTGTTACTAGCAAGGTGTACAGGGTTTGAATAAAGCCTGAAATGTCAGTATGATGACACACTGATCTAATTTAGTCTTGCCCAGGCTCTTTGAATTTCCCCCCAAATGTTATTATCACCAGTGATCAGGATGACAAGTCATTGAATACAAGATCTTATTATTGGAAATAAGTGAAGATGATGTTACAATGGATAGATGTCTTTTATTGGAGACATTTACAGAATGACCAACCTCACAACTCCGATGACTTAATGTTGAAATTCTGGAATCAAAACTTAAATAAAATGTTATTTCTTGTGCTTTTTACGCTTGATAGGGTGGCCTTTCATCTTTTGATAATCAGGTCCTGTGAGGTATGGCGAGATGGTCCCCTTGGTTACGACACTGTCTTACTTACCTTTGTTCATTGTTGTTTTTTTCAGAGATGTGTTCATGGAAAAGCATTGGAAAAGTGTGATACACAAATCAATATGTGACTACTTTTTTGAAGCCCAGAATAAGGTGAGCTCGATATGCGGTGAGACTGTTATTAGTACTGAGAGTACTAGTTATGAAATTATTTTATATCACAGTAAACTACGGTTATAACGAACACGCTTATAACAAACTGACGGATATAACGAACTAACTTTTTAGACCTGACTATTTGCCGTAGTTATGCTGTATATGTGCTTATAACGAACTACTGTTATAACAAACTAAAAATAGTAGTCCCTTTGAGTTTGTTATACAAATGTTATAACCATAGTTTACTGTATATATGAAATATTACGTACAGTTACTGACAGTTGTACTTGTTACAGAATGACCTGAAAATGATTGTGAAAAAATAATAAATAAACTGTCAAATTTGGCATAAATCAATGAATAAAGGTGAATTTTCTTCTTGATAATGGAAGTTATTTTTATTTTAGGAAAGTAAACTCTTGACTGGAGTCCTATCGATGTTGTCTGTCAACGATAATATGTCGGCAGTCAATGTTAAGTTGTTGGATGTAGTCTGTCATGAGATACATGGCATCAGACTCATAAGATTCACAAAAGCACCTCAAGGTGTTATACGACGAGTGTTTAGTCGAGCTGTCCCAAGACAAACCGGGAACAACTATTTGTTTCTGTTCACGTAGTATATGATTTGTGTAAGGTGATCTTACAGACCAGAAGTAATTTTGCTCGATTTTTGTCTTCGAACTTGTGGCTAAAGTCACAGACTGTTTGCCTAAATACCTTATTCAACGTAATAAGCACCCAGGGTGCTCTCAAAATTAGAAATATAGGGGTTTCTTATTGTAATATAATTTTGGTGAAAAAAAAACAGAGTTGAAAGATTGTAAATTTCGTGGTTTATGCTGACAGCCTGAAATGATACAAAAGAAAAGTCTGTACGTATTATACACGACAGATATATTTTCCAGAATTTATATTGCCCATAATTAAGGGTGCATATAACACACGATTGCGTATAATACACGAATAAATAAGTCTTGTGTACATTGATTGGAAGGGGTGCTAATTGGGATTGTTCGCTAGCCAATATATAGCAAATATCGTAGTGGGTGCTTATTAGAGAGGGGCGCTTATTACGTCGAATACGGTAATGCATATCATGTCGGCCCCACAGAGCCTTTATCATGCACTGCTGGTGTAGGTGATTGTTGATATATCATCTGCTAAGCTAGTGGGGCTGCTGGGAAAATCTTGTGTTGTGAGAAAGTGTGTAAGCATGTGCCGGCCGGCATGACAGGTTGTTTTTATGTGAGTGGTGTAAGCTGAGGAAGAATAAAAGAAGCAATGTGTGGTTGGTTTTGGTTATTGGACTGGCATTAACAGTGATGATGTCGGTCTCTCTTTCTCAGGCCTCCTGCCCTGAGGATGTGCCGCCAGTCATCCCCACCCCCCACCACTACCTCATCAACATCTACAGGAACAACCTCTACTTCGTGGCTGTCACCACCACTGAGGGTGAGTAGGAATATCAGCATGTAGCAATTAGTACATGCTTTAATTTAAACGTTCCCACCATTCCAACATCCATATTTTTCTGTGTCCAACGGGGGCGGTCGGGTAGCCTAGTGGTTAAAGCGTTCCCTCACCACGCCGAAGACCCGGGTTCGAATCCTGTCATGGGTACAATGTGTGAAGCCCATTTCTGGTGTCCCCCCGCCGTGATATTGCTGGAATATTGCTAAAAGCGACGTAAAACCATACTCACTCACTCACTCACTCACTGTGTCAAACGGGACTAACAGTGGAGCAGACTTGCATCAGTTCTTCATGTTTATGTGTGTTGGATGTAATATTCAGCCTCCAGTACAACCCTGTCTATGTATCAGTTCCCCCGCTGTTTGTGGTGGAGTTTCTACACCGGATCTGTGACACATTCGAGGACTACTTCAGTGAATGCACCGAGTCCCAGCTCAAGGAACACTACGTTATAGTCTATGAGGTAAGGAACACAATGTTATAGTCTATGAGGTAAGTAACACAATGTTATAGTCTATGAGGTAAGGAACACAATGTTATAGTCTATGAGGTAAGGAACACTACGTTATAGTCTATGAGGTAAGGAACACTACGTTATAGTCTATGAGGTAAGGAACACAATGTTATAGTCTATGAGGTAAGGAACACAATGTTATAGTCTATGAGGTAAGGAACACAATGTTATAGTCTATGAGGTAAGCAACACAATGTTATAGTCTATGAGGTAAGGAACACAATGTTATAGTCTATGAGGTAAGGAACACAAAGTTATAGTCTATGAGGTAAGGAACACAATGTTATAGTCTATGAGGTAAGGAACACAATGTTATAGTCTATGAGGTAAGGAACACAATGTTATAGTCTATGAGGTAAGGAACACAATGTTATAGTCTATGAGGTAAGGAACACAATGTTATAGTCTATGAGGTAAGGAACACAATGTTATAGTCTATGAGGTAAGGAACACAATGTTATAGTCTATGAGGTAAGGAACACAATGTTATAGTCTATGAGGTAAGGAACACAATGTTATAGTCTATGAGGTAAGCAACACAATGTTATAGTCTATGAGGTAAGGAACACAATGTTATAGTCTATGAGGTAAGGAACACAATGTTATAGTCTATGAGGTAAGGAACACAATGTTATAGTCTATGAGGTAAGGAACACAATGTTATAGTCTATGAGGTAAGGAACACAATGTTATAGTCTATGAGGTAAGGAACACAATGTTATAGTCTATGAGGTAAGCAACACAATGTTATAGTCTATGAGGTAAGGAACACAATGTTATAGTCTATGAGGTAAGCAACACAATGTTATAGTCTATGAGGTAAGGAACACAATGTTATAGTCTATGAGGTAAGGTTTTGAGATGTGTCTTCCTCATCATGATCAGGTAGCCAGACTGACACAATACTTGAACTGCTGTACATGTATTCATGGTATTTCAATAGTAATTCTACCATGCAGACAAGGAGACTTTACGAACAGTATTCTTTTGGAATGCATAATTGCACATGTGTAAATAGGTCAGCTATCTGAGAAAGTTCCACAATGGGTCACAGGTAGTGCAACATGTTACAAATATTACTCAAGGTCAAGATTTATTATCGGAACACTATCTGAAGCACTCCATTCCAAATAACGAGAAGAGGTATCTGATCTACAGTTAGACCACCTCAAATTTGAAAACACTAAATTTGATCTCCTAAATTGGCATCAATTTTGTGCAAAATATTCCAATGTTCTATCTCCTTTACATTTAACTTTGAGGTTATGACAAAAAAGAACATGCGCAAGTGGTATAGCATCGGGTGTGTTTGGGCGAGCACTTCCAAGTTAATCGATGAGTGTATTTGGACGAGCTGTACCTAAACAAACCGAGAACAACTGTTTCCTTCTGTTCAGTTAATATGCAGTGTTATGGAAACATTGGTCAATATTGCTGGTGAGATGTGCACCTGTTGACCATTGCTGTACCCTACTATATTCAGCTCCTGGACGAGATGCTGGACAATGGCTTCCCACTGGCCGTGGAGTCAAACGTGCTGAAGGAACTCATCAAACCTCCCAACTTCCTCCGTACCATAACGGACACAGTCACCGGCAAGTCCACCAGGTCAGTTGTCCCCCCTTTTGGCCTTCACTCTTTAACTTTAGTATTACCATTCATGCTATTGTCTCCCCTGATATCCTTGACCTTGTTAGTGTTACTTTTTGTGCTGTTTTTCGTCTCCCCTTGTATCCTTGACCCTGTGCTATTCAAATTACCACCATTCCTTCTGGTGGATTGAGAAACAGGTCTCATAAATAGAGAGAGTTGTTTTGGTTTTAGTCTCCATTTCACAAATTCCAGCAGTATCACATGGGAACAAGAAAATTGGGTTTCACACAATGTGCAACCACAAGACTGCTCCACCACCTCTAGAAGTCTAAATCAACTTCTATCGGTTTGTCCTTTTGGTGATTTTAACAGAGTCACCACATGGGGACTCCGGGTTAGAATAGTTCCCCAGCAACCTATGTTGGTTGTAAGAAACCACTAAATGGATCAGGCTGTCAGATTAGGTTGATTTTGTGTCATCGTACCCAGACCTCATGGATCGATGCTCACAGTACCAATCACTGGATTGTCTGGTCCAGACTCAACTGTTTGCAGGCTGTCGTCATATAGCTGGAATAGTGCTGAGTGCGGCAGTAAGCAACACGCAAAACAAAACTAAAACAAGAAGCAACCAAAGCTAGCATCATGAATATCTCCATGTTCCACTGGTGCATGAAGAGGTGGGTAAGAATTCTCCATGGTATTTATGAGGGCTGTGTATTGGCCTAACATTTGTATTGCAGTATATTGTGATACAGGTATCTGTATTGTAATATACCGGGAGCTACAGTGTTTGACAGTGATTGGCACTGATTGCACATACAGATCCTAGTTTTTACATACTGAAGTAAATATAAATCATGGTCAGTCGCTGCCATTTTGTAGTCATGGAAACATCATTCGTGAATGAATTTCTCTGTAGATACAAACAATATTGATACAATACAATGTGTAAAACATATAATGATCTTAGAACCCAATTAATAGCACCAATATATTTTACCTATCCTACCAGACACAAATTTAATGTATTAGATGGTTTGTTGTTTAACGCCGCACTCAGCATTATTCCAGCTATATGACGGCGGTCTGTAAACAATCGAGTCTGGACCAGACAACCCAGTGATTGATATCATGAGCATCGATCCACGCAATAGGGATTGATGACATGTATCAACCAAGTCAGTGAGCCTGATGACCCGATCCCGTTAGTCGCCTTTTACGACAAGCATAGTCGCATTTTACGCCATGCATGGGTTGCTGAAGACCTTAATGTCGTCCACTAACAAATACAAATCTAAAACCTATCGATGTACATATATAGAGCAATGTGTATCAGAAACAACTGGTACCCTGAGTCTCCGACTATCTGAAATTACCATGGTATCATTGGCCTATGGCCTACACTACTAAATGAATAAAGTTGATAAATACAATACAAATAAGAACAAAAAAATGTTTTGCCAATATACACGAACACAGAAAAAATATTGCAATAGATATCATTTGAAAAGCGTATTGAGGTATACAGTCATACAGGCCTAGTATTTCTGATCCGCTCTGCCTGCAGCGTGAGTGCCACTCTGCCCACTGGTCAGCTGTCCAACATTCCCTGGCGCCGGACTGGGGTCAAGTACACGAACAACGAGGCCTACTTCGATGTGATCGAGGAAATTGATGCCATCATTGACAAGTCCGGCTCGACCGTCATCGCGGAGATACAGGGATATGTATGCATAATCTGAGTCTTTAAACTGACAATTTGTTATGAAGTATAATTTTGTATTCATATCTCAATTGCGTATATAATTCAACTTGTTCGCGTCGGTATATGGCTGTAATAATCTGATGCAATGTTAAATTTTAACTCACTCACTCAGTTTTAAGCTGACAGAATTTGGCGAATTTATGGCCATGACAGTTCAAAGAACGGGTCACACAAAGTTATTTTCTTCATCTTTAGGTACTTGAGAATGGGTTTGGATGAATATCTACTACTTCATTTTTTGTGGTCTAAGTGATATAAATTTGAAATGAGCTCACTTTTCCTCATATTTGAAAGTGATGGCTGCTCAGGGGCTGATATTCTGTCTCAAGTCAGCACAAGATGTCCGTAGAAATCCCAGTGGGAATGAAGACAATCAATTCATGATATAGTTATGACCAATGTGATGGCTTGGTCAAGGTGACTTGTCTTTCACTGATAACAGGACCGATAAAGTGAAATGCTTATTGTCACAATATTGCATTGGATCAATGTTAAAATAGCTCTGAAATTAATAGGTTAAAATCTTGAAAAATCCCAATTTTGAACAAAGAAATATTTTCCAAATTTATATGCCATTCCAAGGGCACTTAGTTTTGAATCCTAGATGAATCCTTTGGCCTAAAGTAAGTGAAGAGTGTCCAGACTGTCGATGTTTAACTTGTCATTACAGTCCATTGATAGTTTGATCACTCATTTCCAGTCTGCTATCTGTTGGGTTTGATCATGTTTTTCTTTTCCCACCAGATTGACTGTTTGATCAAACTGAGTGGGATGCCGGATCTCACCTTGTCCTTCATCAACCCTCGTCTCCTGGATGATGTCAGCTTCCATCCATGTGTCCGATTCAAGAGATGGGAGGTGAGGGTTATCCGTCACAGATCTTTACATGATGACCCGCGAAGATTTAGGTTAGAATAGGTCTTCAGCAACCCATGGTTGCCGTAATAAGTGACTACGCTTGTCGTAAGATGCAACTTATTGGATCAGGTGGTCAGGCTAGCTGACTTGAATGATGCATGTCCTTGTATCCTAATTGCATAGAAAGATGCTCATGATGTCAATCATTGGATTGTGTGGTCCAAGCTCAATTATTAACAGACCACCGTCATATAGCTTGAATATTGGTGAGTGCGACGTTAAAAAACAAACAAACAAAACCAGGCAACTGGTAGAGATCTCTGGTTAGGATGGGTCCCCAACCGGTGGAGTTCTCTGGTTAGGATGGGTCCTCAACCGGTGGAGATCTCTGGTTAGGATGGGTCCCCAACCGATGGAGATCTCTGGTTAGGATGGGTCCTCAACCGGTGGAGATCTCTGGTTAGGATGGGTCCCCAACTGGTGGAGATCTCTGGTTAGGATGGGTCCTCAACCGGTGGAGATCTCTGGTTAGGATGGGTCCCCAACTGGTGGAGATCTCTGGTTAGGATGGGTCCCCAACTGGTGGAGATCTCTGGTTAGGATGGGTCCCCAGTAACTATGCTGGTCGTACAACGTGACCTTGGGCTTGATGCTCAGGCTCGGTGAATCATCTTTCGTGTCATCATACCCTGAAGGTGTGGCACGTTGGTCATGATATCAATCACTGGTTATTATTATTTACAGACCACCATCTATTAGCTGGAATATAGCTGAGTGTGGCGTTTAACAATAAAGAAACAAGACTTATATTGGGATGGTGAGCCCCCACTCAAGTTTTTTCACCAAGTTTTATGCTTTCATTTCAGAGTGAGAGAATCTTGTCATTTGTGCCGCCTGATGGCCACTTCCGGCTGATGTCGTACCACATAGGAACCCAGAAGTGAGTGCTTCCTGTTGCACGGCCTCTGTGGTCTGGTGGTAGAGCGTCCCCCCGAAGAGAGGAAGGTCCGGGGTTCGATCCCCGGACGCGTCATACCAAAAGACGTTAAATGGTGGTACTTGTTGTTACCCTGTCTGGCGCTCGGCATTAAGGGGTTAAAACAAGGGCTAGTCGGCTCGGAGTCAGTATACTGTGTCTGAGTGGGGTATTCATGTTAAACTGCGGCATGGTATCTCAGTGGCCGAGCACAAAAGATCAGCATCAGTCCAGACTAGTACAAGCAGCCACACACACACGCAGACACACACTTTTTCACTACTCATTAGTGTTTGGTGTAACAGCCATGATTATTTTACGGGCACCAATTTGGTGTCGTACCGTGTAAACACAAAATGGCAACATGTGCTGGAGTTACACGCGCGACCAATCATCGTAGAAAAAACAACGCAAGATAAACATATTTTTATTGCTTATATAAGGTTTGTGTGTGCACTTGTGATGTGACTTGTTTGATAGGCATTTAGAAGTTGGAGTACTAAGTGATAACGGTGTTAGAACCTACACCGAAACGTCGCTCTTAATTGTAATAAAGAAGTTGTTCATCCATAAATTTCTTATCCTTACTTACTTGTGATGTGCTTCATTCCAGGTCGCCTTATACACGGAGTATAGGATTTTGGGTTGATTTTGAAAGCGTGTACAGGGGGGGTCGTCTTATACGTGGGGTCACCTTATACACACCGATACACTGTAAACAGAACTGTTAATTAGGTTATTTGAGGTAGTAATGAATGTTTTATTCTATTTTCAGTATTGTTGCCATTCCAATTTATCTCCGACACAATATATCGTTCCGAGACGGAAACTCAGGCAGGTTTGATGTCACCATTGGACCGAAACAGACCTTGGGAAAAACAGTGAGCAAAATAGGCAGTGGTTTTCAGCCTGTTTAATGTTGATAATGATTACCGTATTCGACGTAATAAGCGCCCCTCTCTGATAAGCGCCCATGGCGATATTTGCTAATATATTTGCCAATGAACAATCCCAATTAGCACCCCTTCCGATTGATCAATGTACACAAGACTTATTTATGCGCCTATAATACGCACTCGTGTGTTATATGCACCCTTAATTAATGGCAATTAAATTCTGAAAAACATATCTTTCGTACATAAACTTTTCAGGCTGTCAGCATGAACCACAAAATTTATCTTTCAACTCTGTTGTTTTCACCAAAATAATATTCTAATAAGAGCCCCCTATATCTAATTTTGAGGGCGCCCTTTGCGCTTATTACGTCAAATACGGTATGTATGAAGTTCGATAAATGATTGTCAGAACATTGTCATTTTTTTTCCTCTCTGCTGACCAATGTCAACTGTGAAGGAAGCATTTGCCGTCATCCCTTGTATCATCACATCGCATTATATGTACCATACATATATATGTACCAGTGTTTTCTTCAAGGGTTGATTTCACTGCTGGCCCGTTGGCCCGTGGCCTGGTAAAATTACAAAGGGCTTGGTGAAATGTAAAGTAGATGGCACGTCTGGCTGGTCAAATTACATTAAGTAATACGTTACCACTGTTATACCGAGGCTGTTGTCTCCCACAACTGCTGCTATAGCGAAATCTACCACAGAGATCTCAATTACCTCATGCAGCACGTGCGTAGCCACCCAGCTGCCATGTGACACCCTTCACTCTTCGTCTGCTTAGCAAGACGTGTTTCTCCTGCTGAAGCGTTCCTTGAAGATTTGGTGATATTTATTATAGTTTATTCTCTAATAAACTGTGCTTTTATGGGGCGTTGCGGTAGCTACGCTTGGTTATAATTTTCCCGCCAAACGAAAAATTTTTCCCGCCCTTTTTTCTATATACTTGCGGGGTTTCGCGTATGCACGTTGTGTTTTACGTTTCCCCTGTTCTTGTATGTTTTGGGGGTTAACATCACTTATTTCTTTAATAAAAGTTATATCTGTATGTTATATGTTCACATTGCTCGTTTATTTTCTTGTGAAAATGTTCGTTTGTGAATCATTGTGGTGCGTGCGTTGTAACCATGTTTTGTTCTTTGTTTATAGCAAACAATCAATGTCTGACATGGATATGTCCCCAGTATCCACCCCCTCTACCCCTGCTCCTCGGAGTTGTGGGGTGTGCAGAAAGTTTTTGTCGTCCCGGGATCCCCACGATCGTTGCCCGCGGTGCAGGGTTCCTTGCGGGGACACCCGGTGCATCCTGTGCGAGGTCTGGGGCCTGCGGAGTTTGAGCGGTACCGGCTGTACGTACAGTCCGTCTCCACCCCTGTGGTGGCCGGTTCGTCCGGTTGGGGTCCCCGTGCGGGTACCACCTCCTCGGCTGCGGCGGATCCCCTTGCGGCCCTCGGGCTGTCTGGGGATTCCGTCGCCGCATTGTTGTCGAAACTTGTGGTCTCCAAGCTGGCGGCCTTATCGCAAGATAGGCCGCTGGCTGTTCCGTCCCCGGCCTCTTCGGTGGCCGCGGGGTCGGACGCGGGGTCCACCGGTAAAGCGGCGGATCTCTTGGCGGCCCGTGTGCTGTCCGGGGATTCCGTCGCTGCATTACTTGCATAACTTGTGGACTCCAAGCTGGCGGCCTTATCTCAGGATAGGCCGCTGGCTGTTCCGTCCCCGGCCACTTCGGTGGCCGCGGGGTCCACCGGTACGGCGGCGGCTCCCGTGGTCACCGGTCCTTCCCCCGAACCGTTGCTCCCGCTATGGGTTTAGGACCGCGTGGCCATGGTTTATGACCTCTTTGAGGACATGCCCCGGCCAGTACCGCGGGGAATCCACGACTGTGGGTTCCTCCGAGGTATACGATGAGTCTTCCGACACGGCTTTCCCCGCATCCACCTTGCTGCGCGGTTTCAAGCCTTCCTTCCTTGCACCAGCTGGACGCCCTCGCTCGGCACTCCATGTCTCACGGAGACACTTACTTGGCTGCAGCGGCCCGTCTGGTCGAAGGTTCTCCCACGGACCGTGACCAGCGCATTTACAACTGCCTGCTCAGTTTAAATGCTTCCCTGGAGTACGTTGCCGAGGACTCTCGGCACACACTTGCTCTTGTTGGGTCCCTGCATAGGCGCCTGGGTGCCGCTCCTAACCGGAGCGCGCCCCAGGCTGCTGCGGCCGGTAGGTCTAAGGGGTCGGGTTCTTCTTCCTCTGGGAAGTAGCCCCGCCCTGAGGGCTCCGGTATGGGCAATCAGCTGCCCTTTCGCGGGAAGACGGGGAACTGGGGGAAGCCCAAGTCGTCGACGGACGGCAAGGGCCCCTCCAGGTGACTCTCATTGGAGGGGTTCGTATGCCGACAGCGCCAACTTCGGTTGGCCCTTAGGCGAACCCGAGTCACTTGGCCCTGGACAGTTGCGCCTGCCGCAACCTGTCAGGGCCCCCTCTCCTTCCCCAGTGGGAGCCAGACTCCAGACTTACTGGGAGAATTGGGAACAAGTGTTCGACGACCCGTGGGTGATCAACACGATTCGGTACGGCTATCGGCTTGATCTCAAAGCAAATCCGCCGCTCACCGTTGCCCCGTTGGCAGGTTTCGATTCGGAAACCGATCTTCCCATCCTCGCCGATGCCATCGGCAGGTTGGTGGAGAAGGGGCAGTACGGGAGTTAGCTCTACCAGACATAACACCGGGGTTTTACTCCAGGATATTTCTCGTTCCCAAGTAGGACAGTGCCGAACTCAGAATGATTCACACGTCCGCTCCCTGGCTGTTCCCCCCGGTTAACCACCCCCATAGTGGGGTTCCTCCACAGGAGGGGTGTCCGGTACTTCGCGTACCTGGACGACTCGCTAGTAGCAAATCGAATGACGGACACCCTGTCACGCCATCTCGTTTTCGCACGTCGGCTCTTGGAGCAATTTGGGTGGATTATCAATCTCCCCAAGAGCGAGTTAACCCCTTCTCAGAACTTGCTGTTCATCGGAGGTCGGTTCAACACGGTGTCCCATCCCCTCTTTGTCCCCCCAGACCGGTGGCACAAAATTCAGGCGATGATTGCCAAAGTCTTAGCGGTGCAACAGACTGTTCACTTTTGGGAACAGCTGTTAGGGCTACTTGTATCAGCCCAGGACTGCACCGCACGGGGTCGTCTCCAACTCCGCCCGCTGCATCGGTTTTTAATCCAGTTGTTAGCAACGGAGGTGAACAGTGCGACCGTCGCCCTCCCGGATCGGCTCCGACCGCATCTGGAGTGGTGGACGGTCCCTTACATTGTCTTATCAGGAGTCTCTATGCGGCCCTACTGGGCCACGTTGACCCTGTATACAGACGCCTCTCTAGTGGGCTGGGGCGCCCATCTAAAGGGGGAGGTGAGCTCGGGGCTGTGGTGCATAGACGAACTAGGTCTTCACATCACTTGGATCTTTCCTTGGTGTTGCAATCACTTACGGAAGCTCCGTATGAACCCTTGCATAGTGCTTTGTTCTGGCATGTGACTTGGAAAACAGCATTTCTCCTCTCCTTTGCCACGGCGGCACGTGTATCCGAAATTCATGCACTCGATGTCGCCAAGGTGCGATTCGATAGGGGTGACGAAGGAGCGGTCCGCCTGGGCCTGCTCATGGGCTTCGTCGCCAAGAATCAGAGAGTCGGGCAAACGGAGAGAGAATTCACTGTAAGATCACTCAAAGAAATCTTACATCCTGCTGATACTGAGGACAGAGCGCTGTGTCCGGTTAGGGCCCTTAAGTATTATCTTAAGGCTTCGAATGAACGTAGACAAGGGCGTGACCGTCTGTTCATATCGTGTAACCCTAATCGCACGGTTGACATAACTCGCAACTCGATTGCGTTGTGGCTTCGTTCTGTCATCAATCTGGCGTACCGGTCTCGGGGGTTACCGGTAGCGGGGTCAAACCCGCACGAGATCAGGGCGCTAGCGGCAACATTTGCCCTACACTCGAATATCTCTGTTCGCAGAATATTACGAGGTTGTTACTGGCGTTCTGACTCGGTTTTTGCCAATCATTACCTCAAACAGGTCGCTGATGCCGTCGTGGAGAGTGTGCACCGTCTTGGCCCGCGGATCGCGGCGCAAGCGGGCACCTAAGGGGTGTGCCCAGCGCAATTCCGAACTCCTCAGGCGTCTGACCTTGCACGGTGGTCAATCTGGGTCTACTCCATTGTTCCCACTGCCGTGGGTACAGGAGTTGGGGTCCCGCAAACCAGCGCACTCACACCACAGGTGAGGGCGGCTTTTTGTGTGCTTTGTCCTTATTTGTATTTTGACAATTATGTCTTTAATTGTCTGTCGTGTATCCCAACCTTGTGATGCATGCTTACAAATACTGGAATTAGGTCACGCGCCTAATGCATACTTTAAGTAGGCTTGCTCTGGGATATACGGTCTGAATGAAATTAATTTCCCTCTTTTCGACTGTTTAACCTGATCTAAGATTAAGCTCACGCGGATACAGTGTTCTCATCCGCTGCGGCGATGAAATACCTATCCAGTGGGGCCGTTTGGAGTCACCAATCGTTTTGGCAATGACGATTGAGCCTTACGGTATGCGCTTGACAGTGCTTTGGTATTCCTATAGGGTAACGCCTAGCTAGGTGCATGCGCATCGAGTGCTTCCGCCTTGGTGTTTACTTCCGCTGGTCGGAAGGAACGCTAGCAGTCAGGATTCGGGTTGTAGGTGCTCCCCACCGCCTACTGTGGTAGTCAGCCTCGGTATAACAGTGGTAACGTATTACTTAATGTAATTTGTAGAATTTTCTATTCGGAATATTCTATAAGTAATACGTTACCACTGGGCTGCTGCCCGCCCGTCCGTCCCCCTAGCACTTGCTCTCGCAGGAGACAAGAGTGAAGGGTGTCACATGGCAGCTGGGTGGCTACGCACGTGCTGCATGAGGTAATTGAGATCTCTGTGGTAGATTTCGCTATAGCAGCAGTTGTGGGAGACAACAGCCTCGGTATAACAGTGGTAACGTATTACTTATAGAATATTCCGAATAGGAAAATTCTACAAAATTTCACCCCTTCTGTGTATATGTTTAATTTTTATCCCCCGCCGCGCGAAAGCGCAAGGCGGGGGATATAGTATTCACGACCGTCCGTACGTCCCACCTGTTTGTTGCCGCAATATCTCAAGAACTAAACACTGGATTGTCTTCATATTTGGAACTATGGTGTATATACAGACTCCGCAGACACCAGTCGGTTTTGGTGACCTTGACCCCATTTTCAAGGTCACAGCAGGCATATCTGCTTTTGGAGTTGGAAAACGGTGTTGCCGCGATATCTCAAGAACTAAACACTGGATTGTCTTCATATTTGGAACTATGGTGTATATACAGACTCCGCAGACACCAGTCGGTTTTGGTGACCTTGATCCCATTTTCAAGGTCACAGCAGACAAATCTGCTTTTAGAGTTGGAAAACGGTGTTGCCGCGATATCTCAAGAACTAAACACTGGATTGTCTTCATATTTGGAACTATGGTGTATATACAGACTCCGCAGACACCAGTCGGTTTTGGTGACCTTGATCCCATTTTCAAGGTCACAGCAGACAAATCTGCTTTTAGAGTTGGAAAACGGTGTTGCCGCGATATCTCAAGAACTAAACACTGGATTGTCTTCATATTTGGAACTATGGTGTATATACAGACTCCGCAGACACCAGTTGGTTTTGGTGACCTTCATCCCATTTTAAAGGTCACAGCAGGCAAATCTGCTTTTGGAGTTGGAAAACGGTGTTGCCGCGATATCTCAAGAACTGTACACTGGATTGTCTTCATATTTGGAACTATGGTGTATATACAGACTCCGCAGACACCAGTCGGTTTTGGTGACCTTGACCCCATTGTCAAGGTCACAGCAGGCAAATCTGCTTTTGGAGTTAGAAAACGGTGTTGCCGCGATATCTCAAGAACTAATCGCTGGATTGTCTTCATATTTGTAACTATAGTGTATATACAGACACCGCATACACCTGTCAGATTTGGTGACCTTGACCCCATTTTCAAGGTCACAGCAGGCAAATCTGTTTTTGGAGTTGGAAAACGGTGTTGCCACAATATCTCAAGAACTAATCGCTGGATTGTCTTCATATTTGGTACTATGGTGTACAGGCGGGGGATATTTCGTCACTCTGTGACAAATACTTGTTTTAATTGGACACTGCTTGTGAATCATGTAATTTTGATGAGAAAATAGTTAGGTGGGATGGGGTCATGTGTATGGTTAATTCAAAGAATGACATCTCGGTAGAATGGCCAGCATTTTGTAATGTTGTGTACAACAACATCATTATTTGCTCATAAATCATCACGAAATGAGGCAAATGGAAGCCAAGATTTGAGGGTGAGGAGTTCTAAAATTACCAAGCCCAACTAGGTGGCTATATGACCTCAGATTCGGCCACTTCGGGGCCTCCACCATTTAGTTGTAGGCCAGTTTGGAGAAAGGCCAGTAACTTTTATAAGGAGCAATATCTGCTGGCTACATACAAATTTGTTGTAAAATGTACCAGTTACATGTAGGATTGACAAGACATGTACATGTACCGCAATAGGTAAATCATCAGTCAGTCTCCAACCTGAAGAAACAGTGGTGTACATATCTCTTTAACATTTATAAAGAGATATGGTTTCTTTGCTCCTAAATAGGCATTATATGAAAAATAATAACAAATAAGAACATTTCTGTATTTTCTGCCATGGGATAAAGTGAACTTGTGCCACTTGCACAAAGCGATCTTAGCACTAAGATGATCTTAACTCCCATACTTTAACATAGGCTTACAATAGTCGTAGCGCTAAGATCGCTTTGTGCAAGTGGGCCCAGGTGCCATTGCTATTTAGGAATTAAAACATTGTAACACCACCCTACAGAGACAGTAACATGTTCAAATGTTTTATATTTCTTTTGTTATCCCATTTCAGTGATGTAAATGTATTTTTAACATAGTTATGGATCAAAGACTGAGTTATTTAAGTCAGCTGTAATTGTGTGTTGCAGATAGAGAATGTGACACTGGAGGTGCCATTCCCAAAGTCCGTCCTGAACGTCACGCTCTCCACCAGTCAGGGGAAGTACACGTTTGACCCTGTCACCAAACTCATGACGTGGGATGTCGGCAAGATCGATGCATCTAAATTGCCAAATATCAAAGGCAATGTAAGCAAGGATACTTTTCTACAGTCTTAACTGAAACAACCCGTGAAGATCTCAGTTACAATAAGTCTTCAGCAACCCATGCTTGCCGTAAAAGGTGACTAACAGAATCGGATGGTCAGGCTTGCTGACTTGGTTGATGCATGTCATTGTATCCCAATTGAGTGGATCGATGCTCATTATGTCAATCACTGGATTGTCTGGGCCATACTCGATTTTTTACAGACCGCCTTTATATAGCTGGAATATTGCTGAGTGTGGCGTTAAACAACAAACAAACAAAGTTCACTGAAACATACATTGGTTCTAGGGTCATCACATTCTGTGTTATAACATGTTTTACTTGATACAAAGAGTATGCTTGATCTTGAGTTTCCATTCAGGATTGGAGTCGTATCACAGCAACCTATGTAAGAGTTGACAGATTGGCTGGTCAGACTTGGTGACTTGGTTGACTGTGGTGTGGCCTCGTAGTTCGAGCATTGGCTCGTCACACCGAAAACCAGGGTTGATCCCCAAAATTGTTAAGACACATCGTGTCCATTCTTGGTGTCTTAGGGCTGAAATAATGCTGAAAGTGTGAATATAACTCAGATTCTTCTCTGTGAGAGAGATTTTTGCTCTTCTGGAGCCAAGGGAATCATTGAAAGACTTTTGTTTGGGTTGGTTGTTTTCTCAGTGTGTTGCAGTGGATGCTTCAGTGGTGTGAACATTCAGCTTGTGTTTTCAGATTAGTCTACAAACGGGTGCTGCTATCCCTGAGTCCAACCCTGTGTGTACGGTAAGACAGTTGTTCCAGCCCCATGCTTCCTGCTTCCTGTGAGACTCGGGGACAGCATGTGTCACCAGGGTTTCTCAGTAAACCAGTATCAAAATATTGATGTGCAATACTCGACTCACAATTGGCCTTCCCCACGTATTGATATGCAATACTTGTCACCATAAGCCTTCCCCACATATTGATATGCAATACTTGTCACCATAAGCCTTTCCCACATATTGATATGCAATACTTGTCACCATAAGCCTTCCCCACATATTGATATGCAATACTTGTCACCATAAGCCTTCCCCACATATTGATATGCAGTACTTGAGTCACCATAAGCCTTTCCCACATATTGATATGCAATACTTGAGTCACCATAAGCCTTCCCCACATATTGATATGCAATACTTGTCACCATAAGCCTTCCCCACGTATTGATATGCAATACTTGAGTCACCATAAGCCTTTCCCACATATTGATATGCAATACTTGTCACCATAAGCCTTCCCCACATATTGATATGCAATACTTGTCACCATAAGCCTTCCCCACATATTGATATGCAGTACTTGAGTCACCATAAGCCTTTCCCACATATTGATATGCAATACTTGAGTCACCATAAGCCTTCCCCACATATTGATATGCAATACTTGTCACCATAAGCCTTCCCCACGTATTGATATGCAATACTTGAGTCAACATAAGCCTTTCCCACATATTGATATGCAATACTTGTCACCATAAGCCTTCCCCACATATTGATATGCAGTACTTGTGTCACCATAAGCCTTTCCCACGTATTGATATGCAATACTTGTCACCCATCCACACACCCCACCCCCCTTTATTTTTAAGAAAATTGGCTACATAGACTAATGTGTGGAAATTTTCTGACTAATGCATATATAGCCAGTTGACGACTCATGAACCCCTAACTCACTCAAGTGTATTTTTCAGGTGACATTTACAATAAGTCAGCTGGCTGTGTCGGGAATCAAAGTGAATCGGCTGGACATGTATGGCGAGGTAAGACAACATCTTCGTTAACTGTACACAGTACACTCCTTGTCTTACACAACCTTCTGTCAAACAGGAATAGCTAGATCAGTCTGACACTGTTGGTCTAACATTGCCTTCCGTCAAACAGCAATAGCTAGATCAGGCTGACAGTGTTGGTCTAATGTAACCCTCTGTCAAACAGGAATAGGTAGGTCAGTTTGACACTCCTGGTCTAACATTGCCTTCTGTCAAACAGGAATAGCTGGATCAGTCTGACAGTGTTGGTCTAATATAGTCTTCTGTCAAACAGGAATAGCTAGATCAGTCTGACAGTGTTGGTCTAACATTGCCTTCTGTCAAACAGGAATAGCTAGATCAGTCTGACACTGTTGGTCTAACATTGCCTTCTGTCAAACAGGAATAGCTAGATCAGGCTGACAGTGTTGGTCTAACATTGCCTTCTGTCAAACAGGAATAGCTAGATCAGTCTGACACTCCTGGTCTAACACAGCCTTCTGTCAAACAGGAATAGCTAGATCAGGCTGACACTGTTGGTCTAATATAGTCTTCTGTCAAACAGGAATAGCTAGATCAGTCTGACACTGTTGGTCTAACATTGCCTTCTGTCAAACAGGAATAGCTAGATCAGTCTGACACTGTTGGTCTAACATTGCCTTCTGTCAAACAGGAATAGCTAGATCAGTCTGACAGTGTTGGTCTAACATTGCCTTCTATCAAACAGGAATAGCTAGATCAGGCTGACACTCCTGGTCTAACAAAGTATTCGGTCAAACAGGAATAGCTAGATCGGTCTGACAGTGTTGGTCTTACATTGCCTCCTGTCAAACAGGAATAGCTAGATCAGTCCGACAGTGTTGGTATAACATTGCCTCCTGTCAAACAGGAATAGCTAGATCAGTCTGACACTGTTGGTCTAACATTGCCTTCTGTCAAACAGGAATAGCTAGATCAGGCTGACACTGTTGGTCTAACATTGCCTTCTGTCAAACAGGAATAGCTAGATCAGTCTGACACTCCTGGTCTAACAAAGTATTAGTTCAAACAGGAATAGCTAGATCAGGCTGACACTGTTGGTCTAACATTGAACCTGTCAGAAAGGAATAGCCATGTTTGGCCGAAACTCCTTGTCTAACGTAACGCTCTGTTAAACACTCCATTGAACTCCCTGAACTAAAAGATATCACAGACATTAAACAGATGCCCCTCAGCTAAGGATATCAACACAACAAAGACCCCCATCAGTGTAAATAATTTGATTTTAGAAATTGTTATACCTTGGTTTCAGTTTGTGCAGTTCATCCAAGCTCAAAATTCTGTTTAATACAATATGGTTTATTTTTTTAGTTCTTCCTTTTCTTTGGCTGATACATGTATTTACTAATTCATGGCAGGTGCTTTTTGTGTTACCATGGTTACAGGAAGCCTGTTGTAGCGTTTTCTGTATTTTTCTAAAATGTTTTCACTTCTATGCCTTTCTTTTTGACATTTAACATGCTTTCTGTTGGAAGATATCAATATTCAGTGTCTGTGTTTGGAAATTGGCCAGGTTTAGAAACAATAATTTATATACATTACCCTGTACACAATAATGATATGCTGTCTATTGTGTGTATATTACACATGTTAAATAACAAGGGAAGTTTGTTTAATGAAGGTGTTAATGGCATGAGTTCCAGAGTTGTGCTTTAGATCCATGTTTCATTATAACACAACAGTTGTGTGCAAACAGTATCTGTCGACTTACACAAAAGGTTGACATGAAACCTCTGATGGACCAGTCGGAATAAAGTATTTTCCAAATTCATGGTCATCTTTCATTTACGGATAAATAATGGGAAAAAAAAAGACTTAGAGAAAATCATCTGCACTGACCTTTTTGTCATGGTGTAGAAAAACGCCTGTTCTATTAAGATTCCAAGATGTCAACTATCCATTTTTGTCCTTCCATAACTCAGTGCTACAGTGTTTAAATGTCTAGTCAGGCCACACAAAGAAATGTTTCTCATTGCTGTGTCTTCATTTTAAACCAAGCCGCTAAATAATTTAAATTTTCTGGTTCCAAATTCAGCCATTCCTAATTTTCTGAATTTCAGATATTAGTCTTCAGTTTGTCTTCTTTTGTTCTTTGTCAGAAAACAAAACATTGTCCAAAACGTGGCGAAAAAACCCTGCTCCTCTTGCCATTTTTACAATCTGGAATTGCTAAGAAACATTATTTTGTATGTGTAGCCTAAACCTGAATTATTGATAAAAAAGACCCTAAGAACACGATGTACTGTAAGTGAAATATAAATTAAAGCAATAGATATCTAAGGCGTAATAAAATAATTATTAGAATCACTATGAAACTCTAAGCTTCCCACATTTGGTTGTTGCCAAGTACTTACAGAAAATTTGTGTTCCAATCTTGCTTTGTTTGATAAAGTATACGATGTTCATGTCCTACAAAACATTCATCCTTTGTTTGAATCACATCAGTTTACGCAGATACCTGGAACAGTTTAAGATAGTTAGAAAAATATGCCTCCTCCCTGAAAAACCCTTAAAGATTCCAGAATAGAATAGGTCTTCAGCAACCCATACTTGCCGTAAAAGGTGACTATGCTTGTCGTAAATGGCGATTAACGGGATCGGGTGGTCAGGCTCGCTGACTTGGTTGATGCATGTCATCGATCCCAAATGCGTGGATCGATGCTCATGATATTAATCACTGGATTGTCTGGTCCAGACTCGATTATTTACATTCGCCGTCATATAGCTGGAATATTGCTGAGTGCGTTGTTAAACAACAAACAAACCAAACCTCCCTGAAAATTATGGATGAAATCTTACAATTTCTAGTGGCCTACTAAGAAAAAGGATTTCTAGGTTGTGAGGAATGTTTCCTTGGCTGCAGTAGCTTCTCGGGTTTGTGTATGGGAGTACGTGACCCACACAGACCTGGCTTCGGAGGGCGGCTGTACGTTCTAACCTTTGATTGGGTTATTCCTGTTCATCTCTTACTAATTACCAGCTCATTATGTTTCACTTCATCATGTCATGATTACCCTGTCATCCCACACTTGCTATTTTTTCAATTTTCACGAATACTTGTCTTTGTACTTGAAAGATGATTTGGTCAGTGTGTAATTTTTGTCGGAGTTGTTTTTGTACCCTATTAAAAGATATTTTAAACTCAGGAACAAAAAAGTAGTTATCGGCAGATCCAGAAGTGTGAAAAATGGGATGCTGACAACCGAAGTGACAATGTGAATAAACACACTTGGTTGAAGGACATTGCTGGGAAAATGAGGTGTTTACGCCAATTTGATACCTCACTGCAAGATCTGACAAACCCTATTGAGGATTCTACTGTGGAAGGACCAGGTGAACCCTGAATGAACTTTGGCCACCAATCAAAACTTAGGAGGTGTCGTATTTTCAGGCAATCAGATGCACCTTTTAAAATAATTCAAACTCAATCTTTATTTTTGTCAAATTGATCTGTTGTCAGTGGCAGTTTGTAGGTGTTAATTTCTTCTCCCATCCCTGTCCCTAAACAAAATGAAAGCCATGTTGCGACCTTGATTTTCTTCATTTGGAACTGCCCATTTGCATTCGTTATCCTGCTAAAGAAATCAAACATGCTGTTCCAAATGTTTTGCTCAATGGTACAAAGAATTTTGTTCTCCTGACAGATCTTGACGGAGCAATGTATCGAATTGTAGTAAGAGGTCTAATAATTAGAAGATCATCTTGTAAACAAATGCAGCACCATATATGTATCATCAAGCTGCTATCTCAGAAAAGTCAGGTTGCCAAGCATCATAATTTGATGAATATTAGGAAATTCTGCAAATGAATGCATAATACAATAATCTACTGTGCTGTGGGTAGTGCTCCCTTGATGGCATCGTTAGGACGTGTTGGAGATTGTTGATGTCAGCTGTTCAGATCAATAAGCCACTACTCATGTAAACACTGACCAAATCTTTAATCAAGCACAGATACATATATATATTTATATTATATAATGATAATCATGATAATCATGCCGAGTTCATGTCTTCCCACAGATACTTATTCCGGATTTTAAAAAACATAAATAAAAAATGGATTGCTGTATTAACATCAACGTCCTCTTTTCAGTGCATGCAGATAACACTCCTTGATAACTGGCAATATTTCATTTGCAAGGTCTTCTGCAGATGCCAGTGATTAAAACACTTCAAATTGTCATGTAAGAAAGTATTAATCATACCGGTCGGGCCACATTTGAAATTGATAATAATAGGCCATTTTTCGGTCAAGGAATTATCATCTGCAAGGAAGACATGAAAGCGAAAATGATGTTCTGTATTAAATTGGTAGTTTTGGTTGTATATGAGCCTCAGTTTTAAGAATTTTGCCTTAAACAGGGTGATCAAAAAGTGAGTACCTGCTTCCTCTCTTGCTGTGAATGTTATATCTTCCCTAACTGTCCTCTTGACACTAACTGTGGGGCGTTTAGCATGGGCGGGACGCCGAGGGGGACGTGTTGGTGTGGAGACATTGACAAGTCCTGGGGGAGTCCCGACTCGGATGTCGTCGGCGGGGATTTGTTCATGTCTTCTTCTTGTTCCTGTTCCTGTAGGTGTGGTTGTGTAGTTTCTTGTCTAATGGTATTAAGTCATTGTCAGTGTTAAGGTTTGGGATCGTTCTGCTTGAAGAGGTAGGTAGGTAGGTAGGTAGGTCAGTGGTCTGGGTGTTCACTAACAGACTGTGGACTCAGGTTGAGTCCCAACCTTATATGAAGCAGTGGTGCAATAATTTTGGGGTAAAGTGTTCCTATGGGGAGCCAGCTGACCAACCCATATTTTCAATGAGAGTTGTGTCCCCTAGCCACCAGGATTCAGAGTAATAAATTCCTATATTCACCATGATGATATAATTGAAATACCACGTTTGGCACAACTCACTCAGGTTACTCCACTGACCCCAGGCAGAGTTTGATGCCCACACTGTCATGGGTTTCCCTGCTCCACTCTTAAGCGTTGCATGTTGGAATGCCAGATTCACCAAGAATATGTTTCTAGGATTGCCACCACTGCTTGTGGGTTTAACAAAAATGGAAATATCAAAGTCCAGCATCACTTCGTCTTTCCTCCCTCGTCAAGCTGACGTACATTGACTTAAGTGAATTACTGTTTAAAGTAGTTTTAGGCCAAGGTTGCTCACTCACATGTCGCATGATTCGCTCCAGCCAATCGTGTTATTCTTGATGCATGGCGTTGAAAAAAAGCACGTATTTGCGGAAAAAGCACGTATATGGTTGACCCAGTGAAGGTTCATCATCATTGACATCAGGTGTGATGGGTATATGCTAAGAACTAACACTAGCTAGACTTGCCTGGGTATGTAGTGTGTAACATAGTAGCACACTTGGTTGTGGTATTGGTCTAATCTTGCTATGACTATGTTCTTTCTTGTCAGCCATGTTTGTTGAGGAAAGATATGGATGTTTTGTCTCCACTTGTTGAGCAGAATATACTTGATAGTAGTGCCTCTTCCCTGTATGTTGTGACCTCCTCTGTAAGTGATAGCTCCCTTTAAGTGATAACTCCCTTTAAGTGGTGACCTCCTCTGTAAGTAATAACTCCCTTTAAGTGATAACTACCTTTAAGTGATAACTCCCTTTAAGTGATAACTCCCTTTAAGTGGTGACCTCCTCTGTAAGTAATAACTCCCTTTAAGTGATAACTCCCTTTAAGTGATAACTCCCTTTAAGTGATAACTCCCTTTAAGTGGTGACCTCCTCTGTAAGTGATAACTCCCTTTAAGTGGTGACCTCCTCTGTAAGTGATAACTCCCTTTAAGTGGTGACCCACTCTGTAAGTGATAACTCCCTTTAAGTGATAACTCCCTTTAAGTGGTGACCTCCTCTGTAAGTAATAACTCCCTTTAAGTGATAATTACCTTTAAGTGATAACTCCCTTTAAGTGATAACTCCCTTTAAGTGGTGACCTCCTCTGTAAGTGATAACTCCCTTTAAGTGATAACTTCCTTTAAGTGATAACTCCCTTTAAGTGGTGACCTCCTCTGTAAGTGATAACTCCCTTTAAGTGATAACTTCCTTTAAGTGATAACTTCCTTTAAGTGATAACTCCCTTTAAGTGGTGACCTCCTCTGTAAGTGATAACTCCCTTTAAGTGATAACTCCCTTTAAGTGATAACTCCCTTTAAGTGATAACTCCCTTTAAGTGGTGACCTCCTCTGTAAGTGATAACTCCCTTTAAGTGATAACACCCTTTAAGTGATAACTCCGTTTAAGTGGTGACCTCCTCTGTTAGTGATAAATCACTTTAAGTGGTGACCTCCTCTTTAAGTGATAACTCCCTTTAAGTGGTGACCTCCTCTGTAAGTGATAACTCCCTTTAAGTGATAACTTCCTTTAAGTGATAACTTCCTTTAAGTGATAACTTCCTTTAAGTGATAACTCCCTTTAAGTGGTGACCTCCTCTGTAAGTGATAACTCCCTTTAAGTGATAACTCCCTTTAAGTGATAACTCCCTTTAAGTGGTGACCTCCTCTGTAAGTGATAACTCCCTTTAAGTGATAACTCACTTTAAGTGATAACACCCTTTAAGTGATAACTCCGTTTAAGTGGTGACCTCCTCTGTTAGTGATAAATCACTTTAAGTGGTGACCTCCTCTTTAAGTGATAACTCCCTTTAAGTGGTGACCTCCTCTTTAAGTGATAATTCACTTTAAGTGGTGACCTCCTCTGTAAGTGATAACTCCCTTTAAGTGATAACACCCTTTAAGTGGTGACCTCCTCTGTAAGTGATAACTCCCTTTAAGTGGTGACCTCCTCTTTAAGTGATAATTCACTTTAAGTGGTGACCTCCTCTGTAAGTGATAACTCCCTTTAAGTGATAACACCCTTTAAGTGGTGACTTCCTCTGTAAATGGTGACTTCCTCTGTAAGTGATAACTCTGTGTAAGTAATAACTCTCTTAAGTGATACCTCCCTGTAAGTGATAACTCTATGTAAGTGATAACTACCTGTAAGTGATAACTACCTGTAAGTGATAACTCCCTGTAAGTGATAACTCTCTGTAAGTAATAACTCTCTTAAGTGATAACTCCCTGTAAGTTATAACTACCTGTAAGTGATAACTCTCTTAAATGATAACCCCCTGTAAGTGATAACTCTATGTAAGTGATAACTCCCTGTAAGTGATAACTCTCTGTAAGTAATAACTCTCTTAAGTGATAACTCCCTGTAAGTTATAACTCCCTGTAAGTGAGAACTCTCTTAAATGATAACCCCCTGTAAGTGATAACTCTATGTAAGTGATAACTCCCTGTAAGTGATAACTCTCTGTAAGTGATAACTCCCTGTAAGTGATAACTACCTGTAAGTGATAACTCCCTGTAAGTGATAACTGCCAGTAAGTGATAACTCCCTGTAAGTGATAACTCCCTGTAAGTGATAACTACCTGTAAGTGATAACTCCCTGTAAGTGATAACTACCTGTAAGTGATAACTCCCTGTAAGTTATAACTACCTGTAAGTGATAACTCTCTTAAGTGAGAACTACCAACCGTAGTATATTCAGACAGTCCAAGTGGGAGTTGTCATGGGTTGTCTCCCCTTCCCTGTTGTGCGTGGTGGAGTCTCATCCGAACACTGCATGGCGCCGCTGCATGCTCTCCCTGAGGAGAAGCACCGACTACCATTGTTTCTGCCTCTCAACATCAGCATCCTGCTTTCTACTCCATCACTCATATAATTGTTGGAATGCTTTGATATATAAGTCATTATTCATTCATATGAAAATCTAGCACTACATTCCTCAAGTGAGGACTCAATCCATGGGACAGCTACCAGTCTTAGGAATGCTCCATTATTCTATCTTTTTAAAACATTCTTCTAAAATGGATTGGGTGCATGATCTTTGATGGCTCCCATTTCTGGTGTCCCCTTTGATATTGCTGGAATATTGCTAGAAGTGGCTTAAAAGACAACTCTCTCACTCACACACTCACCCAGTGGTGTGTGGTGATGCAGTTTGCCGTACTGAATTGTGTCCCTTAGCATTGCAAGGATCCTGTTTACGGTTTCAACCTAATTCTGATCTTTGGTATGTCAGCACCATGTTGATGCTTGTGCATTTCACCAGCGCAGTGAGTGAGTGAGTGAGTGAGTGAACGAATGAATGAACAAGCTTAATGCAGCATCAGCAAGTTTCCAGCTGTTATGGATTAACACTCACACAATGAAGCACAGTTTCACTGGATGTTCATGATGTATCTTAGCCCTTGTCAGCTACAGAATTCAGCCCCAATCACTCAAAATACTCACTCTTATGCTTTAGGCAAAATTGGCTGATGTTCTCAGCATATTTTTCCAATTATTTCTTCATCTCAAAAAGCACCTTGAGGTTTTTACACTCAAACGATTAGACACTTGTGAAAACGTTCCACTCAAAATATCCTGGGTCATCCTTTTCACCACCCTGTTTAAGTTGTGTTGTTGTGTCCTTTGTTCGAGATTGTGTTCGAGATTGTGTTTGAGATTGTGTTTCAGCAGATGTGGCATGATCCTGATGAATATCAAGCTGTTTTAGTAGATTCTCACCCATTTTGTCATCTGTGTATTTGTAAACATCAGAGATGCCAACCAAATCAACTGTTAAATAAATGTCAGCTCTTTCATTATGACGAGAAATATAAATGTTTTTTGTATTTCATTTTTATCCTCATTATCAACATGTGATTTAAATCAGATGTTTTTCTCCGATATGATACCTCTCTGCATGAAGGTCTGAGGACACCTCCATGGGAGATCCCTGAGCGACCACCAAATCTAAATTTGGCGGTCTGGAGCCAGTCTGATGTCAGCTTTCTAAATGATTGTTAACGGGGTGGTCGGGTAGCCTAGTGGTTAAAGCGTTCGCTTGTCACGTCGAAGACCTGGGTTCGATTCCCAACATGGGTACAATGTGTGAAGGCCTTTTCTGGTGTCCCCCGCCGTGATATTGCTGGAATATTGCTAAAACCCGCATAAAACCATACTCACTCACTCATTTCTTAACACCTCGATGCAGACATTTTAATCTTATGAAAAGAAAATGCCTTGGAATGCAAACTACCCTCAATGAGTTAAAAATTAACACTAACCCGCGAGACAAATTCTTGTGGGCTAGTACAAATTTCAAATTTCCCCATTGTTTTAACATTACAAAGGCATTTATCTTTACCCAGGCTCCTAAAGCTTTTAAATGTAGTTCTAACCTTGTTTTGGGGGTAGATGCCATTGTGCTCAGAAGCAACAGTATGTACGAAATATCCGCAACACAGGGGGCTTAATGTTTTTGGCATGTGGAACTCCCCCCATGAGGTTCCTGAACACACAATGCCAGAAAGTGGACAAATGTAACAAATGTTATATTTGGGATAATACTTGATGTTCATTTTCGAGATACAGATGTCAGGTCTGCTTGTCTGAATGCTTCGCACTATCAATCGAAGAATTTAGAAGCCTCACTGCTTACTGGCTAATTAGAAAGTTCACCAGATGCAACCTCCTATGTGGTTGTCCTCAGATCTTCTCACAGAGAGCTATCATATCGGAGTAGGAGATCTGGGCTCCATTCTGCAAAGCCATCTTAGCACTAAGTCAAATGTAACTCCCATACTTTAACACTGACATAAGACAGTCATAGTGCTAAGATCACTTTGTGGAACGGGGCCCTGATATTAGATGAGATTGAAATGGTTGCTTACGAAAAATGTTCATTAGTACATCATGTACATTGAGTTATCTCCCTTACCATAAACAGGATTTCATATCTTCTGTTGACAGTCGATTCCTTTGGTTTCTCTGCTGTTGATCTAATTATTCAGTAGTCTGTTGTACAGTTTAAGCTAGATTGTACTGACTGCATGCTGAAAACGTAGAGGACTGCTGATGTATTTCAGTCTTAACCTTGCTTTGCATGGAGGGAAAAGGTTTTCAAGATGTTCGTAGTTCAGTATAAATTCATGTACTCATGAACTAATATTTAGTTTTAATATTGAGCTGTTATCAATATCTGTTAATCCTATCTTAACGTTAAGTTTATTTGAATTTTTTAAAATATTTCATTTATGATATATGTTGTTATTGCATCGGAAACAACAATATTTGTTGTGTCGCTCCCATGGAGTTCTGGGGTAGGATGGGTCCACACCACCCCATTGCTAGTCGTAAGAAGCGACTTGAGTGGGAAACCCATGTGGATTCAGGGATAGAACTGGTCCCTTGCAACTGTGGTGGTTGTAAGAGGCGACTTAATAGATCAGTTGGTTTTTCTCGGTGATTTGGTTGATAGCGTGTCAACGTACCCCGATAGCGTGGATCATTGCTCACAATGTCAATCACTGAATTGTCTGGTCCAGACTCAATTGTTTAAAGGCTGCGTCATTTGACTGGACTATTGCTGAGTGAGGTGTTAGGCATAGATAAACACACACACTCTCTGTATCAACTTTACCAAGTGAATTGTGCTTTGTTGGATTCATAATGTGGACGGGTGATCGGGTAGCCTAGTGGTTAAAGCGTTTGCTCGTCACGCCGAAGACCCGGGGTCCGATTCACGACATGGGTACAATGTGTGAAGCCCATTTCTGGTGTCCCCAACCCTGATATTGCTGGAATATTGCTAAAAGCGGCGTAAAACCATACTCAGTCAGTCAGTCAGTCATAATGTGGACAGATATTTGTTGAACGTGGTTTAACATGAATATTTCCCTTATCTGTATCGTTCATTTGACAAGGATTTATTTATTACAAACCTGCATACCCATCATCTTCCATCCTCGATAATCCTGTCGATCACATCTCCATTCTATCATGATAATAAATCCTGGGCCAGCAAGTGGATTTATTGCCAATACTCGACTTGCCTTGTGTGCATCTAAAAAACAGGAACTGGGACTGTCTTGTAGCATATGACTATCAATCCCTCTGTCTTCTACTCAGAATAACATATTTTCCCACTTAATAATAATAAAAACAGTCATCTGACTTTGTTCTCTATATCGAGGGCTCGCTCGTATGGGGCTGCAATTTTGAATGTTGATCTTTACTGAACTCGTATTCAGAAGTGGTATTTTGATTGGTTATTTATTTCAAACTCTTGATGTTGTGGCGAACAGGTCCAGGGTATGTCCATAGTTGAATGGAGATCGATACATGTATGATCAAATGGATAATGGAGGCCGTCATCTTCATGTGTTTTAGGAATCAGAAAAAAAGGAATGAAATAACTTTCCTGATTACCAAAAAAATTACCTAATTTTCCATTCTAAAAGTCAACCCTTGTTTTTACTGCCTGTCCAGGCAAAAGTTTTGAGATAATACTAACTGTGCCATAGTTTATGTCAAATTTAGGCCATGCCTTGAAGGTACTTTATTTTACCTTAAGACAGAAGGGTGAAAAAGTCAAATCTGATGCATTGGAAAATGGCTTGTGAACCATGACCGTGATGGCGAAAGACGCATCACACCAGCATTTTGTATTTAGTAGGCCTTGTTATTAAGGAACATTTGTAGGAACAAGTAGGAACATTTGTAGGAACAAGTAGGAACTGAACGAGTGAGTATGCTTTTGACGCCTCTTTTAGCAATAATCCAGCAATGTCATAGCAGTGGACACCAGAAATGGGGTTCACACATTGTACCCATCTGGGGGATCAAACTTGTGCCTTCGGTGTGACGAATAATCGCTTTTACCAATTGGTAACCCCACTGCCCAATGTATGAAAACATAACTGGTCGTCATGTGCAGCGTTAGAAACTAACAGTTTTCGTCCACTAGTCCTTATAATGATAACATATAGCAAAACCCTTAAAAATGGCAATTTTCTACTAGTCCTTATGATACCTTTACCATTCGGCAGTTTGGCAAGGACTATAGGACTAGTGCCAATTTTTAACCCTGCATGTGAATCCCTTTAAGCATTGTTTGTTTACATCATGGATCCACAGAATTTGGACTCTAGAAATATTTCGGTTTCTTCTTCTGCCGCTGTCATTGACCACGTGTTCACTTAGTTTCTCAGACAAATGCTAATCCATGTATAATTCATGTCATTTATACAAATGTTTCAAATAATTCAAATTTGATATACCGTATTAGACGTAATAAGCGCCCAGGGCGCTCTCAAAATTAGAAATAGGGGGCTCTTATTAGAATATAATTTTGGTGAGAAACAAATACAGAGTTGAAAGATCGTAAATTTTGTGATTTATGGTGACAGCCTGAAAAGAAACAAATGAAAAGTCTGTGCGTATTATACACGACAGATATATTTTCCAGGATTTAATTGCCCATAATTAAAGGTGCATATAACACACGAGTGCATATTATACGCGAATAAATAAGTGTTCATTGATCAATCGGAAGGGGTGCTAATTGGGATTGTTCACTAGCCAATATATTAGCAAATATTGCCGTGGGCGCTTATTAGAGCGGGGCGCTTATTACGTCGAATACGGTACACTGTGATATAACATTAACAATGTTGATATTCTCTGCTTTCAGAAATACAAACCTTTCAAGGGAGTGAAGTATTTAACAAGGGCGGGAAAGTTCCAGATTCGCACATGATCAACAAAGACTGTACTATTTGTGTTTCTGATTTCCATGTATGTAGGAGTATGCACATCATCACTGGGACATGATCAACAAAGACTGTACTATTTGTGTTTCTGGTTTCCATGTATGTAGGAGTATGCACATCATCACTGGGATGGCTGTACGGGACAGTCTGGTGCACAGAGACATTCTGACGATACGTCGGCAATACCTCACGGATTTGTATAAACTACATTCCTCCATCAACCCTGAATACATACAGCCACTGCGGTGTAGTCGATATGTAACGATTCAAGCGGTGGCCTGGCTACTGATAGATTGAAGCCAGCAAGTACTCAGACCAATGAGTTAGTGAGTTAAAATTTAAAGTCACATCAGTAGTATTTCAGCCATATCGGGACTATTAGGGCTGGTTATCGATATAGATCATTGAGATCGATAATTGTTAACAAAATATCAATCAATTATCGATAAATATAGATTATATTAAGCCAGCCCTAGTGACTATAAAATGTTATACATAGTAAATACACTGAAATCAGACCAAAGAAAGGCTTGCATTAGGCATCAGTCTTGCTTGACAACGGTATAAGGATCTATACCGAAACGTCGCTTTTTTTTGCTTTTTTTTACAGTATTAAAGAAGTTGTTATCCATAAAATTGTGTCTATCTTGCATTAGGCCTGTCTGCTCTGATTTCGGTTTAAGCAGATTTGTTTATGAACAAGTGAAAAGTCTGATCATGTGATATACAAATTAGTCCGTGGCAGTGGTTTAATGGTAAATCATCACTGCTCTGGAATGTAATCCATGAGTTATACACTTCCTCATTTCCTTGGCTCAGTTAAAATAGACGTTTGTCACCACATACCGGGGGTATCCTTGCCGAGCGATAGACGAACACAGTATATAAAAACTGTGATGTATTGACGACAGACAGTCGTAACAAGCTCATGGATACTTTGGTACCAATTGTGTGAAAGCGCCTCATTAACACACCAGGGTGCCGTTGTTCAAAACGATCTTAGCACTAAGATGATTGTAACACCCATACCTTAACATAGACTTACAACGGTAGTAGCTCTAAGGTGATCGTAACTCCCAATATCTTAACATTGACTCACGACAGTCGTAGCGCTAAGGTGATCGTAACTCCCATATCTTAACATTGACTCATGACAGTCGTAGTGCAAAGGTGATTGTACCTCCCATATCTTAACATTGACTCACGACAGTCGTAGTGCAAAGGTGATTGTAACTCCCATATCTTAACATTGACTCACGACAGTCGTAGTGCAAAGGTGATCGTTACTCCCATATCTCAACATTGACTCACGACAGTCGTAGTGCAAAGGTGATTGTAACTCCCATATCTTAACATTGACTCACGACAGTCGTAGTGCAAAGGTGATCGTTACTCCCATATCTCAACATTGACTCACGACAGTCGTAGTGCTAAGGTGATTGTAACTCCCATATCTCAACATTGAATCACAACAGTCGTAGTGCTAAGGTGATTGTAACTCCCATATCTCAACATTGACTCACAACAGTCGTAGTGCTAAGGTGATTGTAACTTCCATATCTCAACATTGACTCACAACAGTTGTAGTGCTAAGGTGATCGTAACTCCCATATTTCAACATTGACTCACGACAGTCGTAGTGCAAAGGTGATTGTAACTCCCATATCTTAACATTGACTCACGACAGTCGTAGTGCAAAGGTGATCGTTACTCCCATATCTCAACATTGACTCACGACAGTCGTAGTGCTAAGGTGATTGTAACTCCCATATCTCAACATTGACTCACAACAGTCGTAGTGCTAAGGTGATTGTAACTCCCATATCTCAACATTGACTCACAACAGTCGTAGTGCTAAGGTGATTGTAACTTCCATATCTCAACATTGACTCACAACAGTTGTAGTGCTAAGGTGATCGTAACTCCCATATTTCAACATTGACTCACGACAGTCGTAGTGCTAAGGTTGTTTTGTACAAACCACCCTGGTCCTCATTAATTATTACTTGAATTTGTCATTGGACCAGCATATTTGATGAAATTGTTGACCTAAGAATATGAATCGTCTAAGCCAGTACCAATGTGTTCACGTGTATGTAATGGACAATCCAGTTCCTTTATTAGTCTTGGCTTTATCAGTATCAGAGATGTATTGTTACTTTGATCATGCATCCGCCTGTTCTTTTCCTTAAAAAGCAGAAAGAAATTTAATAATGATTTGCTTAAAAATAAAGTTGGTTTGTTTTAACTAGGTGCTAGGTATTGCAGTGTTCTAAATTCCTTGTATTGTAGTGCCAATGACAGGTTAAAATCAGAAGTGCAGGGACCCAAAGGGCACACTTAGAAATCATGTTTTGTATATTACATGAATTCAGGGATAAATGTATTATCTCCTGCAAGAATCAAAATGTGACCTGAGTCATAAAATCATATGAACTAAGTTCAGTAGGTATGTCCTATGTCCTGTGTGAAAAAGGTTTTATAGAGTTGGACCTGCCTTGGTCGAACTCCTGTCAAAGTACACTTGTTCCTTGTGTGATAAGAAGGGGTTGAACATAGATGGGACTAGGTTTTAATCTTAGTTTAGTTGTTGTAAATAGTAGATATATGATGGATGTATTGCAGGATGTACCAGCAGTAAAAACACTACCCAGAAGGTTCGTGACTAGTAACATTATCAAAGGGCTTGTGGAATCACAGGAGTATTTCGTGAAATTCATGCATATTCATGGACCAACCTCCCGAAGGTCATCATTATGCTTGAATTTTGCTAAAATGTCCTGGGTGCCATTGTACAAGGCGATCTAAGGTGATTGTGACTCCCAAACCTTAACAGATTTACGACAGTCGTAGAGCTAAGGATGGCTTGTACAGCAGCACCTTTAGTTGACCGAAGAAGACCAGTAGCTCTATTGGTTTGTTCAGTGTCACAGGAAGCTCGTCTACCTTCTTAGGGGGCGGTCCGGGAGCCTAGTGGTTAAAGCGTTCGCTCGTCACACCAAAGACCCGGGTTCGAGTCCGGACATGGGTACAATGTGTGAAGCCCAGTTCTGGTGTCCTCCGCCGTGATATTGCTGGAATATTGCTAAAAGCGGTGTAAAACCATAGTCACTCACTCACTCTACCTTCTTAGTGCGATGTGGGACAATGAGGGACATCAGTTCTTCCATGAAGATACATGTGGATCAAAACACTACGTTTGGAGAAAAGTCATTTTCTAGCTTCCACAAAACATAAAGGTCCTATTCCTCAGGCCTTCTTCCCCACAGCAACCTTAGCGCCACATTATTGTAAGTCAAACAGTGAGGGTTACGATCATCTTAGCGCTGAGATCATTTGTGGATTGTGCCCAGATGCATCCGACTACAATCCATGGGCTGATGAAGTGTTAATGTTATTGCCAATTGCTGTGTACCTATTGGATGCTCAGTAAGACAGCTGCATTTGTGCAGAGCACAAGAAAAGGTTGTTAATGGTTAATATGTAGTGTTAGTGTGAACATGGTCAATATAATTATGTCATTACTGCCAGTGATAATTTGAACCATGGTGTGAGGGTGCAGTTTTGTTCATTGTTCAGCATGTAACTGCACTATCACAGTAGACACTGATCTCGAGACTGAAAGGTGCTGATGGGATGTGGCAGTTTTCAGAAGATGCAATCAGCTTTGATGTAATGGTAGATGTGAGAATTAACTGTATCCTATAACAAGGTATTATACAGTAATCTCAGCATGAAGTCCCCCTGACCATCATCGCCTATCTACAAGTAATCTTTAAAAGTGCCCAAGTCAAATATAGATGACAGTCCATGTGTATATTACCGATTTTTCAGAAAACGCAGCAGTGTAAGATTTCCTAGTAACTAATATAAAAAAGTCGAACTTAAATCTCTGCTCCTCGATCTTTGACATATTTGAACTTGTTGTGTATGGTTTTAATAAGCAGAGCCTCCCCCTTGTCAATTTCAATATGGTTTGTTACAAAATGATACAGGAATAATAAGAGATAAGTGTATCTAGAGATGATTGTCGGTACGTTGTTATGATGATCGCAGTTGCCTTGTCGGACAGGCAGTATCCCCGATTTATCCTCTTCTGGTTCTAAGGCAGCTTGTGATCAATCCAGAATGACATCCTGGATCAACGGAGGCTTTCCTGACAAACTGCTGTACAACTTAAGACATTAACATGTTCAGTGAGATTGGAATGAGTGAGTGAGTGAATGTTGTTTTCTGCTGCTGCAATATCACAGAAATATCACTAATCAAGTCTTGTCTGCAAACTAGGGTTGACAGTGTGAGTGAGTATAGTTTGGCGCCACTTTTAACAATATTCCAGCAATATCACGGCGGGGGACACCAGAAAAGGCATCACACATTGTACCCATGTCGGGAATTGAACCAAGGTCTTCAGCGTGACAAGCGAACGCTTCAACCACTAGGCTACCCGACTGCCCATTAACAGCATGAGCAACTGTTCAAGCTTTTGGGGTACGATCACATAATTCAACCAGGAGTGAGTGAGTGAGTGAGTTGGGTTTTAACGCCTCTTTTAACATATTCAAGTCACATCAGCGTGTCAGCTTGATGTGGGACGAGAGCCCAAAGTGATCATGTTGATGCAGGCCTTAGACATTAACCACCTTGGTGAAAGCCACGAGCATGGCTTGGTGCTGACAAACCTAGAAACATAGCCGGGGCGACCCGGGACGCGAACAACAGAACTGCTCAAGAGGTGTGTCGAACAGAATGCACTCTCTTTTAAAGGAGAGAACATTGTTATATCGTCAACATCCCATCTATGTTGTTGACTTGTTGTTTCTCTTATCTTGGCAATTATATCTTGATCATGTTGTAATTGTATTTATGAATCTGTATATTCTTGGTGTATAGATAAATCAATGTAAATGCCATGCTGATGGAAGATTAAATGTGAAATGAAAACATAAGTCTTTTGTAATATACAATATGTGATTTATATCCTCTGTGATGACGTGACAAAATGATCTATGGTTGCTATGGTAACAGTTGAGAATAGTACCAGACAGTATTACCTGTATACTCTGTGATCACTATGGTAACAGATGACAATGGTACCAGGCAGTATTACCAGTATCCTCTGTAATCACCATGGTAACAGATGACAGTACCAGGCAGTGTTATCACTATCCTCTGTGGTCACTATGGTAACAGATGACAATGGTACCAGGCAGTATTACCAGTATCCTCTGTAATCACCATGGTAACAGATGACAGAACCAGGCAGTATTACCACTATCCTCTGTGCCGACCATGGTAACAGATGACAATGGTACCAGGCAGTATCACCAGTATCCTCTGTGATCACCATGATAACATAACAATGGTACCAGGCAGTTTTACCAGTATATTCTTTGATCACCATGGTAACAGATAACAACAGTACCAGGCAGTATTACCAGTATCCAGTATAAGAAACATCAGAATTGCAGACCTGCAAGATTCTTCATACAAAATACAGACCAGCAGAGACCCCCCAAACACAGACATATTACTGATGCTAATCATGCTTATTGCACACATCGATCAAGTAGATATGTACCAATGTGTGCAATGGTCACCAAAATTGTGACATGCATAAATTTCACTGTTATTATTTCTCATCAAACCTGCACGTGGTGTCAGTGTTATCTCTTTAGAATATTGGGCGAAGCTTATGATGATAAAAATCAAAACAATGGGAAAATACTGTAGAGGATGGAAGCTTCCAGTATTTGTCATCAAAAGTAGAAAAATATCATGGAGCATTTTACTGATTCAAGAGCAGGGTTTTATGGGATGCGGAATTGTGCGTCCAGTAAGTGTATAGAATGGATGCGAAAAAAATATATATTGCGTCCCAAGGGACACACAATTCTAATCATTGCACCAACTTCTTGATGAGAAATATACAGTTCCTGTAATGACAGTAGTTATTAAACTTTACAATACAGTACAGTACAGTACACCATGGCATATTTTCTGTAAGGACCATTGAAATTGAGGGAGTGAGTGAGTTTGATTTTACGCCGCTTTTAGCAATATTCCAGCAATATCACGGCGGGTTACACCAGAAATGGGCTTCACACATTGTACCCATGTCGGGAATCAAACCCTGATCTTCGGCTTGATGAGCCAACGCTTTAACCACTAGGCTACCCGACCGCCCCTTGTAGGTCAAGGTAACACCCTGCAAGGTCTATATTTTAACCACATGACCAAAACCCTAGTCTGTATCCAGTAGAGCTGGAACACGTAGCGTAGGATAGACCATTGGCTTTACATTCTCATCTTTATAATGCCTGTTGTCACCCAGCAGTGCCTGGTCGTCCTACATAATGTTAATGTGAATGCAAACCCACATTATTAGGTACCATCGGTTGTATCATCCTCATGGAGCAGATAATGTAATTAAGTGCACAGCCGTCCATTGATGGGTTTAATACTGGTAACGTACCCTCCATGAACATGTCCCTCCACACAGTGACATCTTTGCTCTATAATGGCCGATTATCATGACCTTGTAATCAAAATAGTCTTCGAGGACGCGATCTGGCTCAAGTGTTAGTGACAGACCGCTATGTGACCAGTGATAATGAAGATGTGTTGAATTGAAGTCACTGACATCGACATGGTCTAGAGCACAAAACAGAAAATATCATCTAATATACCCCCCCGGGTTGCTAAAACTGATATATGTAAAACATTATAAAACCACTCAATCGGGGGAGTTAATACACAACAGCAATATATACAAGCACAACTAAAGTAAGGCTTTTGTTTCTCATGACACACCTGCCATAATCTCAATTTGTTGATGGTTCGTTTCTTGTGTAACGCTGCACACAAGATTACAGCTATACGATGACGGCCTGTACAGAATTGAGTCTGACCAGACAATCCAGTGATTGACATCATGAGCATTGATATGCAGCTGGAATACAATGACACCCGAGCCACTTTGTCGCCTCTTAGGATAAGCTGGCCTGCCGGGGTGCTATATTCTTATATTCTATATCCTATCCCCACGGGTCATAGTGTCAATATCGATACTTTATTTTTAAGACCCAACAGCCATTCAGATATTCACTATCAGCATATTCAATGTGAACAGTGATCCACGTATATATCAAAAACATCAATCTGGATCAAGATCACCTGGTCACGCTTAAGTAGCTCTATAAAAACGTCATATAAATATAAATTCATGTATCTTGACAAGAAAGTCACCAGAAACAAGATTAACGAAATTTATGAAAACATTATGCATGCATGCGATATCATCATGATCATACAATGGCTCCTAAATACAGTCTATCTGAAACAACATAGCTGATGTATTCATTCCCAAGAATATGTGAATACTGTACACAGAGGTGTGTGTCTTTGTTGTTTACTGCCATATAGCTGGAATATTGCTGAGTGCGGCGTTAAACAACAAACAAACAAAATAAATCTTTGTTGTTTAAAGCCACACAGCAAATTTCCAGCTATATGATCGCAATCTGTAGATTATCCAGTCCGGACCACATAATCCACTGATCGATATTGTGAGCAGCGATCTACGTCAATGGGGGCCGACGACATGGAGGCAACCAAGTCACCATGCCTGACCACCTGATTCATTAAGTTGCCTCTTACGACCAGCATCGGCTGCCGGGGCACCTTGCGTAACCCAGAACCCCAGGGGTACACATTAGTACTAAACAACTGACATTGTGATGTCCTGGAGGATATTGCAGACAAACGCCATTGCCTCAAGACAAGTTCCTGTGCTTGATGATTGACAAGCACAGATGCCATGGAGAGTTCCTTCCACTAAAATGAGTTTTCATCTCACTGGAAGCATCATGAGCATCCAAAATAAATGAGTTTTCCATATCCTAGAACATTGTGCCATTTGAACCAGGTATAGGCGACCCCATTCCATTATCTTCAACAGTATTCATCATCATCATCATCATCATCATCATCATCATCATCTAAGACTACTTCATCTCTGACCACTCCCGTCAGTCAACCCCTTCACTAGTATGGACAGTGTAGAATGTTCTCCAAGGTACTGGTCACATGCCATCCATCATAAGCCACTTGCTGAAGAATCCCACACAACACATCGCCAGGCGGTCGCAGTCCCTGACTTCAGTGAAACAACAGATCCTCAGTCATCAACATATAATTGCACATTCAATATTCATTGTTTTGAATCCATAGTCTGTCACCATCCCTCAGATAAATATTTGACAGCTAAACCTCCCCCAAAAGCATCCACATTCTTCATCTTTAACAAGTCTTCATCAGGTTGGTCCTTCCAGGTATATCCCAGTTCACTGTCAGGTCCAGAGGGGTGGAGGGGTGCTACCCCGTTTTTTTTCAGCCACCTTGACTTGGAAATGACACCTTGACTAGTTATTGAGCTGGATATGGTTCGAAAAATCCTGAATCCTCTAAGGAGACCAACACTTGGTCACATGACTACAATGGTCAGCTCTGTCGCTGGTTGTCACTGGTTCTCACTAGTTGTCACTGCAGGGTGGCTGACACCCTGCTACACACTTCTCCCTCTGTAAACCTCGGTGTGTCTTCCTGGCTATAATCTTCCTGAGTCCTTTTCTTCCATCCCGCTGGCAGCATCAACACCCTTCACCTCCACACCTGTCTCCGTGACCAGCAACTCCATCTTGTTCGCTTGCTTGTTCTTGAAGGCCTCAGCAATGGCCCTGGCTACGTCTGTGTGACCAAGGCCCACCATCGTCTGACCGTTGACCTCCAGAATCACATGGCCGACCTTCAAACCACCGGACTCAAATGCTGATCCTCCAGGCTAAAATACAAGATATAAAATATTGATGAAACTAATGTTTCTCACATGAAAAAAGTGTAACAATTTTATTGTTTTAAGTATAACATCAACCAAGATAAATTAAAGAAAATAGTGACCTTGAACTTGCCATTCCATCTGATGTGTTCAATAGAACGTCTGGTACCAGTCATATATTATAGGGTGCGTGATCAGAGGGAATTGGGAGGGTCACCAAAAAATACGACAGTCTCTTGAAGAGGGCCATAAAAAAAATTCACATATTCGGGGAGGGTCATGAAAAATGGACAGTATATAATAAAATACAAAGTACAGTAAACTACGGTTATAATGAACTCAAAGGGACTAATAATTTTCGTTCGTTATAACCGTAGTTTGTTATAAGCATATATACAGCATTACTACTGCAAATAGTCGGGACCACAAAGTAAGTGCGTTATATCCGTCAGTTCGTTATAAGCGTGTTCGTTTTATCCATACCGGTAGTCTACTCTATTTTAAATTGCATTTTGTTTGTACAAGGACACTGGGAGGGTCATCCAAGGGTCATTATTTTCTGTACATTAGTGCATAAAAAAACTCTGACCCCCACCCCCACCCAACCCTGCAATAAATGACCAGTCCCGAAATTATAACCAATACTAAATTGCCCCAATATTTTGGACCTAATCTGTGACCAGGGTGGAGTAGAGCACATCCCCAACAATCACACAACAATTAGTCATCCACATTAGGGCTGGGACGAGTCCTGATTTACTACCCGGGTACCCACACCCCTATTACCCGACCCTACCCGGGTACCCTCTGTTGGTGTCAAGAGATAGGTACCAAATTCCAGTTTGAAATAGTTTGACAGTAGCCTTGGTAAAATGTATTTAGAGACACGTATAAAACGATGTGGTCATGCATACACTGAAGTTGACTGAAGTTTTAGCTTTGTTCAAACATACATAAGTCAGAAGGAACGTCTTCATAGTCATGAAGAAATGCGAACATTCAAGACTTAAAATTGTCGTGTAATCATGTAGTTATATAGTGAAATTTTGTCATGAAACAATATATCACATGACTAACCACGGGTCTGGGTAGTCCTGTGGGTACCCGGGTCCTACTCAGTACCCACCCGACCCGATTACCCGAGTTACCCGTCCCAGCCCTAATCCACATGTACATTATCCTAATCTGTCTACTTCTACTAACGTGACGTGAATTTTGGTAAGTCTAAATTTTGAATGTATTTCTTTTGCTGTGTGACAAATTGCTATCTGACTGGACCAATGTTACCGGTACATTCAAACACCACTGGTGTGAACCCTTTTGTTTGTTTGGTTGTTTGTTGTTTAACACCACACTCAGCAATATATTCTAATTATTATTTTATACATTTCTATACTGCAGGTATCAAGGTACTGGTATCTGCTCAAATGCGGTTTTATTTGTTCCCCGACCAGTGGATCCGTTTGCATTCCGGTTATCATTCTCAACTTCCTGGGGACTTTGCAACCCAAGCTGCCTACAGCGACTAGCGTCTCTAGGGCTGGCTAAAAACATTGATAATCGAAATTATCGCTGATGAGAAGAAATATTAACAATTATCGATACGAAATTGTTGTCATCAATTATAACTTACATAAACTTACAAAAACAGACTTGTTACTGTCTGTAATGTCAATTGTCGAAGACGGAAAGCAACTGTTTTTGTTATATCTCAAACATCCACAAAGTAATCAATGCACTCATGTGTTACTCCTCACCAGTGGCTTCTCTGATATTTATCGATAATTGATCTCCATAATCTCCTGTGTATAGGTTGTGTGTGGTAAAACTCTGGAATCATACCTGTACATTGATGACCCGTGGGAGTGGCTGCCTGGTGTTGGCCCCGCCCTCTATCGCCAGCCCCAGGGTGGGTTTAGTTCTGTACAGGCTCACCAGGTGGAGTGGGATGTCGCCGTACACCTCCCTGAACTTGGCCTTCATTGATTCCTCCTGAGAAACAATATGGTTGACATGGGTCAAAACATTTTAGAATATAACGTAAACAATCTGTATTATGGAATTATAGTGCTATTTGTGAAAGGCTAAGGAACTAAACATTGGCCTGTGTGAAGAGTGAGTGAGTGAGTATGGTCTTAAACTGCCTAAAGCAATATTCCCGCAGTATCATGGCTGGGGACACCAGAAATGGGCTTCACACATTGTACCAATGTGAGGAATCAAAACCGGGTCTTTGGCGTGACGAGCGAACACTTTAACCACTAGGCTACGCAACCACCCAGTGATAAAGCACATCAATCAGCGATATTATAGCTATATCGCAAAACAAACCAGTGGTTGATAACATGAGCAACAATCCACACTATCAGGACAGGATGCTGCAGGTCAGCCAGGTCACACCGCCTGTCACGGTCACACCGCCTGTCACGGTCACACCGCCTGTCACGGTCACACCGCCTGTCACGGTCACACTGCCTGTCACGGTCACATGCCTACTATCTGCCCTGTTATGATGATGGGGATGAAGCTACTGTTTATTGTACAATGTGACCTCAGGCAACCACTTCGCAAGTTCTTCTGATGCTGAGTTCAGTGCAGGCAAACAGGGAACTGATAAGGAACACGCGGCAGCCATCATTGCCAACCAATTCTCATTTACAACAGTGTAAGGACAAACACAACACAAGGAGGGGTACAAATCCCAGTTTTCATCACATACACGCAACCGCTAAGAAGAAGAAGAAGAAGAAGAAAAAGGAGAATGAATGAATGAATGAATGAATGAATGAATCATAATAATAATAATAAAGAGCATTGACACCCTCACAAGAAGCATCATGACAGACAATAGATCCCACCCCCCCCCTCTTCCCTCAATCGCTTATATTTACCAATCATAATGGGAGGGCGTGGTTTGATTAACGCGGAGGTTCTTCATGATAGAATTGTATTGTCACCTTTGCACACATTTATTTGTCTGATGATCCAACTGTGAAGTATGTCAAGACTCATAATAAAAACAAGGCATTCCACAGTTTCCATAAACGAGCCAAGGATGTGGGACATAATCTCAATGTCAGTGTTGATTTTGTGGATGGCCCCTTACTGCTGGACTGTACAGAAATGAGTGTCAACCAAAAGAAGGGCCATATTATATCGGACCAGAATCAAGTTGATGTGCACTGTGTTGAGAAGATCAGCAACCCTGTAGATTCCTATGCTTGGATGAAGTCGGATGGCCTGAAAAGTGGCCTTATCAGGGCCAGTCTCTTCCCACTCAAAACCATCAATGTGTGATTTTGCATCAAGACATAAATATGAAATGAATTATATGAGTCTGTACAACATATGGTCAGTGGATGCCAAGCTTTGGCACAATCACAGTATCTAAAGCAACATGATGGAATGGCTCGATCCTTTTATTACCGTCTTCGCCATGCTTGTGGTTTGGACAGAGGTCCATCCATGGTATGACCCAGAATATGTAGAGGGCGTCATGGAAAATGATAAATACAAAATACCTTGGAATAGGCCCCTATACAGCCTCAGACGTTTCCAGGTCAACAAACCTGATCTTGTCCTTTTTGATAAATTCTATGAAATCATTCATATTATTGAATTTGTTGTCCCTTTTGACACTAATGTGATTGACAAGATACAGGAAAACGTGGCAAATATGTGGACCTCGCTTTGAAAATGTCACGCTTGCATCCAAAGTGCCAAGTTGTCTGACTCCCCATTGTTCTCAGAGCCTTAGGTTTGGTACCTCCCAATCTGTTGACTGACACTGGGAGAGTACCCGGGTTTGCTGCCAGGAATACAGCCCTTCTGACAATCTGGGTACTGCACAATGTTGGGGAGTCTTCACATTCTCCGAAAAGTTCTAGGTGGGTTCAACAAGGCAGTGCTTCCTGGGAGAAGTCCCATTCGCTGCCTGGGCTGCGTGTAGAGGGGGAAAGGACACTGAGCTGATGATGAGCCTAACCAGCCTGACTGTTCCAGGATCACCCAAAGCCTCTTTGCTGCATTTGTTAATTTTAATCTGTACAAAATAATAATAATAACAAAATAATGAATATATTTTTTAAATAATATGATAAGAATATTTTTGTATAATAAGAATGATTTTTGTAAATAACAACAATAAATATATTAAACAATAATGATAAATAAAAATGTTTTAAAAATGACATGATATTTTTTCAGAATAAGAATTATTTTAAAAAGGACAATAGTAACACTTATAATATTTAAATGATAATAATAACAAAAACCTTCTCATGCTGTTCATTATAAGCAACATCGGCTGCGGAGTAGACCGTGGGCCTGGGGATGCGGAATGGCTCAACAGACAGACATCCCTCCATCCAAACCACCACCATCCAGATGGTCGGCCCCGTGGTCGGCACCGTCGTCAGCACAATGGCAAGCTGGACTGATACGAACTGAAAGTCAGCCCATCCTTCAACACTGCTAATGTCCTTCAAGCAATGGGGGTATTACACGGATACCAAGTCCTGATGTAGCCCAGTTGGTGATCGCTTGCTGTGAATAGATCCACGACTAGAACTTCCCGAGCTTCTTGACGACAGATTCCTCCATAACCATAATGATCATCATCAGTTATCATCAGTTGTCGTCATAATCGTACGTTATTATAAGATAAAGTTATCACCATAATCATCAGTTAAGATCATCACCTAGGATCTAATCATCAGTTAAGATCATCACCTAGGATCTAATCATCAGTTAAAATCATCACCTAGGATCTAATCATCAGTTAAAATCATCACCTAGGATCTAATCATCAATTATCCTCAGTTATGATCAATTATCCTCATCTTGTGTGACTACAACTACCGCCCAGTTTCTCCTCCTGTCACGATGTATGACACATTTCGTCACTATATTCAACTGATCTTCCATTCCAAGCTGCATCAAACAGAGGAAGAACAGTCAGCTTCATCATCCAAACTGAGGCGAGATTGCAGACATAGTGCAAGAGTTGTCTTCACAGCATCATTCAAGAGGATGACATTCCCCCACAAACACATCCATGCAAGGAACATCAGGGTCTACAGACAATGGTCAATAAGCTGAGATCGTTTCTTCTACTCCACTCTCGGTTATGAAACCTTATCACAGAAAGATATGCCATAAATCAAACAGTGTTAAGTAACAAATGATTCTTGTACTTTCAGACTGTCCTTCAGACATCACTAACATCAGAGGTCCTTGCCCTCAAATGTATCTGTATCATTCCTACATCAACAACAACCAACTTCATCCTGACACCAACGACATACTATCCATCCAAGCATACACAGTGTATCATATTTCCTGCTGCGAAGTCATTAAGAATATCCACAAAAAGCAGCATATCCTGAGATTATTGTACACTGCGTTAACTCCAGGAAGGACATCAAGATTAATTAAGGTTGTTTATGATCAGAGTTTCTGAAACACCCACTCCTATCTCACTCACATACAACACAGCCGTGACCTTGAGAAGCCCATTACACAAGGAGTAAGTCTAGATGATGGATATCTTTAAGAAACTACATAAATCTTTTCTATGATATAACCAGATTGGATGAAGGTAACATTGGTTTCATCTTCAACTGGTGATCATTTTTTCTCTAATGTTTCATACAATTTTTTTTCGAAACCACGAGGATATATTCTGTAACAAAACCAAATTGGGTAAAGATCACAATTTCACTTTGATCATATTTTTCAACAGTTGATACTTTCTTCTTGAGACCTGCAAATTCTCATATGATTTTGAAACAGTGAAGATTTTTTTATGACATAACCATCATGATCACAATTTTCAAGGGTTGATATTTTTTTCTTCAAAGTACCTTACATGTTATAGAAACAGCATAGATAATTTCTGTCACATCACTTATTTAAACAGCAAAACTGGTTTCAATTTTGTCTTTTCTCAACAACTAAATATTTTGTCTTCAATGTTCCTTGTTATATTTCAGAAATAATAAGTCTTTTCTATTATTTAACCAAATCGAATGACGGTAACCATGGTTTCACTTTGATGATATTTTGAGCCACTGATCAATCCTTATTCAATGCATATACTTCACTAATTCATCAATGAGTGAGTGAATGCTGCCTGAAGCGGCGTCACCAAAATGATGTCATAACGCTGCGGTCGGACACATTCCCTGAAGGTCAAGGACACACATGGAAATATCGGCAAGGGCAATGTAAGTTGTCACTGAACTATCCAAAAACAAAAATATTCACAGCAACACAGCCATCCAACACCATCTTCAGCAACTGTAGTCAATACTATTGTCAGCAATATGAATGCTTATGGATAATTGATTGACATGTCCATTAGGTCATTCGGGTGATGTCATGACTACTGACCATTACACAGTCGCTGGTTTCATTATTTACACTGGATGACTTGATGACAGTCCATACCATTCCACTATATTCCCTTCCGGACTGTCTATATCAGCGCTGATAGCAAGGTCGTAAACAATCAGGACCGTTTCTCTATAGTGTGACTGATCATTGGATCCAGTGAGTGATCGATGAGTGAAAGTCACCAAAAACCATTAGATGAGTGGTGTTGGCAATGTCTGGTGTCTGTTATATCAATTCACTGCCCCATTTTGCTTCGATTCCTGAAATGATGTCCGTTTGAATAGCATGACGTATTCCCATCCATCAGTGGTGTGTAGTCAACAGTCATCTGTCAATACATTTCTACATCTCTCACGACACGTTTCTGTATCTCAACTAACCGTTCCATCACAAGGTTCCTGTGCAATTGTAATTATAGGAATTGTGAACAATGCATCACAAGTGTCCACCTGCTGATCCAATTCATCCATCAGTTCAACTGTTCAACTAAATGTCGACATTTAATTCAACATTCTGAATTTGTCACTTCTTACCGCAGTTGTTCAAAATACTATGGATCCAGTACGTCTCATCATTTCATCGTTAATGGTCTCTGAAAGAAACAAGCGCTATCTACCACGTGTCCATCAATAGCGGTCATCAATCACACCTAACCACATATGCCATCTGCAGCATGTCGTCAATCACAAATCACCACAAACTCCCTGTTCAGAATCTCCTCTGATGCCCAAGTTGCCCAGTGGAGTAAAACTGACCACTGTCCTGATTCCATAAAGAACAATTAACTCATCAATTAAATAACATCAGTAGAAACTAGAAACATTTTCATCCTCCAAATTTGATGAATGAAACTCCATGGTTCAAAATCACAAAAACAAATTGTAAATATCCACATTCCACGTCCACCTTCACATCAGTCAAGCAGTCATTAGGGAATTAGCACCAGCTGCCACTGCCTGATCCTGACCATTGGTCAGTGACTGCCCACTCCAGCAGCAGGTGCCCCTGTGTGTAACCAGGTGACCACCAGTGATGATGTATTGTATCGGATGCTGGCATCAGTGCAAGCTAATCCCCCAGAACAACACTATGGATCAATATGATATCTGATAGCTCATCATCATTAGCAGCTCGGGAAAATTTGCGTCGGAAACGGATAATGTGTTCTTCCAATGTGTTCAACTGTCGGGGGTAATGGGAAATCACCATGCATTCTGTCAAGAGGAATCAATGGAGTATGCACTGACAGACATTTACCATAATTTCAAAATCTCACAATATCTGGTAAGGCTTATTTCTTTGAAAACCACATAAAAGTGGATTTAAAAGAGTATTTTTATGCATGAAAATGACAAAAATACAGTAAAAAAGATACATTATGAAACAACATATTAAACTAGTTTTTAAAATTTGTCACAATGATTAATTGCCATAGGTAGTAAAAAAACTTGACTTTAGACAAATACATCCATTTGATGCTGATGTGAAAAGTAACAAAAACATCACTATACCTAGTGTGATTTACAAAACAATTATGAAAGTTTTTTCACAAACATGTGCCTCATTTCATTATTGGCACTTCAACTGCTGCTGGCTTCTTGAATCACTGATTATATGAGTGATGTAGGAATTGATATATAACATTTTATTTTTTATATGAGGGTTTATATCACTAGCGGGAGACATTATAAAAATAAATATTTTAATGTTTCATTCATTTCTTTTCCAGCTGCTTTTCAGTAGGAGCAGTGGCCCATGAAACGAAAAATAAAAAATGTGTGGCATAATGATTCTGATGACAAGTTTCTTGAACAAGACGGCACCATAGAACCAGCATACTGGAACTGTACTGTTCATGGGTATCAATTCTTGAAGTAGTTTGAGTGTGTTATTGAAAAAGGTAGCCATGTAAGACTGTGGGGAAGAGACGTTTTTCTAACAACTTGTTCCCAATATTCTTGCATTCTCAGGTATGAGGGAGCACGGGTGGCCCAGTCGTCTATGGCATCGCGATTTGCCATGCAGAGTTGCGTCCCTTGGGCACGCCAGAAACCCATGATTGTGGGTTCAAATCCCGGTTCGGCCCGATTCTGTTTCTAGGTTTGTCAGCACCATACTCATGTTTGTGGGTTTCACCGAAGTGGTAAACATCTGAGACCTGCATCACTTCGGGCTTTCCTCCCACATTAAGCTGACACGCCGTGATTTAACTGTAATACTGTTAAAAGCGGTGATAAAACAAACTCACTCACTCACTCACTCAGGTATGATAAGTTATCTTATATTGTTTTGAAAGTTAAACATTTTTCAATCAGCCTAAAAAAAACCCAGTAAACCTGAGATATTATCAAGCAGAGTATTAGATTAACACCTACGTAAGCCTCAATTAAATAACCAGACTGAATGTAAACTTACACTCAAATAATCAAATGTCGTAAAAAGAATCAATTATCAAACATGAATATCAACATATAATGTAACTAAAACAATAGCAAATATATAACTTAAAAATAAATAAATACAGGAATTTACATGGGTCTATCAATTTTCGAGCGAAGCGACTCTCAGTGATACATTTTGGGGGTCTTATGATTGCAGGGGTCTCAAGTTGTCAATATGCGGCACATGTAAAAACATATTAATCTTTGCACATGATAAGAAGCTGACTCAGAAGATGAGTTTCATTGATTCCAACACCCATACTACTTTGAAGCCCACAGGACTCACAGGGGTGGTCGGGTAGCCTAGTGGTTAAAGCGTTCGCTCGTCATGCTGAAGACCTGGGTTCGATTCACGACATGTGTACAATGTGTGAAGCCCATTTCTGGTGTCCCCCGCCATGATATTGCTGGAATAGTGCTAAAAGCGGCGTAAAACCATACTCACTCACTCACTCACTCACTCACTCACAATGAACATTTTCTGTATACATTCCTAATGAGTATAAATACTCACCACCAAAAGAAACTTGAACAATAGTTTGTGGTTTGTTGTTTAACGCCACACTGAGCAATATTCCAGCTATATAACAGCAGTCTGTAAATAATCGAGTCTGGACCAGACAATCCAGTGATTGATATAATGAGCATTGATCCATGCAATTGGGATCGATGACATGCATCAACCAAGTCAGCCAGCCTGACCACCCCATCCCGTTAGTCACCTTTTACGACAAGCATAGTGGCCTTTTACGGCAAGCATGGGTTGCTGAAGACCTATTATTCTACCCCGGATCTTCATGAGTCTCGAACAATAGAAACATATAGAGAAGTATGTACGTTAAGAAGAGATGTTTCCAATGTGTACCCCTTAATAACAAAAGTAACGCTCAGTCAAGTATCACCACAGAGTGCCTCTATTCTTATCGCGATATGCCGCACGTGATTTCCAAACTTTACATGCTGATCCTGCATGAGACAAATGGTGCATCTTGAGTTATGGATCCATGATGTCACATGTGATGCGTTCAAGAGCATCAGTTCACACAACATACTGGGGTATACTGATGATGCAGAAAACAACCCCAAAAAACGTTAACATATGTTACATAAAATGTCAACACAAATCAGCTTAGAATAATTAAAACTTTACTGTTTATCATAATCATGCTAGCATCTCATAAAGTCCTGTATAACTAGACACGACACTACAAAACCAGAGTTTTGTATACGACTCAAAAGAAGTTAGGGATTGCTTGATTCTTTCATATTACACTAGTTAATCTGATATGCTATCAGCTGCTCAATTTTCTTTTCCCTACAGACAGACTGACATTTTAGATTCAACTCGACAGCTTGTCCGCTATTCAAGGGTTTTTTTCATTGACTAACATGAAAACATAATTACTGACTATAGGCTCCAAATTTTACTGATTACTGACTTGTAACACCCCATCAAGACCCCCACGTGATATCAAATACACGAGACCGTACATAACCTCATCAATATGGTCGTTTCACACATGTAACATGACACAAGTATGTTCCCACTCCGGGGGGGGGGGGGGGGGGGGGGGGGGACTGGGGAATTGTGTCTACTTTGTCATCCATCAGCTTCTAAGTAATGCCTATCAAACAATTCTCATGTTACATGTTCTCAAAGTTACCTTATCACATAATATTGCATTAATATCTCGCTCTTAAAGGTATCGGGCATTGAACAAAAGGGCAAAATATTGCTGTCAACTAGTAATAGATTCATCAATAAGTTCACAAAAGAATCCGTCTCTTTTCTTACTTAATCACATTTTAAAACTTTAAGGTCAGTAATCAACAGCTTTTACTAATATTAATTTTATTTTGTGGATGTGAAAATAAAGTAATAAAAAGCAGCTAAAGGTAATGCAATGCATAGCCATCCAAGAACCAGTACACAAAAAAGCTCCGTGCAGCCCTTGACACATTTATTCTCCTCTCTCTAGGGAGCAAGATAGCACTGTAAGGAGCTTGAGGTAATCTAGCATATATACAAATAAAACTGATTTCAATACAGTGGACTTTCTAAGGGACTGGTAATTTAAGCCAATTTCTAAAGAAGGTTAGGTGAGGTAAAATGGGTGTGTGTCAGTATTTTATAGTGGTAGCCCACTGAGTTACCATGCTGCAGTATATCATGGATACCCCACTTTAGTATACTGACCAGTCCTTGTTTTATCCCCTTAATGCCAAGCATCAGGCAGGTGAATTTCAGACGACAACAACAAAGGGAAAAACATGGTTTACGTGTACATTATTGAGTGGCTGAAGTATGACGTGTGTGGGCAGGTAAATTTGTTTGTTTGTTTGTTTGTTTAAAGCAGCACTCAGCAATATTCCAGCTATATGACGGCGGTCCATGAATAATCAAGTCAGGACCAGACAATCCAGTGATTGACACTGAAGCACATGTAACACATGTGGTACGTGTCTCCTTGGGCATGTGACTGTTCGAAATGGGCCTCTGTTCACCCAGCAGTGAGTGGGTACCCGGTAGGATGAGATGGCAATGTGGTTGTTATCCTTCTAGCACTTAACACTCTGTTTGGATTGCATACTCCCCAGGGAGCAGAGAATGATTGTTTAGTGCACACTGATCCAGTGACCGGAGTAATAATAGTGCCTTAAGCATGCCCCAGTACCGCCAGCTGGATGACAAACTAGACAGAGAGAAGAGACTGCTCGCAGCTGGTGTTAAATCGCCCATCGAGTATGGTGATGCTGTATCCCACCTTGTCGGACTCTAAGTGATTTTGCTTTAGCCAGACATAAATTTTGCAAGCTATATTGTATTAAATTTTCTTGAAAATTTGTACATCTGAACATAAATGGAATTTTTAATTAATAATTAATAAAAACCTATACTACTACATACATTTTTTGTGTTATATCTACCTAGACAGGCTGTAGTCTGGCTGTAGTCATTCAGTGAAAGTGAAACAGTCTATAGTGTTAATCCCCATAGTTGTAGGGAGTATCACGGGCTACTGATTTTTAAACAAGAACAATAGCTGCTGGCAAAGTAAGAACACCCCCCTGTGTGGTGTGGAAATGTGTGCAATATAAATGGCCTATTATTTATTATTATAACATCTGGCAGCCTCTCTGTAGTCTCATCTTCTTCGGAACCACATATTCCAATTTCCAGAAAATATGTTTTTTTGTTCAACACCCTTCATCAACAAAGCAGGTAAGACAATTATCAGCAGGTGATTACTGTCCTTGAATAAATCAATATCAGCTGACACCCATCAGACACTATTTGTAGCATACATACCGTAATTATTCCAATAATGCTACAAAACTAATTACGTTCTTCTACTAACACTCAGCCAAGGCCAGACTTGTTCAGATTCTGGTAATGATAAGCCTAACCTAACCTTTGCAAAGGAAATAATCTTAAAATTTAAAGTAATATATTTGATGTAAAATGTGACTTAATTAAAATTTGTTTTGTACTTCGTAACTCAAGCCAATGTGCATGGCATGTCTGTTTGTGTTCCTCATAGTAATTAAGAAGAAAAGTAAATGTTTGTTTTTTGCAAAGAAAAAATAAAATGAGGTTTAAAGAGGTTTGGGAAATTAACCTCAAATTCATTTTCAAATGTATCTTTTTGTCTCTTTTTGTTGGCCCACGTATCAACCAAGAAGTTCATAAAAGCAAGAAACTGTACAGGCCTAACATATTGGCTGTTAAAAATGTTTTTCCAAAAGACCTGGGCCCCATTTCACAAAGCGATCTTTGACACTTTAAGATGATGCTAACTCCCATACTTAAACATGGACTAACGACTGTCGTAGCACTAAGAGGATCGTAACTCCCATACTTTAACATGGACTTACGACAGTCGTAGCACTAAGATGATCGTAAATCCCATACTTTAACATAGACTAACGACTGTCGTAGCACTAAGATGATCGTAACTCCCATACTTTAACATGGACTTACGACAGTCGTAGCACTAAGATGATCGTAAATCCCATACTTTAACATAGACTAACGACTGTCGTAGCACTAAGATGATGCTAACTCCCATACTTTAACATGGACTAACGACTGTCGTAGCACTAAGATGATCGTAACTCCCATACTTTAACACAGACTAACGACTGTCGTAGCACTAAGATGATCGTAACTCCCATACTTTAACACAGACTAACGACTGTCGTAGCACTAAGATGATCATAAATCCATACTTTAACACAGACTCATGACAATCATAGCGCTAAGACCTAGTAAGACTTAGTCCATGGGCAAAGGATGGCGCATTTTCCATAAATACCAACACTGCTGAATTTATCCAAGCTTTCTTATTGGCTGTCCAATTGACGTGAGTCTTGTCATTCTTAATATTCTCTGAAAAAACAAGGTTTCTGAGCTTTGCCGATGACGAAACACAGATTAACAAGACCTACTCACTGAGCACCTTGTTTTCCTGACTTCTAATTGAACAGATGAACACAAAGGTAGACAGATGCCAGTGTACTTACAGTTTAAAGAATGATATTTTTCCAAGGACTAGAAATAAATGCTAGTGTACAGAGTAACAAACATACTAAAACATTCAAAGATTTATGCGTACAATTTAACAGAGTATTTACGGTATACATTTTGTGGCGTTGTCCATGAGATGGAAAAAACATGATATTTCAACATAACAGTGTCTCCTGTTGCCATGGCTGATGGGCGTGGCACTTACTCCTACTGTTTTCCTATAATGACCCTACTTACTGTGTCTTTATCCTGTTTACAGTGGCAATAAAGAGATTTACCATTTAGATAGTCACATAGAGAATGTTGTCATATTCTTTTCTAATAACAATATAAAACATACATCAATATCTAATCTGTGTCTCTACTGCTGCAGATGTGACCTTCAGTCTGTTATTTATTTGTTTCATTTGAAACCACTATTCTACATAGAAACTCCCATTGTGTTACTATGGAAACCAATTAATATTAGTTGATGGAAAGTGTCACAAGAGAAATGATATTATTCTGCAACGTTTCCATAGTAACAACATGTCGGTACAGTATTACATAAACATTCATATGATATCCAGTACTTTCTGTATTTTCCACATATCATTGTATCAGGAAATGATATTTCTGTGTAAATGTTTTTGTTTGGCTATTATGCTAAGGTCTGTCAGTGATGTTCAACTAAGTGCCTGTAGCAAGCAAATTGGGAAAAAAATAATCGTATATTGTTTATTGTTATTTTCTTACATTATACATTACAACCCAAGTAGCAATGCCAAACCAGGCTGTGACGCCTTCTCCACTCTGTCTCATCTCACCCCAGGTAAAGAGACACCTCTGTCTCATCTCACCCCAGGTAAAGACACCTCTGTATCATTTCACCCCAGGTAAAGAGACACCTTTGTCTCATCTCACCCCAGGTAAAAAATACCTCTGTCTCATCTCACCCCAGGAAGAGACACCTCTGTCTCATCTCACCCCAGGTAAAGAGACACCTCTGTCTCATCTCACCCAAGGTAAAGAGACACCTCTGTCTCATCTCACCCCAGGTAAAGAGACACCTCTGTCTCATCTCACCCAAGGAAGAGACACCCCTGTCTCATCTCACCCTAGGTAAAGACACCTCTGTATCATTTTACCCCAGGAAGAGACACCTCTGTCTCATCTCACCTGAGGTAAAGACACCTCTGTCTCATCTCACCCCAGGTAAAGAGACACCTCTGTCTCATCTCACCCCAGGAAGAGACACCTCTGTCTCATCTCACCCAAGGTAAAGACACCTCTGTCTCATCTCACCCAAGGAAGAGACACCTCTGTCTCATCTCACCCCAGGTAAAGACACCTCTGTCTCATCTCACCCCCTGTAAAGACACCTCTGACTCATCTCACCCCAGGTAAAGGGACACCTCTGTTTCATCTCACCCAAGGTAAAAACACCTCTGTCTCATCTCACCCCAGGAAGAGACACCTCTGTCTCTACTCACCCCAGGAAGAGACACCTCTGTCTCATCTCACCCCAGGATGAGACACCTCTGTCCCATCTCACACCAGGTAAAGGGACACCTCTGTCTCATCTCACCCAAGGTAAAGAGACACCTCTGTCTCATCTCACCCAAGGTAAAGACATCTCTGTCTCATCTCACCCCAGGAAGAGACACTCTTATCTCATCTTACTCCATCACTTCTTTGCTGATGACCATGTTATTTTCAAAGAACATCTTCCTCAGACAATTTCAATACTGAGTTGTCTTAATAAACAAGGAGAAATACTGAAAATTAATTCAGAAACATTTCCAGCAGGACCACTTAAATGACTCTTTCAGAGAAATTCGAAGATATGATATTTTTATTTATTAGTTTTAATTGACTAGATTGGATGTGACGCTATCAAGTTGACATCAACCAGTGACAAATGTCAAGTTGGACATAATTTGATAGTACAGGCAGATCAATCAGAAAGCAAGATTGAAAAAAAGTCACGATAGAATACTACATGACGCACACATTCAGGGAAAAGTTAAAAATACTCACTTTTGACTTTCTAGGAGCTGGCTGTGGTGACATCTTTGTGTCAACATATCCGTCACCATGGTGACCATTGCTAGGTGACATTGTTGTGTTGATGTCAACTGGTGCAGCTGCTGAAATCGTCACCCTGCCACAGAAATAATCTCAAGAGTCATATGAAAGAAGGCATATGAAATAGTACAGACAGAGTTGTCTCCCATGTATTGTGTTTTGAGAGACATTCGCAACAGGTACTTGGTGATGGGCAACAGATTGATTTTTCTAGAATTCCATTTCCTTTAACTGGCACTAGTTTCGTCCTGAAATAAAAAGTATCTGTCTAGTCCCTTTAAATCTTTGTTCAAATGAAACTTGGCAGAATCTTCAGTCATTGAAAGCATAAGTACCATCAACATGAAGTTAAAGAACACATGATTTTTTCATATGACTTTAGTTCATGGGCGGTTCCAGAGGCCTGGTAGGGGGTCTGGACCAGTCCCCCCCAACCCCCCATCCACCCACCCCACCTCTTTTCAAAACCAAATGTAGTATGTTGTAGGTATTAAATTAAATTATTATATTTTGGACCCCTCCCTTTGTGTCCACTGAGGCAAGTGACTTTGACATCATCCTCTGTTCACCCAGCAGTGAATTGGGATCCAGTAGGATGAGATGGTGATGTAACTTGACCATCTAGCGTCTCGCAGGCAGCTTGGGTTGCACTCTCCCCAGGGAGTTGAGAATAAAATTCGAGTGCACAATGATCCATAATAATGTAGCACTTTTAGCATGCTCTAGGGTGTGGAATTGGTGCATAACAAATATGCACATTAATACATTTCTTTTTTATTCTGATCAAATTTTGTAGGGTGGTTATTCAAATGTGGAAACCATAAAATGTATAGTCACTCCATGTACTGACAACACCCATTTACACTCCACACATGCATCTTAAATCTGTGACTCAGAGCTCAACCAAATGTATAACAGTAAAAGCATATTACACAACATGGAGAGATGGGTAAAACAGAGCTAATAAGCGCCCAGGGCGCTCTCAAAATTAGAAATAGGGGACTCTTATTAGAATATAATTTTGGTGAGATTAAAAATGAAGTTGAAAAATTGTAAATTTGTGGTTTATGCTGACAGCCTGAATTGATAAACACGGCAGATATATTTTTCCAGAATTTAATTGCCCATAATTAAGGGTGCATATAACAAATGAGTGCATATTATACACGAATAAATAAGTCTTGTGTACATTGATCAATCGGAAAGGGTGCTAACTGGGATTGTTCACTAGCCAATATATAAGCAAATAACGCTGTGGGTGCTTATTAGAGCGGGGCGCTTATTATGTCGAATACGGTATGTGCTGCAATGTCTATAAACCAACACAGGTGAAATCCATATAAAATTAGGGGAAGTCCTACATAGAACAATACATGGTGTGGTTGCTAAGAGGACATGTGGGGTAAGGATGTAGATGTGGTCACCTAGCTGGAGGACGTGTGGGGTAAGGATGTAGATGTGGTCACCTAGCTAGAGGACATGTGGGGTAAGGATGTAGATGTGGTCACCTAGCTAGACGACGTGTGGGGTAAGGATGTAGATGTGGTCACCTAGCTAGAGGACGTATGGGGTAAGGATGTAGATGTGGTCACCTAGAGGACTCGTGGGGTAAGGATGTAGATGTGGTCACCTAGAAGACTCGTGGGGTAAGGATGTAGATGTGGTCACCTAGAGGACATTTGGGGTAAGGATGTAGATGTGGTCACCTAGAGGACGTGTGGGGTAAGGATGTAGATGTAGTCGCCTAGAGGACGTGTGGGGTAAGGATGTAGATGTGGTCGCCTAGAGGACGTGTGGGGTAAGGATGTAGATGTGGTCGCCTAGAGGATGTGTGGGGTAAGGATGTAGATGTGGTCACCTAGAGGAGGTGTTGGGTAAGGATGAAGATGTGGTCACCTAGAGGACGTGTGGGGTAAGGATGTAGATGTGGTCGCCTAGAGGACATGTGGGGTAAGGATGTAGATGTGGTCATCTAGAGGAGGTGTTGGGTAAGGATGTAGATGTGGTCACCTAGAGGACGTGTGGGGTAAGGATGTAGATGTGGTCACCTAGAGGACGTGTGGGGCAAGGATGTAGATGTGGTCACCTAGAGGACGTGTGGGGCAAGGATGTAGATGTGGTCACCTAGAGGACGTGTGGGGTAAGGATGTAGATGTGGTCACCTAGAGGACGTATGGGGTAAGGATGTAGATGTGGTCACCTAGAGGAGGTGTTGTGTAAGGATGTAGATGTGGTCACCTAGAGGACGTGTGGGGTAAGGATGTAGATGTGGTCACCTAGAGGAGGTGTTGGGTAAGGATGTAGATGTGGTCACCTAGAGGACGTGTGGGGTAAGGATGTAGATGTGGTCGCCTAGAGGACGTGTGGGGTAAGGATGTAGATGTGGTCACCTAGAGGAGGTGTTGTGTAAGGATGTAGATGTGGTCGCCTAGAGGACGTGTGGGGTAAGGATGTAGATGTGGTCACCTAGAGGACGTGTGGGGTAAGGATGTAGATGTGGTCACCTAGAGGAGGTGTTGTGTAAGGATGTAGATGTGGTCGCCTAGAGGACGTGTGGGGTAAGGATGTAGATGTGGTCACCTAGAGGACGTGTGGGGTAAGGATGTAGATGTGGTCGCCTAGAGGACGTGTGGGGTAAGGATGTAGATGTGGTCACCTAGAGGAGGTGTTGGGTAAGGATGTAGATGTGGTCGCCTAGAGGACGTGTGGGGTAAGGATGTAGATGTGGTCACCTAGAGGAGGTGTTGGGTAAGGATGTAGATGTGGTCGCCTAGAGGAGGTGTTGGGTAAGGATGTAGATGTGGTCACCTAGATGACGTGTGGGGTAAGGGCGTAGATGTGGTCACCTCGAGGACATGTGGGGTAAGGATATAGATGTGGTCACCTAGAGGATGTGTGGGGTAAGGACGTAGATGTGGTCACCTCGAGGACGTGTGGGGTAAGGATGTAGATGTGGTCGCCTAGAGGACGTGTGGGGTAAGGATGTAGATGTGGTCGCCTAGAGGACGTGTGGGGTAAGGATGTAGATGTGGTCGCCTAGAGGATGTGTGGGGTAAGGATGTAGATGTGGTCACCTAGAGGAGGTGTTGGGTAAGGATGAAGATGTGGTCACCTAGAGGACGTGTGGGGTAAGGATGTAGATGTGGTCGCCTAGAGGACATGTGGGGTAAGGATGTAGATGTGGTCATCTAGAGGAGGTGTTGGGTAAGGATGTAGATGTGGTCACCTAGAGGACGTGTGGGGTAAGGATGTAGATGTGGTCACCTAGAGGACGTGTGGGGCAAGGATGTAGATGTGGTCACCTAGAGGACGTGTGGGGCAAGGATGTAGATGTGGTCACCTAGAGGACGTGTGGGGTAAGGATGTAGATGTGGTCACCTAGAGGACGTATGGGGTAAGGATGTAGATGTGGTCACCTAGAGGAGGTGTTGTGTAAGGATGTAGATGTGGTCACCTAGAGGACGTGTGGGGTAAGGATGTAGATGTGGTCACCTAGAGGAGGTGTTGGGTAAGGATGTAGATGTGGTCACCTAGAGGACGTGTGGGGTAAGGATGTAGATGTGGTCGCCTAGAGGACGTGTGGGGTAAGGATGTAGATGTGGTCACCTAGAGGAGGTGTTGTGTAAGGATGTAGATGTGGTCGCCTAGAGGACGTGTGGGGTAAGGATGTAGATGTGGTCACCTAGAGGACGTGTGGGGTAAGGATGTAGATGTGGTCACCTAAAGGAGGTGTTGTGTAAGGATGTAGATGTGGTCGCCTAGAGGACGTGTGGGGTAAGGATGTAGATGTGGTCACCTAGAGGACGTGTGGGGTAAGGATGTAGATGTGGTCGCCTAGAGGACGTGTGGGGTAAGGATGTAGATGTGGTCACCTAGAGGAGGTGTTGGGTAAGGATGTAGATGTGGTCGCCTAGAGGACGTGTGGGGTAAGGATGTAGATGTGGTCACCTAGAGGAGGTGTTGGGTAAGGATGTAGATGTGGTCGCCTAGAGGAGGTGTTGGGTAAGGATGTAGATGTGGTCACCTAGATGACGTGTGGGGTAAGGGCGTAGATGTGGTCACCTCGAGGACATGTTGGGTAAGGATATAGATGTGGTCACCTAGAGGATGTGTGGGGTAAGGACGTAGATGTGGTCACCTCGAGGACGTGTTGGGTAAGGATGTAGATGTGGTCACCTAGGGGATGTGTGGGGTAAGGATGTAGATGTGGTCACCTACAGGACTCGTGGGGTAAGGATGTAGATGTGGTCACCTAGAGGACATGTGGGGTAAGGATGTAGATGTGGTCACCTAGAGGACGTGTGGGGTAAGGATGTAGATGTGGTCACCTAGAGGACGTGTGGGGTAAGGATGTAGATGTGGTCACCTAGAGGACGTGTAGGGTAAGGATGTAGATGTGGTCACCTAGAGGACGTGTTGGGTAAGGATGTAGATGTGGTCACCTCGAGGACATTTGGGGTAAGGATGTAGATGTGGTCACCTAGAGGACGTGTGGGTAAGGATGTAGATGTGGTCACCTAGAGGACATGTGGGGTAAGGATGTAGATGTGGTCACCTAGAGGACGTGTGGGGTAAGGATGTAGATGTGGTCACCTAGCTAGAGGACGTATGGGGTAAGGATGTAGATGTGGTCACCTAGAGGACTCGTGGGGTAAGGATGTAGATGTGGTCACCTAGAAGACTCGTGGGGTAAGGATGTAGATGTGGTCACCTAGAGGACATTTGGGGTAAGGATGTAGATGTGGTCACCTAGAGGACGAGTGGGGTAAGGATGTAGATGTGGTCGCCTAGAGGACGTGTGGGGTAAGGATGTAGATGTGGTCGCCTAGAGGACGTGTGGGGTAAGGATGTAGATGTGGTCGCCTAGAGGATGTGTGGGGTAAGGATGTAGATGTGGTCACCTAGAGGAGGTGTTGGGTAAGGATGAAGATGTGGTCACCTAGAGGACGTGTGGGGTAAGGATGTAGATGTGGTCGCCTAGAGGACAAGTGGGGTAAGGATGTAGATGTGGTCATCTAGAGGAGGTGTTGGGTAAGGATGTAGATGTGGTCACCTAGAGGACGTGTGGGGTAAGGATGTAGATGTGGTCGCCTAGAGGACGTATGGGGTAAGGATGTAGATGTGGTCACCTAGAGGAGGTGTTGTGTAAGGATGTAGATGTGGTCGCCTAGAGGACGTGTGGGGTAAGGATGTAGATGTGGTCGCCTAGAGGACGTGTGGGGTAAGGATGTAGATGTGGTCACCTAGAGGAGGTGTTGTGTAAGGATGTAGATGTGGTCGCCTAGAGGACGTGTAGGGTAAGGATGTAGATGTGGTCACCTAGAGGACGTGTGGGGTAAGGATGTAGATGTGGTCGCCTAGAGGACGTGTGGGGTAAGGATGTAGATGTGGTCACCTAGAGGAGGTGTTGGGTAAGGATGTAGATGTGGTCGCCTAGAGGACGTGTGGGGTAAGGATGTAGATGTGGTCACCTAGAGGAGGTGTTGGGTAAGGATGTAGATGTGGTCGCCTAGAGGAGGTGTTGGGTAAGGATGTAGATGTGGTCACCTAGATGACGTGTGGGGTAAGGGCGTAGATGTGGTCACCTCGAGGACATGTGGGGTAAGGATATAGATGTGGTCACCTAGAGGATGTGTGGGGTAAGGACGTAGATGTGGTCACCTCGAGGACGTGTGGGGTAAGGATGTAGATGTGGTCACCTAGGGGATGTGTGGGGTAAGGATGTAGATGTGGTCACCTACAGGACTCGTGGGGTAAGGATGTAGATGTGGTCACCTAGAGGACATGTGGGGTAAGGATGTAGATGTGGTCACCTAGAGGACGTGTGGGGTAAGGATGTAGATGTGGTCACCTAGAGGACGTGTGGGGTAAGGATGTAGATGTGGTCACCTAGAGGACGTGTGGGGTAAGGATGTAGATGTGGTCACCTAGAGGACGTGTTGGGTAAGGATGTAGATGTGGTCACCTCGAGGACATTTGGGGTAAGGATGTAGATGTGGTCACCTAGAGGACGTGTGGGTAAGGATGTAGATGTGGTCACCTAGAGGACATGTGGGGTAAGGATGTAGATGTGGTCACCTAGAGGACGTGTGGGGTAAGGATGTAGATGTGGTCACCTAGGGGAAGTGTGGGGTAAGGATGTAGATGTGGTCACCTAGAGGACGTGTGGGGTAAGGATGTAGATGTGGTCACCTAGAGGACGTGTGGGGTAAGGATGTAGATGTGGTCACCTAGAGGACGTGTGGGGCAAGGATCTAGATGTGGTCACCTAGAGGACGTGTGGGGTAAGGATGTAGATGTGGTCACCTAGAGGACATGTGGGGTAAGGATGTAGATGTGGTCACCTAGAGGACGTGTGGGGCAAGGATGTAGATGTGGTCACCTAGAGGACGTGTGGGGTAAGGATGTAGATGTGGTCACCTAGAGGACGTGTGGGGTAAGGATGTAGATGTGGTCACCTAGGGGAAGTGTGGGGTAAGAATGTAGATGTGGTCACCTAGAGGACGTGTGGGGTAAGGATGTAGATGTGGTCAACTAGAGGACGTGTGGGGTAAGGTCGTAGATGTGGTCACCTAGAGGACATGTGGGGCAAGGATGTAGATGTGGTCACCTAGAGGACTCGTGGGGTAAGGATGTAGATGTGGTCACCTAGAGGACGTGTGGGGTAAGGATGTAGATGTGGTCACCTCGAGGACGTGTGGGGTAAGGATGTAGATGTGGTCACCTAGAGGACGTGTGGGGTAAGGATGTAGATGTGGTCACCTAGAGGACGTGTGGGGTAAGGATGTAGATGTGGTCACCTAGAGTGAGTGAGTATGGTTTTACGCCGCTTTTAGCAATATTCCAGCAATATCACGGCGGGGGACACCAGAAATGGGCTTCACACATTGTACCCATGTCGGGAATCGAACGCTTTAACCACTAGGCTACCCGACCGCCCTGGTCACCTAGAGGACGTGTGGGGTAAGGATGTAGATGTGGTCGCCGAGGGGACTTGTGGGGTAAGGATGTAGATGTGGTCGCCGAGGGGACGTATGGGGTAAGGATGTAGATGTGGTCGCCGAGGGGACGTGTGGGGTAAGGATGTAGATGTGGTCACCTAGAGGACGTGTGGGGTAAGGATGTAGATGTGGTCACCTAGAGGACGTGTGGGGCAAGGATGTAGATGTGGTCACCAGGAGGACGTGTGGGGTAAGGATGTAGATGTGGTCACCTAGAGGACGTGTGGGGTAAGGATCTAGATGTGGTCACCTAGAGGACGTGTGGGGCAAGGATGTAGATGTGGTCACCTAGAGGACGTGTGGGGTAAGGATGTAGATGTGGTCACCTAGAGGACATGTGGGGTATTTAGGAAGTACTGAAACTATCTACTGTTATAATTAATGATCAAAGAACTTTAATTACTGAACTTTAATTAGTTAATGTTCATTTATTCTCATGCTCAAAGCATTCGAAGGACAAAAATTATTGTAAACTTATTATAAGGGGCATCTTTGAATCATGGCATTTGCATCATAAATTAAGACCTGGACAAAACTAGAAACTGTCATGAAACTTATAAGATGAATAAAAATTTAATTTGTTTTTAGTACAACACTTGCATGTCAAAAATAGAATCACTGCATGTGCAATTTAGGCTAAGATGTGCCATAAAGACAACAGATACTAGAGGCGTCCAGAAGCACTGTTATAATGTTTGAAGATGAGCAACCCTGGATGAAGAACAACAGCAAAAACATTGGTAAAAAACACATCTTGGGTCAAAGGCTTCCTCATTTTTCCGTAACTATTTCAAAGTTTGTCTTTACCATAAACAGAAGTGACATTTCTTTGGAACCAAAAAGAGTAAGTGAGTGGGTTGGGTTAAACGCCGTTTTTAACAGTATTTCCAGTTATATCACGGCGTGTCAGCTTTATGTGGGAGGAAAGCCCGAAGTGATGGAGGTCTCAGACGTTTACCACTTCGGTGAAACCCACGAGCACGGGTATGGTGCTGACAAACCTAGAAACATAATCGGGGCGAACCGGGATTCGAACCCACAATCATAGGTTTCTGGCGTGCCCAAGGGACGCAACTCTGCACAGCGAATCACGGCGCCTTAGACGACTGGGCCACCCGTGCCCCAGGAACCAAAAAGAGACTTATCCCACCATGTTTACTGTAATACTGTCAGTCAAGTCTGACAGCGTATCTCAGCCATGAGCACGTCTGGCTCAGGTCCCAGTATCAAGATTGCGGTTGTCTGTTTTAAACAATATTTTATTCAGAGATAATTAGTTACATGAGAAGGACTGGTGAACAGACAATGAAATATCTTTGATTGTTTTTATATTTGTTGTTTACTGCCACACTCAGCAATAATCCATCTATATGACTGCAGTCTGTAAATAATCGAGTCTGGACCAGACAATCCAGTGATTTACATCACGCGCATCGATCTACGCAATTGCGATACGATGACATGCATCAACAAAGTCAGCAAACCTGATCACTCGATCCCGTTAGTCGCCTCTTACAACAAGCATGGGTTCCTGAAGACCTATTCTACCCCGGATCTTCACAGGATACTAAATATCTAAACATAAAATCTCTATAAAAATTAACACACTAAAATGTTAAGCCAATGGGATTAACAGAAGACAAGCCAATTAAGGTCTGCATATGTAGGCGACATTTTCTGCTTACGAGTAAGGTAAATCCATAAACACGTTGCAAAACTTACAACAAACTCATGCAACAAAAGGGAACATGTAATCTGTCCGAAGCTTGTGGAGTGGACGGTTGTGATATGGCTGTCTTGGCATCACTGGGAACTTTACCGATACTCAAAGCAAAACCAAATACACAGTGGGGAACACTTGACAACAACAAAAGTACAGTGGAATCTGTCTGAACTTGACAGTTTACTGCCATTGTGGTACGTGTTAACAGCCTGAACCCATTGTATAAACCACATTAAAGTTGCAGTTATCTCCCTTGGTCATCCAGTAAGACACTGGCATCAGCTACCAACTGGAAGATTAATGTCAGCTTATTAAATATGTCTAAAAAGTAACAAGCTAAAGATTATTAGCAATAATGTTTTTAATTGTTTAACTGAATGTTTATTTGTAAACTGAAGTTCTGACAAATGATTTCATTATTTGTTTTTAGAGTAATGAGTCTTTATAAGTAGCTTACCAGAGGTTTAATCTGTTTGGAACGTACCTATCAAATTCTTTGACCTCAAAGGAAAATGAAAACATTCTTTTCAGATACACAGATTGCTTGAATTTTGTAAATCTGCTTTATAAGAGATTGTGTAAAGGTTAATGGTCATAATAGATTTGAAAAATCACCCCCCGTAAAATTATTACCGTATTCGACATAATAAGCGCCCAGGGCGCTCTCAAAATAAGAAATAGGGGGCTCTTATTAGAATATTATTTTGGTGAAAAACAACAGGGTTAAAAGATTGTAAAGTTCGTGGTTTATGCTGAGAGCCTGAAATGTTTATATACGACAGATGTATTTTTCCAGAATCTAATTTCCCACAATTAAGCATGCATATAACACACGTATAATACACGAATAAATAAGTCCTGTGTACATTGATCAATCGGAAGGGGTGCTAATTGGGATTGTTCAATAGTCAATATATTAGCAAATATCGCCGTGAGCGTTTTAGGCTTTACTACATACTTTCCAACTCATATATGATAAATGTCAGATTAATTGCAAAAGAGACATTTTCAAAAGGGCAGCCATTATAAATCAATACAGAACCAACAGCACAGTTTAAAGAGACACCATAACATGAAAGTTCTGTACACATAACACAGGTTTTGTAGTTTGAAAATGAACCGATATACTGATGGACCAAGCACTGCATCATAAACCCAGATAAACCTTTAGGTGCAGGTGAGCTAACAACTGGGAGAGACAGCTTTCTTTCAGATTGCATGCTGTGTGTTTCAACGGAACTTAAGGGTGTAAAATGTCTGTTCAAGAACTAAGGTAATGACATATTCACTATAGATTAACATTTAGTCTCTGCGATGAAAATATTTCAAGATTGTCTTTGTTAATTTGTCTTTTAACTTATAACAGAAAATAGTTTTAAGATTTTGTTTCAGGGTTTTCATGAGAGACTTGCTAACAAATGCTTGAACTATACAACAAATTCTGTATTGCAGTCCAGTTTAGGCAGGTTCCACTTTTGATAACAATGAAACATCTAGTCAGCACACTAAGAAAATACAAAAAGTGAAGGAAAATTATCAAACCTTTTTCTGATTTCCATTCCATGATGCCTTTAACATTTAAATACAAATTTCTCATTTTACAAGTAAAATCAGCTTGAAATACTATCTGTTGTAAAGTCTGCAACAGTCCTGTCAAGGGAGAGCACGTGAAGAACTCTCTTGTAACACTTACCAAAAGGTAAAACATTACATTACAAAAAAATAAATCAATGTCGGCAATTTCTTCAAAACCTTTTTAGCAATCATTACATAAAAGTTTTATTTCTTTTGAAACAAGTTCCTTTAATAAAAAACCTGATTGATTTCTCAATACGATTTAAAACACTCTCTCCAAGCAGCAGAAGTATGATAACTTTTCATCATCACTTAAAAATGCTATTTTCCTAAAGCATACTTAATGGCATACCTGTCGGTACTGTTTACTGGAAGACCGTTAAGATGTGCATAAAGCTCAACGCCGCTATCATCACTTGGATTGTCCTCTCCCTAAAACAGATTAAGAGAAAGCATAAATAAGGAAATCAGCATTTGATATTCATTTTTTTCGGACACTGCTCTAAGACACACAAATAAACTTTCTGTTCAACACATATAGTTTTCAAGCCATCAAACATGTCCAGCAAACACTATTATTATTGTTTTTGTAAACAAAATTATTTTTTCTTGAACAAACTTTTTAAAGAAGAGCCCCCACACCTTCACACCCAGAAAATGTAATGGCCAGACCGTAAGGGAGAACTTTACGCAGTCTGCAGAAGGACTTACATTGTATTGAGAAATTCACAATAAAACCATTGGGTAAACAAGGGATAAGAGGTGAGGTGAATTGAAATGAAGATTAACGTCGCGTCCAAGATTATTGCACTTATATAGCGACGTGCATGCACGTGTGTGCGTGTGTGGCTGCTTGTACTAGGCCAGACTGATGCTGATTTATAGTGCTAGCACACTTGGATACCATGCCGCAGATTAACATGAATACCCCACTCAGACACAGTGTACTGACTCCGAGCCGACCAGTTCTTGTTTTAGCCCCTTAATGCCGAGCACCAGACAGGGTAACAACACGTACCATCTTTTAATGTCTTTTGGTATGACGCGGCCGGGGATCGAACCCCGGACCTTCCGCTCTCCGCGGCCCAGGGGTCCAGGGTTAAGAAAATAAAACATTATTTCACCTTCACCTTGTGTTTAACTGGAGGAAGATACATCTGAGATGCGAGTCTCATTGGTTGATGAACCTGTGCCATGACGATGTGTTCTTGTTGTGATGCTTTTGAGGTTGAAGGGACGGGTTCCATGTTCAATGACCTCACAGATGGTCTTGGAGATTTTGACCTTGACCTTGACCTGTGGATGGTTTTCCTTGGCGTGTGAAGGTAAGGGCCATGGGAGTCTGACTGACTTTGAAAACTGATGTTATCCTCCTGAAATATTCAAGATAAACAGTTTTGGGAGTTTACAGAATACAAAGGAACAACATTAACCATTATAGAATATTGCACTGATCTTCCTTTCAAAATTTCCTGTTCCTGGTGCATTTGTCAACTTTAAATTCAACAGGATTTCTCAAAGGACTTGAACATCAGGACAGAGCATAGGGTAATAATTTCTTTATAACATAATGTCATTCTTAAACTAATTAACTTTAGAAACTGTGTTAAAGTGACATTTATCATCTAGCACCAAATGATCTGCAGCCATGTTTGTCTACAGAATCATCCATACGCTGGGAAAGTTCTATCTAAATGTCAAGGGGGGACATTTTTCAAAAGCTTAGTGAGCAGAAAGACAACGATGTTTGGAGATAAAACATAGTTCATGTCCGGTGACCTGATTTGCATATTTATCAGATTGTGATCCCAAGTTTATCACACTGGTTCATAGCATCGATAACACTATTCATCAGATGATGAAGCTATATCTTGATAGTGTACAACAACCAATACACTTTATACAACACTGCCACCTGTGTAGCATTCACCTCCAATTCACACAGACTCCTGAAGTGAAACAAGGGGTTTGTGTGAATATAATATTATTCACATGTTTACTATTTATTGGACTTGAGAAAAAAAATATTTTTATCACGTCAGAATTTGACTGTGTTCTTTAAAAGACACTATATATAGTTTAATGTCACGTTCAAGATTGTTGCACTTACATAGAGACGTGCATGCACGTGTGAGTGTATGTGTGGCTGCTTGTACTAGTTCGGACTAATGCCTATTTCATAGTGCTAGCCCACTGAGATACCATGCCGCAGATTAACATGAATACCCAACTCAGGCACAGTATATTGACCCCGAGCCAACCAGTCCTGGTTTTAGACCCTTAATGCCGAGCACCAGGCAGGGTAACAACAAGTACCATTTCTTAACGTCTTTTGGTATGATTGGCCACGTATTGAACCCTACTTGACTTGTGACAGTACTTTGCCCCCGTTGTTTTTGCAATTATACCTTTATAACCATATCATTTATTAAGTATCTTTACCCTTCCTCTGTGTATAGTGTTTTTAATTATCACAACAGTGAGGATGCCCTAAGTCACCCCTCGTTATAACGTATATATCAATGTCACTCACCTCATTATAACGTATATCTCAGTGTCACTCCCCTCGTTATAATGTATATCTCAGTGTCACTCACCTTGTTATAACATATATCTCAGTGTCACTCACCTTTTTATAACATATCTCAGTGTCAATCACCTCGTTATAATGTATATCTCAGTGTCACTCACCTTGTTATAACATATATCACATTGTCACTCACCTTGTTATAACATATATCTCTGTCACTCACCTCGTTATAACATATATCTCAGCATCACTCACCTCATTATAACGCATATCTCAGTGTCACTCACCTCGTTATAACGTATATCTCAATGTCACTCACCTCATTGTGGTCATGTCCATTCTCCCCATGCAGCTGTTCCAGAGCATCTCTCAGGGACTCCTCACGTCTCTGTGGGGACTGTACATACATAGAGATAATTATACTAGCATGTGTGTCATACTGGTTTTACAAAACGAGTGTGAGAAATTCCCTAAGCTAGAGTGAGGGTAATATATGAATTCTTACACAAGTTCCGTAAAATCAGTATGACACACATGTGAATTTAATAATTTCTTTATTATCCATTACTTCTTCATCCTTTTGAGCTTCAATTTACAAAAAATGCACTGATCACGACCGCTGTCCTAGAAAGCCACAATTTGTCAAAGTCACAATCATCAGCTATGACGTCGTTTCTAGTGTGACATCATTCCGTCCTTATGTCACAGTGAGATTCAAATCACGTCAACAATGCCGTCGGGATGGTGGAAACACTCCACTGGTGCACGATAAATGATATTTGCACAAGTGCACATACAATTTTTATGAAATTGGTTATTTCTAACCCTGTGGGATATAAAGATCATTTCAAAACAATAAACTATAGCATATAATACAAAAAACATTCTTGTAAAGACACTATAAGGCAGTATTATTTTGCATCTTAGACAGTGATTATGTATTTTGAATCCACATAGAGGTGGATATTTCTTGACGGTATACATATTCCGCTGTGACAATACTATTCAAGACTTACTTTCAGACTGTGCCGAATAACCATCAAAATTATGTTATCTGGTAGTGATTGCAAGATCAAAATGTTTGATGTGTCTGTGATGTCATAGCAGTAACTGTACAATGTGATGTCATTTCAGTATTCATCTCATAGATTGTTACAAAGTTACAAAAGTGATGTTGCAATAACCGTATGCACTATTGGATGAATGGAAAACAGCTTGTTTGCTTGTGTGTTGTTGACACCACAGCTATCAATATCCATATGACTGCGGCCTAAATAATCAAGTCCTGACCAGATAATCCTGTGATTGATATTGTGAGCAACGATGCACGCCATCGGGTGTACAATAACACGCAATCAACCAAGATCCCGAGCCTGATCCATATAGTCACCTCTTACAACCAGCCCAGCTTGTTGGGGACTTTTTCACACCCAGCTTGGCATGGGGTACAACTCCATTGCTGGACTGCAGTCGTGTGTTCTGATTTTAGCCAGTAAGGTTGAAACAATACAGCAAGGTCATGATACGATACGTATCACGATACAAAGGTCACAATGCGATACATATCGCATATAATCATATTTACGCCAAATAAGTGTGGAAATGTCTTGACCATAAATATTTCAGAGCAGGTTCAAAAGGAAAAGCTAGCTGTAGACACGTGTTCGTTGTGGCTGTTTTTAGTGACACATTTGGCTTTTTCTGACTGACAAAAATGCAGGGGTGATTGAATTAGTAGTAATGTATTTTAGCAAGTGTACCGTCTTGTATTGATACAGAAAAAAATGTATCATGTATCGTATCAGCGCATGAAAACTCACAAAGCACCAGTGCAAAGATGTATCGTTTCACTTCTATCAGCCAGGGTATGTTTGTGTCTACCCCTACATGACGGCCCTCACACCAGTGTCACCTACCATGTCTCTGTCAAAGTGATCTATCGGGGAATGAAGCATCATGGGCTCCATCGTTGTCACGGACTGGCGCCGTTCTGATTTCTGTAATACAAACAAGGCCAGAGAGATAACTGTCTTGGTTATGGATGAACTAACCCTGAGCTTCACAAGAAAAAAAATATTTGGTTAAAAATGTGCCATTATATAGTTTCAAAAACATGAAATTTTTTGTATATAATTTTTTTTTAAAGAAATTGAACACCTTATTTTGTATTTTATCTCCTGTCTGGTGCATTAACACAAAAAATTGATGAAACTAGAAATTTACAGTTTTCGTCGTACTAAGCACCCTGTTCAAAGAAGCGCCCCCAACCAACTTCTAGACGAATCAGTAAATCATTATTTATTTATTTTTTTACAGAAAGCCTATCAAACTAAGTTTGTCTACTACCACACGATCTCCGACAACAAATTTAACTCGTGTATGATTTTAATAAGTGCCCAGTTAGTCAATTTAATTTTCTAATCACCAGAGCGCTTATTACGGTGAATACAGTATATGATTTGGGGAATTTTGATGGAGATACTGTATTCGTGATACTTCCACACTCTTACTCGTCCTTAACAACGAAGGAACATGTGTTGTAATGTGTGTAATAAAGAATGATGTGCACACATAACTCGACAGGATGATTAGAACACTGATGACGTTACCTCTGATGAGAACAGCGTCCTCCGGTACCGGTCCTCGAGGTAAGCCTCGGTGCTCTCGAAGGACAACATGGAGAAGGTGTCAGGAATCAGAGCACAGTCATCGTTGTCCTGGCAACCAACAAAATACTTTCAAAACATCAGAATGCAATGTATGTTTGTTTTTTGTTCAATGCCGCACTCAGCAATATTCCAGCTATATGACGGCAGTCTGTAAACAATCAAGTCTGGACCAGACATTCCAGTGATTGACATCTCGACCACAACGAGGTAGATGTGATGAAATGCAATTAACCAATTCAGCGAGTCTGAATTCCTGATCCATCTGGGCCCAGGTATTGTCAGAACGCCTCAGAGCTCAAGTCCCTGGGTTCATGTTTTCCATAATGACCATGCCAAGGGTATTAATTTGTGTTCTGTGTTGTGATGTGGAAAGTGTCCAAAAGCTGCATAAAACCCACCTCTCTCACTGATGTGGTGGTTTATTGCACTTACACAGGGACATGTGTGTGTGTGTGTGTGCGTGTGTGTGTGTCTGCTTGTACAAGTGCACACTAATGCCTGTTTTAGACTAGCCCACTGAGATACAATGACAGATTGTAACATGAATACACCACTCAGACTCAGTATACTGACTCACACTCAGTATGCCGACCAGTCCTTGTTTAATCCCCTTAATTCCGAGCACCAGGCAGGGTAACAACAAGTACCATCTTTACATGTCTATTGGTAGGACGCGGCCAGGGATCAAACCACCGACTTTCCACTCCCTGGACAGACACTCTATCCACTCCACATCAGAGGTGGTCTTATTTACTCATGAATTCGGCACCTACCCGGATCATCTGGGCTTCTTTCTTGCGGACCAGTCTGTCATATCGTGACAAATCTCGGAGGTTGATCAAGGGGCGAATTTCAGTCAGTAAAGTAAACTTTGGAGAAATGAAAAAATATTCTTATTGAGTATCATAACATTCATGTCTCGCTGAATAAAATTGGTACTTCATACTATTTGTTTTGTTGTTTTCACTGTGAAGCAGCCCATTGCAGAGTCTCATCATATAAACACCTTTTTTTCCCCATTGCGTTATCCTGCTGAGAAAATATACCCATAATATGATAAATACAATTTATTATATAATGGAAAGATTTCTGCGATTTTCATTGACCAAGACTTGGTTACACGTTCACAGCAAATTGACTCCAAATTCTGTCTGATATTTTACAACATCGATTGGAATTACTAAAAATTGAATTGGAATTACTTGGAGACGGTATTTCCCAAACCTCAGCCATTTAGATGTCTCCATTTGTTATCATAGCTAGCATTATTTTGAATCTGCTTTTGTCTTTTTATCGTATGATAAAGCAGTTATAGAGTGTATATGACCTCATACCTGTTTTTATGGAGGTCGATGTTTTGGGGTCCATAAAAACAGATATTGACCTCATATAAAGTCTATAAATGTATACTATCGCCAGTTCTACATCCACATGTTAACTGTGTCCTACCTTGGCCTGTGTGTTGAGTAGTTCAAACAGAGCAAACACCAGGCCATCTGTCTGGATGGTACCCTTCTGATGTTCACTCAGATAGTAGCGCAGAGTTGTCTGCTCTTTGCTGTTGAGCAGGATCCTTGCATGTTGTTCGATGACATCGTTCTGAGGCCAGGATGTCGTTGTGTTCCTCATCAGCTGTGACCCTGCTCCCTTGCTGAAGCCGATCTGAAGACAGAACACATGTGTGAGTGAATGCCATTTACAGGATGCTCAGCAGTAATACATCCAGATATAAACGAGGTGATAGCAAACCGATGATTGACATTGTGAGCACATAGTTCTACCACAAGTAAAATTATATACAATTATCACTTTTTATGTGGTTTGGTTAGAAAAATGTGGAAATCTATGATATAGGGTTATCTCCCATGGATATGGGATATGGATATTATCGCCAATGGGAATGGGTTATCTCCCATGGCTATTGAGTTACCTCCCATGGAAACAAGGTTACCTCCCATGGGAACAAAATCTGGTGAGATGTTAGTTGCTTAAACAGATGTGCCAAATCTACCTGGTAAAATTTGTATACCTACATGAAATCCAGCCTCATCACATGACAAGCATGGGGTACTACTAGCCTTTATTACTTGCCCGTGAAGAGATCACCCGTTTAATAAACATACAGCTGTATTACACATTGTGTAATACCAAAACGCATGCTTATGTACTCTAGGAACTCGTTTCACGAACAAATATTGAAAGCTCTCAACATCCCTTGGCTTATTCAACGACATTGCGTATGGAGATGATAGATCAATGAGAGGAGCTTATGCACACTCGATGACCCCAGCAAACCTTGTGGCTAGGCTGACGTCACATGGCATTGTTTCGCAGAAGGATCTTGCAACAAAATTCCACAAATTACGTCATTGGGTATTGTGGCGTGATTGTAAACTTGGAGGTGCAAGGCTCCATTCCACAAGGTGATCGTATGGTAGCGCAACGACAGTCATTGGTCTAAGTTAAAGTATATGAGTTGCGATAACCTTAACTCTACGATAATTTTGTGGAACGGACGCCTCAATTCTAAAGGTGGACCGTTGTATGGTATTAAATTCATACTTTTGATGTGTTTGAAGTATTACTGTGTTAAACTCAATTGGATTATGCCGTGGATCGTGTAGGTGTCAGCCTATTCACACTCAACAGTATAATTCTAAAAACGTTATAAATGGCCAGTTATAAATAAAATACTAAACTCGCTCCCGTATAAAAACAATTTTATGAAACTTTCGCTCGTCAGATACCCGAACTATTCACTCGTTTCATAAATTTTGTATTACACGGAAGCTCGTTTAGTATTCTATATACATCAAAGCCAAGATTCCACCCTTGCAATTTCAAGCCTACATTTCTTGTCTCGATCGTGTCACCAGCCAGCGTAGAATACTTACCCGGGCGTGTCCCTCTTGGTGGTTCTGCAGCCCCACCTTGTCCAGGCTGCTCATGCTGGACGACAACCTGGAACCACAAACACAACAACACTGGCATGTGGACTAGGGCTGTAACAACATACTTGCTGCAGGACAATATGTATCTTGACAGAACCAGGGATGGCTGAAAAATTCAGAACCTAACAGCAAAGGATGTACAATACAGTTTGCATGCATAAGCATAATATTCTCCATGATTACAGGCTGAACCACACACACAACCAGGCAACAGGTTTGTGCAGGTTTCAAAGTGACTAGGTATTCTCTGTGGATGAAAATGGACAAAATTGGTGCTGTAATCAAGTATCTGTAATCACTTCAGTCTACAAGTTTACTGGTCCTGAAGAAATTTGACGTTTGTCCAGTGTTCAGTTGAGTACATTTGTCAAAACCTGCCATATATGGTACCTTGCATTAATTGATCCCATCTGATTGGGAAGCCTGTCACGTGGCAACCACTGTGTCTTGTCAATCGTTGTTTTTGCAAATGGCAGCTTCCCAACATCCTTGACAGTAATCATCATGTGCCGACCTGTCTTCAAGATGCTGACGGCCTCCGAGTGGCTGATGTCCAGAAAACTGCGGCCATTGACATCCAGCACCTGGTCTCCCACCTACAACCGGTCATTTGACGGTTACTGTAATCAACACACTGTAACCCACCTCCCCCAATAACCATCCCTACTGCCATGATGGGGAGAGTTAGCTCCCCTTTCATATCTAACATCACATACACTTTCCCCATCTTGTTGATAGAAACCCGTGAAGATCCAGGTTAGAATACGTTGTCAACAACCTATGCTTGATCTTCAAAGGTGACTTTGCTTGTCGTAAAAGGCGACTAACAGGATCGGTGTCAGACTCACTGACTTGGTTGATGCATGTCATCGGATCCCAATTTCATAGATCAGTGCTCATGGTGTCAATGTTTAATGCCACACACAGCAATATTCCAGCCATATGATGGTGTTCTGTAAATAATCAAGTCTGGACCAGACAATCTAGTGATTTATATTGTGAGGAGCAATCCACGTTGTGGGGTACAATTACATGAAATCAACAAGTACCCAAGATTGACCATTTGATCCATCATGTGTTGCTAGGACCAGTCAAATCTGGAAAATCAATTTGAGAATCTTTCTGGAACATTCAGGAAAGATGATATCTAAGGTCAAAGAAGGTCCCTTGTTTCTTCACATACCGGGGCGGTCAGGTAGCCTAGTGGTTAAAGCGTTGGCTTGTCAGGCCAAAGACCTGGGTTCGATTCCCGACATGGGTACAATGTGTGATGCCCATTTCTGGTGTCCCCCGCCGTGATATTGCTGGAATATTGCTAAAAGCGGCATAAAACCATACTCACTCACTCACTCACTCACTCACTCACTCACTCTTCACATACCATGTACTTGCTGTACATCCAATTTCGTATATCCAATTTCATGATACATGCAGAAATGACTTGGCAATGGGCAAAAATAATATTTTCCAAAATGGCTGGCATTGTAGCCATGTCCCAAATTGGACTGGAATTATGTTTACAACAAATCAGGTTCATAGGTATTGGGGTTCAGAGGAAATGTAGAAAATGTGAAAGTCAAAAGTCACTGACAGACAGACTCTCGATCTCGCCACAACGTAACCTCACAAGACCTGTAGTCATGTGATCTAAAACAGGAACACTGTTTGCCAATTTTTTCAATTTAGACAATAGAACCATGAGAACTTTACCTTAATGCCTGCATTCTCCGCCACAGAGAAGGGGTCAATGCCGGACACGTAGACGCCAAGACCAAACTCGCGGCCCCCACGGATCATGAGCCCAAGACACTCACCCTTGTCAACGACGACGTTCACCTGCAAATACAGCAGAGTCACTTCACAAACCATATAAGCAAGTAGTGGATATATGGAGAATTTGAAATATATCACCACTTGTCGATATTCAGAGTTTGGTAAGGACTATGCATCTGGTGTATTTCTTCAAGTAAAGAAAGAAGGCAAATCCCATCGTGACTTTCTTCGTGCCTTAGGTAATTGGGGACAATAACAAAATATTAGGAACATTATTTTGCAGTGAGCACCTGCTTATATATTTTTTTTTTTTTCATTTTTTATGTTTGTTTGTTTGTTGTTTAACGCCACACTCAGCAATATTCCAGCTGTATGACAGCAGTCTGTAAAATAATCGAGTCTGGACCAGACAATCCGGTGATTGACATCATGAGCATCTATCCACGGATATGGGATCAATGACATGCATCAACCAAGTCAGCGAGTCTGACCACCCGATCCTGTAAGTCGCCTTTTACGACAAGCCTAGTCACCTTTTACGGCAAGTATGGGTTGCTGAAGACCTTTTCTACCCCGGAATCTTCACGGGTCTTATTTTTTATGGAATTCAGTAGATGATGTTACATGTTTTTGAACAAAGCAACATGTAACAATTTTTCCAGATTCAAGTTACATACATGTACATCAGAGAGCTAAAATATATTATCAACTAATTCAATATGGCATCACTGTTCTCCCAAAAAATAAATAATAAAGCCAACCATTCCCCATCAGTTTGATAAAAATATATTTAAGTAGTGTAAATAAATTGTTGAAATTTCGTGCTCCACTAAGCCACAAATACTTTCCTACATAGTAAAGTGCACTAAATTATACTCTAATTGTCGCTTCTGTCCCTTTGTCAATACACAAAGCAACTAGAACACACCTTCCCACCAAACTTGCCCAATTCCAATGAACAAGGGAGCGAACCGGGATTCGAACTCACCATCATAGGTTTCTGGCTGCCAAAGTGACGCAACTCTGCACAGCGAATCGCAGTGCCTTAGACGACTGGGCCACCCGTGCCCCCAGTATCAGAAGGAGTACAGAGAACACAAAGTATCCAGGATAACGAATCAGGGTCCCGTTCCACAAAGCGATTGTAGCGCTAAGTCGATCGTAACTCCCATATTTTAACATAGACTTACGACAATCGTAGGGCTAAGATCGCTTTGTGGAACGGGGCCCAGGAGAGGGATCGAGTATAAAAATACAGAGTTTAGATTGCAGAGTTGTCAAAGAAGAAAAACAAATTGGTGAGAGAGAAATGAATTGTGCAGTCAAGTTTTTCTGGACAATCAGACATCCTTTTATTGATGGATATCTGATCGTCCAGATGTGGCAGTGACTGCTGAATCTTCCGAAACAGATCAATCCCATGCTGTCTCAAGCTGCACTGATGCCGTGACAACAGTCTATGAACATCCCTGACGATCCAGGAGTTCTTCCTCTCCGGATCAAGCTTTCCTTCCCACGTAAGCAGACAAAATCGTGATGCTCTGTGGCACTAAAGAGGGCCAGAGAGGCAATTATACAGATGAGGATGAAATTATTTTGATGGCTGTTCATACACACTTAACAAATGAATCCTGTAAAATGATTTCCAAGCTCTGCATTTTGATGTGATCTATATTTTTGGATCAGACATGTTAACTTGATCAGTAGTTCAAACGCATCTGGCTTTGAAAAAGTTTCGGTTTTAGAACTATATTTAATATCATTATTAATAATAATGTATTTAATATTTTCTTCTTGTGACATACTACAAACAACTATATCATACCTCCATGTCAGAATGATAAGATCATGATTGGTTTACGCGATCTTGAAAAAAATGTTACGCATCCTGTCTGGGCGGGAAGTACATTTCTGGGTGGGAGAATAAATCCCTTATACCCCGCCACAAAGAAGACAGGCTGTATGTAGATTTTTCAGCAGGAGAATAAATCCCTTATAACCCACCTCGAAGCAAAAAGCTGCACACTTTTTCCAAGTCAATGAAAGTCATGTAACATTGGACAAGTTAACCTCAGGTCAATCGAACAGCTGTTTTCTATCAAAATTTAATTTGTTTTAATTCTTCTACAATGGCGGATTAAAACAGGTAGGTAAGATATATTCATTGTAGCAGTGTCACTCGGCTCAAGGTATAAAACCTATTTCGGGACACATAAAACCACATGTATCCCTCGTGATAGTGCTACAACTTAATATATTGTGTGCCTTCTATAAAAAAATCTTGTTTAAACAGCGAGTTCATTATGTTTCTAAATGTTTTGAGCCCCGTGAAGATCCAGGGTAGAATAGGTCTTCAGCAACCCATGCTTGCCATAAAAGGCGACTATGCTTGTCGTAAGAGGCGACAAACAGGATTGGGTGCTCAGGTTCGCTGACTTGGTTGATGCACATCATCGTATCCCAATTGCGTGGATATGCTCATGAAGTCAATCACTGGATTGTCTGGTCACGACTCGATTATTTACAGACCGCCATCATATAGCTGGAATATTGCTGAGTGCACTGTTAAACAAACAAAACAAACAAACAAAACTAAATGTTTTGACAAAGCACTCTTGTGTATCTGCAAATATTATGTCATTTTCAAGTCAGTTGCAACAGTTAACATTCATGTCATACAAAATATGTCATGGTATATGTATTTCACTGTTGGTAAAAGATACAGTTGCAATTTGAAAGATTCTGGTTTTGATACATTAGCTTCACATAATAAAAATGGTGTCCAGAAGAACTGAGCTACTGTTAACATATCTGATAAAGATGAATTTGATAAATCTATTTGTGAGTTATATTCTGAAAATTCAAGATCTGTTTGGGTCATCCAATCAAAGTTTACTGAAGAAAACATACTGTTTTGTTAATTAAGATAGTCAAAATACATTTGAAATAAAAGCTCTGTTTTGCTGATGGTCGACTGTAGTGGAGAATAAGTGTCAAACAACATTTACATTTGTCAGATCTGATATTTCATTTTTAAATTTCTCGGAACATGAATTGTTTTGTATTGAAATGAGACTCAAAGCACAGGTATTGTCTAAATATTGATCCATTGGGCTTGAAGATTTTCTGCTATTTTTGCAATTTTCATATAGGCTGATTAATATACAGTATAGACAAAATATCCAACATATCAATGGAACGTCATCTCATACACACGTGTGGGTGGGTGTGATTATCATTATAATGAGGCTGAAACGGATAAGAAATATCAGTACTTCTGTCCAAAATGCGCTTCTGCAAAAACAGATCATGTGTGGGTGAACTAATAGAGATAGAAGCCTGAGTTTCGTAATGGCGTCGGGGGCGTGTTAACTCCCTGCATCCGAGATGATTCATTAAGTTAAAATACTCATTACAGTATATATTTTATAACTCATGAACATTCATTCACTTTCATTTAATGTTTCATTCTAATAAACTAAGTTTAATTCATTTATCTCTTGTCTTCTATTGTCACTATGTGTATCGTAGCATATCGAGATACGTATCGAATCGTGATGTAATAACCGAGATACGTATCGTATCGTGACCTAGGTATATTGTTGCAGCCCTAGTCTCTACTGCAACACTTCATTGTGATCATAATTCCAGAACATGAAGCTTTCTTAGAGCTGACAGTCTCTTGAATACTGGAGCAAGGATAGAAACATCCGAGGACTTATCTAGGATTACTAACTTAGTGTCATTGGCCGGCAAATTTTTTGGGGAAATATCATTGGTTTGTTCAGTGTTTGGATTATTTCTAAATTCTTAGTTCTTAAATTCAGAGGTATTTCAACACTGCATTCTCAGCATTGATCTCTATGCAATAATCTGACACTTATCATCAAATCCTCTTCCTCTCTGTCGTGTTTATTGGCTGAGTTATCTGGAAGATACAAGTCTCTACAAGGCCATAACAGATAGTTTAATGGTAGACATGGGAAGGCACTTCTAAATTTGATGAATTAGATTATATCCGATGCAATTACATATTTGACATGTACCATATGTTCCCGTGTTTTTTCGGTGAACAATTGACTTGCCTTTGCATGTGTTTGTGATGGGTGCCACACGATGGCAGGATACACTCACGTTTTCGCGAACACCTGGTATCATCACTGATTTGATAGTGATTCATAAAACAAATGCTGACGATCAATAGACGGAATCGTACAGTCAGCTCTGCTTTTTGCAGAGCTTTCTGTCGCTTTTTTCATACATAGTGACATGAATTGGGAATGTTCTTATTCCTATTTGGCAATTTTTACAGGATTTGCTACAGACCTTGGGCTGAATATTGGCCTCTCGTCTGGCTTGGATACATTCCAGAGTTCCCAGTCTAGGTGTCTCAAAGGCATCTTGAGGACTAGTAGAATTGCAGGTTGTTTAGGGAGTGTCCATATGTTATTACTATTCAGGCTAGTAATCTAGTCAGTCAACTGCTACCACTGACAGAGGGCTAGTTTACTAATTGGTTTATTATTTTACCCAAATCATCTCAAATATCTATTTCTAGATATGACCAATTGGTGGGGAGACAAGTGAAATTACGAAAATTGTTAATATATGTAAATGCAATTTAAGTGATTGATCCCCTAACTCTCAATAAACACCACAAATATTTGCTTTTCTACCTTCTTATCCAAAGACTGATCAATTTAAACCAGTTATAATTAAGTAGTCTTCAGGAGAGCCTGTTTACAAAGTGATCAAGATACCAAATATTGATAACAATTGCTGTTGCATCAGTAAATATATTCTCCATGTGAATCAATCTCCCCGTACTCCAGCTAGACTTGACAATCTGTACTGTGGGGTATTGTATACGCTGGCAACATGTGCAGCAGAAGTTGGTGTCGCTATTGACGAGTCATGTACGAGTATCTGTGACAACCAGCTGTCTCGAGCATCGATCATTGTGTGCTTGTTACCTCAGACAAAACAATTGTCGTTTTGAAAAAATATCATTAGGTTCAGTAGCTCACCTTGACATTTTGCATTGGCTGAAAAAGGTGTCTTTTCATGGAATTTTAGAAACATTAGGCATGATAGGTTGAAATAAAAACAAGTGCACAAAGAAATATTGAACATTTTGTTAGTCATGCTCCAGAAAGGAACCCTTCCCTTATTTAAACCTAACCACTTGTTGCTGTGGAATCTCAGAATTAAAGTTGTCAGATAAATTCCTGTACCACAAAAGGCAACAGTTCAGTACTTCTACTTGAGTGAGTGAGTATTGTTTTACACTGCTCATAGCAATATTCCAGCAATATTCCAGCAATATCACAGCGGAGGACATCAGAAAAAGGGCTTCACCCATTGTACCTACGTGGGGAATCAAACCTGGTTCTTCACTGTGACAAGCCAATACTTTAACCACTAGGCTACCCCACTGCCCCTCTAAACTTGATTTTGAGGGAGAGTGGAGGGACAGATGTCAGAGATGTTGCCAACTATCTTCCCGAGGAAAAGAAGTTAACTGACTGTAAATGTCCAGTTTCCACCCTTGCCGAACTAGACTGGAATTTCTGGGCTCGAATGTAGCGCCACCAGAGGCTATTACGGGATATGTCCCTTCTATGTCTGCCCTACTGACCAATCAGATTCGACCTCTAATATCACTTGCATTTGCTTGAAACAAAATAGCGGGGCTCAATCAAAACGATCTGATGGATAATCAAGCTCTAAATTGTAATAAAACGGGTGTTACTTCGGGAGGTGCATTAAATCATGTCAGCACCTGGAATAAAAACCTGAAAAGATTTGGAAAATATCTGTTGAAGCTAAGCTGATGGTACACATGCCTTACAAATCCTGCAATCCACTGAAATCTGCATGGCCGTTTAAGAACTGGAGGTCAATTTTGTTATGTGATTTTGATTGAATACATAGACTCAATAGTCCAGGAAAAATGTAACAGCAAAGTATAGCAAGGGTAGAAACTGGACTTTCATGGTCAGAAAACTCCTTTGCCTCGGGAAGATGGTTGCCTACATGAGTGTACTAAAGAATACACAAATAGATTGTTGTTTTCTGTTTGACTCTACTCCATGTGCTTGTCCACAAATGTGTGAACTGGGTCTTCAATGCATTGTGCTGCTTGAACCCATCCATTCTCCAGAGGCCCCTAAAACATACTTCCTTCCCCCATCCCCAGCCATAACTATTGTCTGTAACATATATATGACTGGCCCCTGATAAGTACATCATCACCTAGTTATCTAGAGCAGCTGTGTGTTTATCCTCATAATGGATTCAGTCACTGCAGGGGCTTCCTACCACCATCCCATCCCCAACTACGCCACGCCACACTCACTACCCCATCCGGCCAATGGCTCTCCACCATCACCGACCACCAGCCCCCATCACCTAACCCAACCCTGCCACACCCAATCCCAATCCCCACCCAAGCCAGTTGCCATTGTGTGGGACAATATGCCTGAACTATTAACAATCACCCACCACCAACCCCTATCCCCTAACTCAACCCCCATTCCCTAACCCAACCCCATCCCCTAACCCAACCCCCATCCCCTAACCCAACCCCATCCCCTAATCCAACCCCCACCCCCTAACCCAACCCCCATCACCTAATCCAACCCCCATCACCTAGCCCAACCCCATCCCCTAACCCAACCCCCATCCCCTAACCCAACCCCATCCCCTAACCCAACCCCCAATCCCCTAACCCAACCCCCATCCCCTAACCCAACCCCCATCACCTAGCCCAACCCCATCCCCTAACCCAACCCCCATCCCCTAACCCAACCCCATCCCCTAACCCAACCCCCAATCCCCTAACCCAACCCCCATCCCCTAACCCAACCCCCATCACCTAACTCAACCCCATTCCCCCTAACCCAACCCCATCCCCTAACCCAACCCCCACCCCCTAACCCAAGCCCCATCCCCTAACTCAACCCCCATCCCTAACCCAAGCCCCATCCCCTAACTCAACCCCCATCCCTAACCCAACCCCCATCCCCTAACTCAACCCCCATCCCCTAACTCAACCCCCATCCCTAACCCAACCCCCATCATCTAACCCACCTCTGCCACCCCCACCCTCCGTCCTCACCCAGGCCAGTGATCATCCTGTGCAAGAACTTTCTACCTCCCACCAACCCCCCCCTCCCCTCCCTCCCCTCCACCAAGGCCAGTGCTCGTCCTGTGCATAGATTGATTGTGTCGGACAATATGCCTGACCCCCCACATGTAATGGTTGTCCTCTCTCCCCAGTATAGAGATGTGATGGTTGCTAGGGCCTGAATTATTTAACAGTTCTGGGCTCAAGATGATTAATTATTAAATTTTAATTACCCACTGGCTGCACAGTGTGTTGATCTCTGTTATAAGCGAAACTGTAACTTGACCCATTTGTGTGCCGTTGATAGAATACATTCTATTTTTAAGAGAGCACTTTCAGAACTTAACTTCATTCCTATTAAAGTCTGCAGCATAATAATAAATTTATTTTATCTTCATAACAAATCTGGACACTAATCATGTTTATTGACTAAGATCACTCAACAGCTGATACCACTCTACAAACAATGTCTGGTAAAATGGTTGATGAAATGTTTGTTAAATGCACTCCACAGACCATGAAGGAAAATAGGTCTTAGGTCTAATGAACAAGAATACGTCTTGGGTCTTATGAAGGAAAATAGGTCTTAGGTCTAATGAACAGGAATACGTCTTGGGTCTTATGAAGGAAAATAGGTCTTAGGTCTAATGAACAGGAATACGTCTTGGGTCTTATGAAGGAAAATAGGTCTTAGGTCTAATGAACAGGAATACGTCTTGGGTCTTATGAAGGAAATAACTTTGGTTTAAAGAGGGCAATAAGTCTTGGGTGTAATGAAGGGGAATAAGTCTTGGGTCTAAAGAAGGACAATAAGTCTTGGTTCTAATGAAGGGCAATAAGTCTTGGGTTTAAAGAAGGTGAATAACTCTCAGGACTAAAGAGGGCAATAAGTCCTGGGTCTTATGAAGGGGAGTAAGTCTTGGTTCTTATGAAGGGCAATAAGTCTTGGGTCTTATGAAGCAGAATATGTCTTGGGTCTAAAGAAGGGCAATATGTCTTGGGTCTTATGAAGGGGAATAAGTCTTGGGTCTTATGAAGGGCAATAAGTCTTGGGTCTAAAGAAGGGCAATATGTCTTGGGTCTTATGAAGGACAATAAGTCTTGGGTCTTATGAAGGACAATAAGTCTTGGGTCTTATGAAGGACAATAAGTCTTGGGTCTTATGAAGGACAATATGTCTTGGGTCTTATGAAGGACAATAAGTCTTGGGTCTTATGAAGGACAATAAGTCTTGGGTCTTATGAAGGACAATAAGTCTTGGATCAAATGAAGGACAATAAGTCTTGGGTCTTATGAAGGACAATATGTCTTGGGTCTTATGAAGGACAAAATGTCTTGGGTCTTATGAAGGACAAAATGTCTTGGGTCTTATGAAGGACAATAAGTCTTGGATCAAATGAAGGACAATAAGTCTTGGGTCTTATGAAGGACAATATGTCTTGGGTCTTATGAAGGACAAAATGTCTTGGGTCAAATGAAGGACAATAAGTCTTGGGTCTTATGAAGGACAATAAGTCTTGGATCAAATGAAGGACAATAAGTCTTGGGTCTTATGAAGGACAATATGTCTTGGGTCTTATGAAGGACAAAATGTCTTGGGTCTTATGAAGGACAAAATGTCTTGGGTCTTATGAAGGACAATAAGTCTTGGATCAAATGAAGGACAATAAGTCTTGGGTCTTATGAAGGACAATATGTCTTGGGTCTTATGAAGGACAAAATGTCTTGGGTCAAATGAAGGACAATAAGTCTTGGGTCTTATGAAGGACAATAAGTCTTGGGTCAAATGAAGGACAATACGTCTTGGGTCTAAAGAGGACAATAAGTCTTGGGTCTTATGAAGGACAATATGTCTTGGGTCTTATGAAGGACAATAAGTCTTGGATCAAATGAAGGACAATAAGTCTTGGGTCTTATGAAGGACAATATGTCTTGGGTCTTATGAAGGACAAAATGTCTTGGGTCAAATGAAGGACAATAAGTCTTGGGTCTTATGAAGGACAATAAGTCTTGGGTCAAATGAAGGACAATAAGTCTTGGGTCTAAAGAGGACAATAAGTCTTGGGTCTTATGAAGGACAATATGTCTTGGGTCTTATGAAGGGCAATATGTCTTGGGTCAAATTAAGGACAATATGTCTTGGGTCTTATGAAGGGCAATAAGTCTTGGGTCAGATGAAGGACAATAAGTCTTGGGTCTTATGAAGGACAATATGTCTTGGGTCTTATGAAGGACAATAAGTCTTGGGTTAAATGAAGGACAATATGTCTTGGGTTAAATGAAGGACAATATGTCTTGGGACTTATGAAGGACAATATGTCTTGGGTCTTATGAAGGACAATATGTCTTGGGACTTATGAAGGACAATATGTCTTGGGTCTTATGAAGGGCAAAATATCTTGGATCAAATGAAGGACAATAAGTCTTGGGTCTTATGAAGGACAATATGTCTTGGGTCTTATGAAGGGCAATATGTCTTGGGTCAAATGAAGGACAATAAGTCTTGGGTCTTATGAAGGACAATAAGTCTTGGGTCAAATGAAGGGCAATAAGTCTTGGGTCTAAAGAGGGCAATAAGTCTTGGGTTAAATGAAGGGGAAAAATAACTCTTGGGTCTAAAGAGGGCAATAAGTCTTGGGTCTAATGAAGGGCAATAAGTATTGAGTCTTATGAAGGGCAATAAATCTTGGGTCTTATGAAGCAGAATAAGTCTTTGGTCTTTTAAAGGGGAGTAAGTCTTTGGTCTTATGAACAGGAACAGGCCTCATTGTCTGCATGTATTATACACAATAAGACATTGAATTTCTTTGAACACTTTCTTAACATGGTAAGTTTGGAGTACTCGAGCTGAAGAGAACTCCTACCTTCCGTTCATCACTCCCCTTCAGCAGCATCAACCCGCTCCTACTCCGCAGACTCCCCACCTCCTGATGGGGGCCCATGTGCTCCAGCTCAGGGGGCGGGGACACTGCCCTGCCCCGGGGATCCACCCAGCTGTAGGCCTGGTGTACCACGTGGGTGCCAGGAATTCTACCGACACGGCAGATGCACAGCTCAAGGCGCTTTGCTGCACGGATAATCTGGAGAAAATAATCACAGGTTGTAATTCACATATTTGAACAGTTTACATTATCAGCTCATTGAATTGAACCTAGAAGTCAGTCTCCCACACCCTAGAGATTAAATCACAAAATAAATCCATCTCAAGTCTAGAATATTTTGGCAAGTCTTGATAGCTTCAGCTCTGGGTGGGCCTGAATATAAGCATTCTTCTGGGCTCCTTTTGGATTATATCTTAAAATATGATAACTTTGTTTCTGGGACTAAATGTTCGTCAATGAACCAAGGGATGTTGGTACAAAGCGAAATAGATGTTGCTACTGAGGTAGTGTGTAATGATTTGATTTTTAATATACTTTTTAATTTCAACTCTTAAATGTGTAAAAATGACTGACATCAGGGATCGCTGCAAAAAGTTAAATGTCTGGACCAGACAAACCAGTGGATGCTATCATTAGTGACAATTCATCTTCGTGAACCAGCAACACACAATCAAACAGGCTTACCACCCAGTCCAATTTAATTGTCTCTCACAAGCATAGATTGCTGGGGACCGATTCTTACCCAGAATCTTATTAACGGAGTCACTGTTAGATGACGGGAAAACTGCATGTACAGCTGATTGTTAATTGGCTTATTTAATGAGACAATAACATGAGATAATCTCAAACAGAGACAAACAGATTTATTCATTACAGTATGAATTTTTCAAGGAATACAAGGAATTCAATTTTATTATCAATTTTATGATTAAGTGATTGATAATAAAATTTTGGCATACAAATTATTGGTAAATCGATAATTCGATCAATCGGTTCACAACTAGAACTTGTTATTGACATCAATATGAATTTTGCATTCCACAATTTTCCACATTTTGTTTACAAAATATAACACTTTGAACTAACTAAATGTTTAAAAAGTTTTCTGCTAACCAAAATTTAGAAACAATGTACAGTGTAATTAATTAACAAATAAATGTTTAAAATTTTACTGTTGATGGAAATTTTGAAAATGGGATCAGTGAGCTCATATAAAATTCATATCATTTAGGCCATAATAGATATTGAGACTTTCCTGCTTGCCTGTCACCTGACCTGACATCCCTATATTTTCCCAAGTACCTGCACATGAAGCAAATCATTTGATATCGCTTTGTGTAATATCAGATTTCAACACGTGTATAAAGAATATCATCTCTTGGAAGACATCATTTTTTAAGATTTGGATGAAAATCTAAGTTATTGTGACCTTGGAATAGCCTGCCACATGATTTCTGTAATAGCAGCAGACACACCTGCATGTGGAGTAGTACAGATGTTGGTGTACAGTGTGGTTTGTTTATATAGCTGACAGCATCTCACTACACGCTGTAATCCATGCACAGTAAGGGAACGACCATTCGATATTCTGAGGGAGGGGCTGCAATCTTTTTAAAAATATATTTTTGTTCCCGAAAATACTGAGAAATATCAATTTTGTCTCAGGATTTACAAACGGGAAAGGGGGGGCACAGGTGGCCCAGTCACCTTAGGCGCCGCGATTCGCTGTGCAGAGTTGCATCCCTTGGGCACGCCAGAAACCTATGATTGTGGCTTCGAATATCGGTTAGCCCGATTTTGTTTCTAGGTTTGTCAGAACCATACCCGTGCTTGTGGGTTTCACCGAAGTGGTAAACGTCTGAGACCTGCATCACTTCGGGCTTTCCTCCCACATCAAGCTGACACACCGCGCTATAACTGGAATACTGTTAAAAACGGCATTGAACCCAACTCACTCACTCCAAACAGGACAGTTTGTGGGCGTGTCAAGAAATGTTTATAAATTTAACAATCACCTGATTCATGTCACGCCACAGTAAGTATTGTTACGCCTGGAATGTTTATCAATCTTGTCATATTTGTCTGCTTTTGATTTATAATTTTGATCTATATAATTGTTTGTTTTTAAACTACTGTAGATAACACGTTTTTATTGCCAAATTTATTTTTGTATTTTTGGTATGAATAAAAAAAATTATGTTCAAATTTTCTGCTACATAGAATCATACAGTTTACACATCGATTTTTTGATTCATACATCAATTAACCGATGCCAGTGATGCCACCATCATAAACTATATGAACATGAATAAGGAAATTTTTACTTTCAGTTTAGGAATTTTTAGTGACTTTTGTTGCAGACCATTGGGTCCGAATATCGGACTCTGAACGGGTCTAGATTTAACCCTGACTGTAATTTGACTGGGCTGCTTAGTGTCATGTCATTCGGCTCAAATTGAAACTGTGGTTGTTAAAGTGTCCAGGGAATATATCATAACAGAATGGTGACATACTGGTGAGGTGAGGGGAAATTGGGTTTAACGTCGCACCCAAGATTATTGTACTTATATAGCGATGTGCACGTGTGTGTGTGTGTGTGTGGGGGGGGGGGGGGGGAGGGGGCTGCTTGTACTAGTCCGGATTGATGCCGATTTATAGTGCTAGCACACTGAGATACCATGCCGCAGTTTAACATGAATACCCCACTAAGACACAGTATTCTGACTCTGAGCCGACCAGTCCTTGTTTTAGCCCTTTTAATGCCGAACGCCAGACAGGGTAACAACAAGTACCATCTTTTAACGTCTTTTGGTATGACGCGGCTGGGGATCGAACCCCGAACCTTCCGCTCTCCGGGCGGACGCTCTACCACTAGACCACGGAGGCGGTCGGTGATATACGGATTGTCAAGTATTATTTGAAGATTATGACATACAATAAATCAAGTCTCACCTGAGCATGCTTTGTTATCAAGCCTCAGACTTTTTAACTTTTATCAATGAGCGTTGATATATTTCATATAAAAAGACACTCGGGTGAGATTCTATTCATCTAAAATTAATCTCCAAACCCTTTTATTTTGTAAACAGTAACATGTGTCTTGAGTGTAAAAAGTACAGCTAACTAGCTTCAGTGGCAGAGAGATAAGTGTTGTCATGGTGACTGATGATGTCACTGTTAACAATTTCAGACCTGATCTCACCCAAGCAATATCACCTGTGGAAGCAAGTTTTGGATGATAAAAACAAAATGTCCTACCTTGGCAGCCTCATCGTGTGAGATCTTCTCAAACGAAATGTCATTAGCCTCCGTAATGAGGTCCCCTGCCTTTAGACCCTCGTTGTCTGCAGGGCCCTCCTCATCGATGGCCGACACGTAGATCCCAAGGCCATACTCCACACCGCCTCGTATTGTAAACCCAAAACCATCCTCCTCATCTGATGGCTGACCGATGATGATTTGCAACGCTTCACCTTTAACCTCCGATTTGGAGAGTGGTCCAAGACCATTGACCTTTGATATTGCATGGCGAGGTCGCTCTCGAAGACTCCCATGAAGACTCGGAGGTCGACTGTGTTGTTTCTTGTACACAGCGATGTCCGCCGCATGGGGCCGATAGAGAACAGGACGGGGAAGAGTATTGTAGCGCTTACCTCCCTTTGTTAGTAACTCGAATGCCTGAATATCAGAACGTGGAATGACACGTTTAACAAGGGGGAATAACTGTCGTTTCTGAGGAGAGTTCAGTATTTTTCGTAGAGTGTTGACAAATTCAAAAACATCTCGCTGGTTGTTGTACAGATTTAGGGCATCAACGAAGGTGCTGACTTCCTGTTGATCCAGATGCACAGTCAGGGCCTCATGGAGGCGACGCACGTTCACAGACATGGTTTTGAAGCGTGGAATTGACTCAACTTTACGACGCCTCGTGGTTGTCATCTTGAGACTCCCCATCAGTAGCATCTACATGGTCAGTGACGCATTGTCTGAAAGTAAACATTTCATACACGTTGAGCCATATTTATAATGTTACCACTTTTTTTCATATAAAGTTGCAGTTGGTAATATTCCAGCAATATCCCAGCCACCTGTAAATAATCAAATCTGGGCCAGACAAACCAGTGGTTGATATTATGTCAACGCTGTCTGGTACAATGACATGCAATCAACCAAGTCACCAAGTAGACCAGCCCATCCATTTAGCCATCTCCTTCTACAACCATACACACAATGATGGAGTGCTGGGAACCTATACTATCCTGAGTCCGTGATATACATTCCCCTCAGGCTGCAGGTTGACTGTTGAGATTCAGTAGACGCATATTGCATTGTGTTTGGACAGTGATCAGTCATCAGGAAGTTACGATATATAGATGCTAGTGTGGTGTGTAAACATGTGGACCGGTATACCGCAGACAGTGATAGTATGTTATAGAAACTTCTGTAATGTTCTAGTGCCACTAGACTAGGTAAGTTTATGAAGCCTTTAAACCATCCTCTGTTTCATTACAGTTACCTACGAACTGTGTAATACCAGACGCCATCTTGTTTTCTTGCAGACGAGAGTCAATATCAAGTGACAGGTCAATACTGATCATGTGACAAGTCAATATGCAAGGTCAGTGTCAGAAACGACGTGATTTGGGTGCCTACATTGAAATGTCTTGTTTCATCACGTGATACGGATTAACCAAAGGCATTGCAAGATTCTTAACAGAGGTATAACAATGGCTTTAATCAAGACCAGTATGTTGCTTCATTGTCTTTTTATATATCTTTGGACAAAGATTGGTGGAGAATGTTTTGGTGTGTTTAAGGATGTGAGAAAGTGAGTAGACTTGAACCCTTCTCTGAGTAGTACTTAAATCACTATTTTTACACTATTCTGCCAAACATGAACTATATCATGTTGAACGAAAAGATCTGCATACAATGTTTAACAGCAAGAACAGTTTTATATAAATGATGCATTTAGCAAGATGTTCTGTCAACTTTTGCAGAACAGAAAAATCAAAAATGTCTTTTAATAAAAATAATTTAACCTACCTACCAAGTTTTCATAAACCAAGACATAAAACATGTCTAATTACAAACAACACACCTAAGATCCATCATGTTGGAATAGGGATACATGTATTAACAAATCATGTTGTTTTCTTTTCTGTGATGTACTTTTTCAATAAAAAAAATTACAAATACACAGAAAATAGTGATTTCTCCTTTCATATTGTGTTGAATGTTAAAATTGTAAGCATTGGGACAAATCACTAAGACATAAAAAGCAAAACAATATAAAGTTAATTTTAGAAGATTTCAGAAGAATGTGACTGAAATAAGTTCTTTTACTTTGATATATATTATCTCACTCGAGTGTCTTTTGATATCAAATATATCAACATGAGTTTACAAAAGTGGAAAAACACCTCGGTAAGCCACTTTTCCACTTAACGTATTCAACGTAATAAGCACCCAGGGTGCTCTCAAAATTAGAAATAGGGAGCTCTTATTAGCATATTATTTTGGTGAAAAAACAGAGTTGAAAGATAAATTTCGTGGTTTATGCTGACAGCCTGAAATGTTTATGTACGACAGATACATTTTTCCAGAATTTAATTGCCCATAATAAAGGGTGCATATAACACACGAGTGTGTATTATATGCGAATAAATAAGTCTGGTATTCATTGATCAATCGGAAGGGGTGCTAATTGGGATTGTTTACTAGCCAATATATCAGCAAATATCGCCGTTGGTGCTTATTAGAGCGGGGCACTTATTACATCGAATACGGTATATCAAAGAGTGTTGATATACTCGATTTATCATCCAAAACTGGCTCCCACAGGAGATATCGCTTGGGTGAGATCAAGCGATATCTACACTGTAGATATCGCTGCACTGACATTGCATCACAATGCTTTGCAGACAATTGTGATGACATTGGTTACCATGACGACACAATCAAATGACATCACTACTGGCTCTACTACTGAAGCTGTTAGCAGTACTTTTTACACTGAAGACACTGCTTATTACTGTCTACAAACTGAAAGTTGGAAGAATGATGTTGGATGATAAATAAAATCTCACCCTCGTGTCTATTGATATCAAATATATCAACACTCATTGATAAAAGTGGAAAAAATCCTCGGCAAGCCTCAGAGTTTTCCCACTTTTATCAACTTGTGTTGATATATTTGATATCAAAATACACTCGGGTGAGATTCTCTATATCAAAAGAAACAAGGGTGAGATTTGATTTATCATACAACATCATTCTTCCAACTTTTTCAGTTTGTAGACAGTAATAAGCAGCTTCAGTCGCAGAGCCATTAACAATGTCATTTGATTGTGACGTCATGGTAACATTGACGTCACAATGGTCTGCAAAGCAATGTGTTGCAATTTCATTGCAGTGATATCTACAATGTAGATATTGCTTGATCTCACCCAAGCGATATCTCCTGTGGGAGCCATTTTTGGATTATAAATGATGTTCCTCTCTGTGACAGGGTGTATAAAATATCCACAAGAACATAATGAAACAGCCTTACAATTTACATTCAGGACTGTCCATTTAAGTTCATTTTAGAGATACAGAAATCAGATAAGGTGGTCTGAATGCTCACTCATACCCAAATTTAGAAGCCTTGACACTGACTGGCTGATTGGAGTGTTAACGTCTTATGGAGGATTGTCAGATTGTCTCCACGCGGAGAGGTATCCTATCGAAGTAAAAGATCTGACTTTAATGAGATTGGTCCACTTCCAAATCGTGTTTATTACGCAATCAATGACATGACTGAGAGGTGGAGCTTCACCCATATCACAGCTGTGGGTGATTGCAGTTTAATATCAGTGGGAAATCTCAGTGTGACACCCAAGTGGGGGATGAACATTTCATCACAGAAATTAAACTATCTGGTAACCAGACTCAAAAATTTAAAAAGAAGCTGTGGAATGGAATATGTAATTTCACCCAGATGGATGATCTGGTAGAGGAATTTCATTGACTAATTCATGGTATTAAGAAACTGCACTTACAGAATGTGGGGGGCACGGGTGGCCCAGTCGTCTAAGGCGCCGCGATTCGCTGTGCAAAATTGCGTCCCTTGGGCACGCCAGAAACCTATGATTGTGGCTTCGAATCCCTGGTCGCCCTGATTATGTTTCTAGGTTTGTCAGCACCATACCCGTGCTCGTGGGTTTCACCGAAGTGGTACATGTCTGAGACCTGCATCACTTCGGGCTTTCCTCCCACATTAAGCTCACACACTGTGATATAACTGGAATACTGTTAAAAGCGGCGTAAAACCCCACTCACTCACTATAGAATGTGATATTGTATCAGTGTTAGTTGGTTTGTTATTCAACACCACAATATTCCAGCCACATAACCTGTAAGGTATCAAGTCCTTGGAGCAGACAAGCCAGTGATGTCCCATATCATGTGATGGTATTGTACCAGGCAAAGCATTGGTTAGTCTAGTCTCCCAGACCCGAGAGAATAAACCAAAAAAGGAGTCCAACTCAAGTCTAGAATGATTGGGCAACTCTAGATCGCCTCAGCTCTAGGCTGAAATTATGCATTATTGTGGGCACAATTTTGATTTATTTTTTTCATTTTGTAGATATATATTTTTAAATAAGGTAGCTATATTTCTGGGAATAAATGTTAGTCTCTGGTTAATCCTAAAACTTGTTAGTACAAGTGACATTATGACCAGTATGAGTATGGTGCGGATAGATCAAGATGTCAGGTGTAGCCGTCTGCCACTTTGGTAAAAACCACCAGTACGGGTATGGTGCCGATAGATCAAGATGTCAGGTGTAGCCGTCTGCCACTATGGTAAAAACCACCAGTTCGGGTATGGTGCCGATAGATCAAGATGTCAGGTGTAGCCGTCTGCCACTATGGTAAAAACCACCAGTTCGGGTATGGTGCCGATAGATCAAGATGTCAGGTGTAGCCGTCTGCCACTTCAGTGAGAACCACCAGTACGAGCATGGCGCCGATAGATCAAGATGGCAGGTGTAGCCGTCTGACACTTTCGTGAAAACCACCACTAGGGGTATGGTGCCGATAGATCAAAATGTCAGTTGTAGCCGTCTGCCACTTCAGTGAGAACCACCAGTACGAGCATGGCGCCGATAGATCAAGATGGCAGGTGTAGCCGTCTGACACTTTCGTGAAAACCACCACTAGGGGTATGGTGCCGATAGATCAAGATGTCAGGTGTAGCCGTCTGCCACTTCAGTGAGAACCACCAGTACGAGCATGGCGCCGATAGATCAAGATGGCAGGTGTAGCCGTCTGACACTTTCGTGAAAACCACCACTAGGGGTATGGTGCCGATAGATCAAGATGTCAGTTGTAGCTGTCTGCCACTTCAGTGAGAACCACCAGTACGAGCATGGCGCCGATAGATCAAGATGGCAGGTGTAGCCGTCTGACACTTTCGTGAAAACCACCACTACGGGTATGGTGCCGATAGATCAAGATGTCAGTTGTAGCTGTCTGCCACTTCAGTGAGAACCACCAGTACGAGCATGGCGCCGATAGATCAAGATGGCAGGTGTAGCTGTCTGACACTTTCGTGAAAACCACCACTACGGGTATGGTGCCGATAGATCAAGATGTCAGTTGTAGCTGTCTGCCACTTCAGTGAGAACCACCAGTACGAGCATGGCGCCGATAGATCAAGATGGCAGGTGTAGCCGTCTGACACTTTCGTGAAAACCACCACTACGGGTATGGTGCCGATAGATCAAGATGTCAGTTGTAGCTGTCTGCCACTTCAGTGAGAACCACCAGTACGAGCATGGCGCCGATAGATCAAGATGTCAGTTGTAGCTGTCTGCCACTTCAGTGAGAACCACCAGTACGAGCATGGCGCCGATAGATCAAGATGGCAGGTGTAGCCGTCTGACACTTTCGTGAAAACCACCAGTACGGGTATGGTGCCGATAGATGATGATTGTGTCCTGTTTTGTTAAGGCCAGGCCAATTTATTGTCTTCTATTTTACCACTGGTAAAAATTCAAAGTAGAACTCTATTAGATATGTCTGTATTCCAAGTAAGGGAGGCTACTCTAAACTGATATGTATTCATTGTGGAAGCCTTATTGCCATTTGCAATGTCTCTACCAATAGCCAGTCGGATTGTGTGTTTCTTCTCCTATTGCTGAAGCAGAGAGTAATGGCAGCAAACATGGTGGACAAATGAACAAAACTCAAATTGTTCTTGCACATTTTGATCGTTCATTTTGCCATTTCTTCTTGCATTATGTCAAGTTACGTTAGTGTAATAATTGTAGGAGGTCCTTCAACCTTGTCAAGGAGCATAATTCCTATGTCTTGGCAAAGATGTATATACATCTATAGAAGTATTTGGTCTTGAGGATAACTCTGTAAGCGACTGTCGCACTGTGCTCTCTAAAATCCAAACATGGAGAATGGATAGAATCAGTTTGTACTTTCAATGAAAAACACGAACCATCTTTTATAAAACTTTAAAATGTGACAGACATTAATTCTATGCACAACTGCAGGTTTTATAAATTCTTGATTGTTTCCCTTGACCACTTGAGCAAATTATGATCATTTTTTCCCCTCCTGCATCTACAAATTTCAAAAATCCTTTCCCACAAAACAAGTAAATAATTTGGTCTGTCCTAAGATCAAAATTTCCAAACCAAGAAAGAACTGAAGCTGAATCATCTTCGACACATCCTTCGACACATCCTTCGTTTAGATTGGGAGGTCAAAGGTCAGTCAGAGTTCACCTGACACCCCCTGTGGAAGGTTTGTCAGACCTTCTTGCAGGGAGGTATGGAGTAACAGATCCCATTTTACTGAGATTGATCAGGACCACAGCTTGTGGCTGTAAGCAGCATGTTAGACCTCTATATCCCCCATCACTGACGGTTTTCCTCATGTATGCAGTTCTGGATAAGCTTTCGGTTATTTGAGAATTTTACCCATGGTTTTGATTTTTATTGGGTATCCATAATTTTTAGTGGTACATGTATTCAATATTGTTTTACCTTCCCTTTCTTTACATTTGTACAGAAGCCTTTTAGGGCCATTTGTTTTTTATTTATTTCTTGAAATTTCAAGATACTAAGTTGAAATTTCACGATATTAAGTTGAAATTTCAACTCAGTATCTTGAAATTTCAAGATACATAAGTTGAAAATTCAAGATGTTATGTTGAAATTTCAAAATGATTATCTTGAAATTTCAACTTTGTATGTATCTTGAAATTTCAACTTAGTATGTTGAAATTTCAACTTAGTATGTTGAAATTTCAACATAACATCTTGGGTATTTTTACCCGAAAGCCTGTTTCGTAATAATCCCTCTAAATCATTTAAAGCCAAATGAATAGAAGTATGTACACTTTCAAATGAAACTGTCAATAAATGAATTTCGCAATCAGCTGATACGCAATCATTTATCTAACAGTTGCAACACACACATAGTTATATTTCAATGGTGTCAACTCCTTCAATCAAATGGAATCAAGTCACCAAATGCTGTCCCTACTTATCAAAACTTTGAAAACTGAAGGAAGGCAAAGTAGGCGAGCATTCACATTAAAATCAGATCTATTACTCTAACACAATAGCTCTCTGCGTAAAGATCTGAAAACACTTCCATAGAAGGTCGCATCAGGTGGACCCCGAGCGATCTTTGACTGCCCAATAGAAATGAATAAAGCGTGGGGTTTTGAGCCAATCAGATATCAGCTTTCTAAATCTATTTGGCTTTATTTCTATACTACCCTAAAATGGAAATTTCGATTTTAACAAAAGAAAACTCACAGGACAAAAATATTCCTTCGATGGAATTTCAGGTATTGAAAGATTTAACATTTATTTGATCTAACTATAAGCACAAACAATATAATTATAACAAAATAACTGAACATTGCTGAATTACACAAATGTATGTGTATATATTTATCGATGAACCTAAAAGTGTTCAAAGTATGTGCATGGCCCTCCTAACTGTGATTCCTGGGAACAAGGAGGAGGTAGGGTAGCCTGGTGGTTAAAGCGTTCACTCATCACACCGCAAACCGTAGTTTGATTCCCACATGGGTACAATGTGTGAAGCTCATTTCTGGTGTCCATGTTATGACTGGACTTATGCTATCAACGGCATAAAACTATACTCACTCACTCCGGGAACATTTTGTCATGCTTTTTAAGGGTGCCATGCATGTAAATTGGGGTCCCAGGCTTGGAAATAGGGGGTCCCAGGCTTGGAAATAGGGGGTCCCAACTGCTGTATAAACAACAAAAAATAAATTATACTAACCAGAAACCATAAAACAAATGTCTGCCCTGACCATGGGTGGGATTTTCCTGGTCTGAAACAAAGCCTAAGGCCACACATTTTATATTTTTCGTTTCACGAACCCGCTGCCCCTACTGAAAAGCAGGTGATAAGGAATAAATGAAACATAAAAGTATTTATTTCTATTACCATATTCGACGAAATAAGTGCCCCGCTCTAATAAGCTAAGATATTGGCTAGTCAACAATACCAAATAGCACCCCTTCCGATTGATCAATGTACAACAAGACTTATTTATTCGCTCATAATACGCACTCATGTGTTATATGCACCCTTAATTATGGGCAATTAAATTCTGGAAAAATATATCTGTCCTACATAAACATTTCAGGCTTTCAGCATAAACCATGATATTTATCTTTCAACTCTGTTTTTTTCACCAAAATAATATTCTAATAAGAGCCCCCTATTTCTAATTTTGAGAGCACCCTGGGTGCTTATTACGTCGAATACAGTATGTCTCCCGCTAGTTACGTAGGTCCTCTTATACATTAAAAAAATTATATATCAATTCCATGTCTACATCACTATCAGTGATTCAAGAAGCCAGCGGCAGTTTTTTAACTCCACGTCAGAATGACTTTCATTTAAATAAATAAATGATGGACATCAATGAGCTATTTATTTTTATTTATTTTTCGATCAGGTAATGAAGTAATTAAAATATGACATCAACATTTAAAAATATGTGCAGGCTACGATGGCAAAAATTGATTTGGTCGTAACGATTCAAACAGACACACCCCATGATTCACTGTTCAAATAATTGACATCAGGCTCTAGTTTGCATCTGGTAAACCACTGGGTTTGCAAAAAGATAACAAATACATAATTTTGACAGAAACAACTTTTATATTGAAAGAATCACCAGTGAGAAAACCTGTGGAAAATCTAGACTTGATTCATTTAGGGCTATTAGTGTAAGGGCTGGGAAGGGAAAATAATATGATGCAGGGACTGTGAGACAGACTAGCAAAAGCAATGTAAACCATGACATGAAACAAGTTTGCCCAAGACAAGGTCACAATATTCTTAACAGACAAGGTCACACTCTGTTGTCCCAAGGTCAGTGTCAAGTCAATCTGTACACCTAGATACTACCATAGTAACCCAACTAGCTCACCCTCCACTGAATCTCTTAGCACATCTCAAAGAAGCTGTCACAAAACTCGTTAAACACTTGAACTGTTTTTTATTTCATTTTTTACATACCTCCCTCTTCTGATAAGGTCATCTGACAGATACTCAGGAGAGTCTTTGGCCTAAGGCTACATGTGAACTCTGACCTCCAGTAGTGCACCAATAAAACACCAAGCAGGTTCCCATAGAGACGATCAGATGAGTTGTCTAATGTTTACTGCACATGTATTTAATTATTCATGATGCTGCCAATTAAGTCCAAGAGAAGTCTGCAGGGCAAGGAGCTGGGCATGAGGCGCCAATACCATGCCTTGTGGTCTCCATACTTTGTTTACCATTATACAGACATAGAATTAAGTAAAACAATTATCTGGCCAGCAGGGTCAACTGATGTTTGTTTGTTTGTTTCTTTGTTGTGTAATGCCACACTCAACAATATTCAGACAATAAGAAGGTGGTCTGTAAATAATAGTGAGGACTAGGCTATCCAGTGATTGACATTCAGTCACTCTACCCAAGAGGGCATATTCCATCATGTCACTTGAACAAGTTACACATTCTAATTTACAGTGTTTGTTTGTGGACACCCATCTGATACTGGTAAGAAGGGTCTCAGGCTCCAAAGAAAAATACACCATATTCATTCATATTCCAACCCAATGACAGTGTCATGTTACTATTTGATTCTTGACCAGACGAACATGTCATATTAAGAGCAATGATCATTATTTCTTAATGAAAAGGTTTTAAGATGTCTCCAAACCAGACCACCTCATCTAGTTAGTCACCTCACACAACAAGCATAGGTTGCTGAGACCTTCTCCAACCCAGAATCTCAATATAGGAATTATTATGTCTACATCTTGAAAATATTGGTTAAATCTTTGATAAACTCACACCTTATATTCCTGGAAAACAGAATTCAGTATTTTCAAAAATATCTAGCAAAATCTGCCTAAAAAGATTCTAAACATCTATAACCAAAATGTTTCACATATACCAGCATCACACTTACAACACTCACTGCATCAAACAAATCAATGTCCATCCTGGCTGTCAAACGGCATTGCTTGTGTTCAGAACATTTTTGAATAGGAAAGTCAATATTTCAACTGCATTTTTTCCCTCTGATAAATATTTATCTGTAATACATACCTGTTAATTAAAGTAGTTTTGTCATATTAAACACTGTAGGTTGAAGGAAAAGTCACTCACTCATCCCAGCTGTATGAGGATGGACTGTAAATCATCAAATTTGGACCAGACGAACCGGTGATTGACATAATGAACAGTCAATGCCATCAGGTAGGATGACATGCAATCAATCAACTCGCCCAGCCAAACCACATCATGCATTTAGTCACCTCGTACGATAAGCATGGGTTAGTGGGGGCTAGTTCTAACTCTATTGACTTCAGGAACAGAATCATCCAACATCAAAATGTATAAGAAGCAATGGCAGTTGGCTCTTTGAAATGTTTGTTGTTGAATGTCACACTCAGCAATATTCCAGCTATATGACGGAGGTCTGTAAATAATCGAGTCTGGACTAGACAATCCTGTGATTGACAACGTGAGAATCTATCCACGCAATTGGCATCCGATGACAACTGAAATGCATCAACCAAGTCAGCGAGCCTGACCACCCGATCCCGTTAGTCGCCTCTTACAGCAAGCATGGATTGCTGAAGACATATTGCAACCCGGATCCACTTTGAACTGAAACATTATGGTGAAATATTACCATAAACATGAAATATTGCATAAAAATGACATCAAAGAACATTGGATTTTACCTCAGTGAATCTATGGTGTACGGCGAGTGTATCCCAATGTCATTCCTCCACAAGCTCTTCAGATGGGAATTGTTGAAACAGTTCACAAACTCTCAAAGATGGCGATGCCAGTTCCTCATCCGTTGGTTTGTCCTCCCGGAACATGGTATATATATTCCCATACACTTACTGACGTCGCAGCTCAAATCAGAACACTTGATAAACTCCAATCAAATGATATTGTCCAGAACTCTTCACACCACTTTTACATCCAACTTCAAGAATAGGGCAATTATAACTTAACAACTGCCAACAAAGTCTGTTTGGAGCTTACAGCAAATCTGCACCACCAAAAGCCTTTACATAAATAAATATCGATACCCGTAGATGGATGAATATTTAACCAAGGCAATCTGCTGTGCTATACGCACACATGTTCCCGATCAATCTAACGGACCCGACTTCGATGATTAAATCACGTGACCGTGTAACAGGTGCCCGTGCAAACATTAAAGTCTGACGGAGTTATGTCCCCTTATTTAGTAGACACTCATCTGCAGATGTTGCCATCCATTATAGTAATGGGACATAAAAATGAAATGTGGGACCATTTTTGCAAAATCGGTTTACAGATCCGCCGAACCTCTGAAATGGAATACTGGAGAAAAAATATTAATGAAATTATTTTTAATCAAATAAATGCAGCAAAGAGGGTTTGGGTGATCCTGGCATGTTGTTGTTGTTGTTGTTGTTGTTGTTGTTGTTGTTGTATTATTACAAAACACTTGCGTAAAACATTCCGTCCTTAAATCATATACTATGTTTTTCGATTAGGGTTATAGCACAGTATCACGATTTGGAAATAAACATATTTGGAATATACAGTATATTTTATTTACAGCAAGTATATATTTTCTTTCAGAGTGCGAGCTACGGGTGGCATATTCGCCTGACTTTAACATGACAGCGATAACTGTTGTGTTCTCAGTAGAGTGTTGTCTACTTAGTAGGTTCTGATTGATAAGACAAAGTCGGATTCTAATTTTCAGGTAAAATTAAATTTAGAAATATACTTTTAATTTATCACAAATAAAAAAGAAAATCAAGCCTCGGTCTACTGCCCCGTTCACTGTGGTAAAACACGTAGTGTGATGTTTTGCGACTGAAATGATCAATGGTAGGTCTGGAAGAGTTAAGTCCCATGGTGAAAGAGTCACATGATTCGCGTTTGCTCGTGCAGCCGAGTTATTTTAAGTTCGCTTCATGTACAGTTGCAATAGGTTTTCAATTCTCATTTAAATACGATCTTAGTTCTCGCTACCGCTAAACAAAGATCCGAGGACATCCCATTACGGGTCACGTCAGACCGACCTTGCGCGAACTTTGACCGACCAATGGATTGACTGACAAGAAGTCGACATTAGCCAATCAGAAGGCAGCTCTCTCATGCTTTACGGCACTAGTTTCAAACTGGCGACTACACTTCGAAATATATTTTGACAAATTCTCGATTGAAAACTGAACAAAGGAACATTTTCGGAATGGCTGATAGATGGACAAGATTGTATGGATTAAGTCCTAAATTCCGTAACTGTCGTTTGGAATATCCCTTCGAGGTTGCATGATTAGAAAACACTTTCCTGATCTGGTAAGCGACGCTCTGATTGGTCGGATGAAAGGTCGTTCTGACGTGACCTGTAATGGGATGTCCTCAGATCTTTGTTTGGCGGTATACCTAAGATTTGTTTTTAATGAGATTGAATAGGATTTTGCATTTGTTTGTTGTTTATCGCCGCACAATAACTGACTATAATCCATGTGTAGTCCAGGTTAGAATCCATGTCCCCGGCAACCCATGAATGTCTAGAGCTAGAGGCAACTAAATGGATCAGATGGTCAGATTCGGTGACTTGGTTGACGCCATCGTATCCCATATTGCTGAGTGCGGCGTTAACAACAATCAACCAAACATAGCCCCAAACCAATCTGATTAAGAATATACTATACTGTTTAATTGGACGAAGGATGAACCCATACTGGATTACTGAAATGCCATTGTAAAAAAACTGTCCTAGGTGACTTTCTTTTCGCTCCAAATTCCAACAAGCTAGCCCGATCTGTCTTTACAGTGGCGTGTTACGGACACGTTTAACGTCACACTGGATAATCCAGTGTATTATATCTCCATTCTGGTATGATGAATAACATAGATATCAGTTTGTTGTTTAACGCCGCACTCAGCAATATTCCAGCTGTATGTAAATTAATCGTGTCTGAACTAGACAATCTAGTGACTGACATCATGAGCATCGATCCACGCAATTTGAATACGATGACATGCATCAACCAAGTCAGTGAGCCTGACCAACCGACCCCGTTAATTCTTACGACAAGCATAGTTGCCTTTTCTAACCCCGATTTTCACGCGTCACATAGATATTGGTCATTCGCTGCCATAGCTCGTTTAGGAAGTGACGTCACCATCTCAAGGTCTCTGCACGCATCAGTGACGTCATCTAGCTGTATTCTAGTGCACGGCTAATATATATTGGATCGCACGTATGCGGGCGTGAGTATGGACACGTGGGAAGACATGCGGACATTGTATAAATTTGTTTTTATTTTTAATGTTTCCTTTTCATCAATACTTGTCTTATGCTTCTTTAAGACTTTTGTGTCTCATAGGTCATACTGGCCGGGCATTGCACACATCGACCCGAAATATCTAGTAATTGTTATGATGTACAATGCGTTACATGTAAATAAAAATCACCATCTTCCTCTTCTTCTTGGGACTGTGTCATATTTTGGCCCCGACCGATTTTATGTAACATTTTTTCATGTCTCTTCAGCCCTCTATAATAAATGATTTAATCATATTTTTCTTCAATAAATGAATGAGGATTGGTGCACAAGTCATATGGCTTATGTTACTACCACCCCAGAATAAATAAACATCCCCTGAATAATGTTTACATGTTATTTTTTTTATTTGTAAAATACAGAACTGTCAATTTTACAAGCCCCTCCCGTTCTACTTGTGATACATTTTGGCGACCCCTCTACTCCGCTGTCTTTTTCTTGTAATGACAATCCCCCTTTAACTCCTCCCCCCCCCCCCCCCCCCCCTCCTCTCTCTGTGTGTCTCGACCAGAAAACACAGCAATGTTGTGTGTGAGACTGCCAATCAACATGAGCCTACTTTCCTTTTAAACAATCGCACCTTGCCAGTGAATTTGCTTTCTGTTACAGTATTGAGTAAACGTTTATCGAATTCCAACTACCCGAAAACACCTGTTCTATATTATTTGTATATCATTGCCTATATGTATACTTGAAGCCCAGCCACAACATCTCAGAGCAATTTGTTTCGCATAGAAGCATTGATTTGTTCCGACTTAAATATTTACCTATATAGGTTTCCATAGTAACCAGGTTTTAATATATATACAACAAGACTTGTGCAATCGGGAATTGACGAGCGCAAAATAAAGATTTTAGAACTGTCGTTCGGCGACATTACCGTCTTCCTAGGGATTGGCGCTTGCGAGAACAGCCGATGACGTGTCATCCAGAGTGTAGCAACCGGCAATGCTCCATCATGTGTTGAGTTAACCCGCGAAGAAACCCGTGAAGATTCGGGGTAGAATAGGTCTTCAGCCGGCCATGCTTGTCGTAACAGGCGACTATGCTTGTCGTAAGAGGCGACTAACGGGATCGGGTGGTCAGGCTCGCTGACTTGGTTGATGCATGTCAGCGATCCCAAGTGCGTGGATCGATGCTCCTGATGCCAATCACTGGATTGTCTGGTCCAGACTCGATTATTTAAAGACCGCCGTCATATAGCTGGAATATTGCTGAGTGCGCGTTAAACAACAAACAAACAACCATATGTCGAGTTGCAGCTTTGGGATTCTGTCAACAAATAAACTGACGAATTGAGAGGGTTTCTTTCACAAAGTGCTGACTTGTCGTTTGCGGGTGGAATAAAAGTGGTTCAGGTGGAGGTTTACTTCGTGTGGGAGTTGAAATTCGTGTAGACTCGAACCGAATGTACAGACGGTCAATAAGAAAACTTTTTAAAGCTTATGTTTTGTCTGATGTCTAAGTATTGACTCGCACTTACAGTGGGGGCAGAATTAATGTTTTAAACGTCGCTATATAAGTGCAATAATCTTGGACGCGACGTTAAACCCAATTTCACCTCACCTCACCTAATGTTTTAACTCACACATGGTAACCACACAGTCCACGATTCTATCGACTCATACGACACACTGTGAATACTGGAAGACGCAGAGTTGCTTCCCTTGAGGCGGCCAGAATCTTATGGTCGTGGGTTCGATTCCTGATTAGCCACTACCATATCCATACATCACTTCGGCCTTACCCTCACTCACTCCCACTACAAGGGCAAAAACAACCGATACTATCCCAACTATATCAACATGAGGTGCGGTGGGGTAGCCTAGTGGTTTAAAGCGTTCGCTCGTCACGCCGAATGCCCGGGTTCGATTCCCCACATGGGTACAATATGTGAAGCCCATTTCTGGTGTCCCCCGCCGTGATATTGCTGGAATACTGCTAAACGTGGAGTAAAACCATACTCACAAACTCACTGCTAACATGATTTCACCATAGTAGGAAACATGCATTACTGAATTTCCTCCCACATTAAACCCGATTAAACCTAAACCCACTCACTACTGATATTACTATCCTAACAACCACTACTTGATACTATCCTACGTCTATCAAAATAATAAGAACTTATACATCTGCTGTTGCTTTTGTGACTGTTGTGCAGAGTTGCGTCCCTCAGGCGCACCAGGAAGCTATGATCGCAATCTCATTAAAATCATATCTTCGTTCTCGCTACCGCTAAACAAAGATCTGAGGACACCCTATTACGGGTCACGACAGACCGACTTTTCGCGAACTTTGACCGACCAACGGAATGAATGACAAGAAGTCGACATTAGCCAATCAGAAGGTAGCTTTCTCGTGCTTTACGGCACTAATGTCAAATTAGCGACCACGCTTCGAAACATATTTTGACAACTTCTTGACTAAAAAAAATGAAACTTGAACAAAAGAATATTCTGGAATGACTAATAGATGATGGTCTAGATTGTATGGATTTAGTCGTAAAGCCCGTCACTATCGTTCGGAATACCCCGTGTTAAAGTTTTCGAGGTTGCATGATTAGGAATCAAATTCCGACTGTCACTTTCATGCAACGCTCTGATTGGTCGGATGAAAGGTTGTGACCCGTAATGGGATGTCCTCAGATCTTTGTTTTGCGGTAGAGAACTAAGATCTGATTTTAATGAGATTGCCTATGATTATGGGTTCGAAGTCCAGATCGTAGAGTCAACAAGATGGAAAGCATCCCAGACCTGAATCACTTTCCACCCACATTCATCTGACACGCCGTGTTATCACTGAAATACTGTTCGAAGCAGCGTAAAGCTAACTCACGCATTCACCCTTCTGCCGCTGCTGCTACTACTTCCCTAAGTACAGGGCGGCTGAAAAATATTGTTGTCCGTCAACCATTTTGTTCCCGCTCTGACGCACGCTCTATAATTAGCGCTCCCAACAGGGTCACGGACATAGCTCATTACACCGCTTCGCTTGATTACAGCTTCCTCTCAATAGATTTCCAGCTCGGTACCCATTTGGCCGCACCACGCCTGGTCAATGAAGTCTTTCAGGAAATCTTTAATGTGAATACATGGAATGTGTTGGCGTCAGAGCTCAGAAAGGTCATCGATCGACATCTGAAACATAAGTACACCTTACCTGGGGTACATTTATCATCAGTGGCCAGTGTAAGACACCGATAGTGTTTTTCTCATTTTCTTTTCACAGTAAACTTTTGTAGAGTCGATGCACAAATGGTATTTAGGCACGATTTAAAAAAATGGTTTACGGATCAGCCGGAGCTAAGCTTACAAAAATAAAACACATTAAAATTTGCATGCAACTCAAGGATGCCAGTCAAACACTATATACAACACATAAAACTGTATGAACAACACCAGGTTCATAAATACCGCGCATGTGGCAACATATTCAAATAATATGAAGAACGAATAAAAACATGGACAGAAACTTCTTTTTTTTCCGAACTTACCGACCAACGATTTTCCCAAATAAAATCTATTATCTGTGAAATAAAAAAAAACAGTCCTTAGCAACGACAATGGTTCTGCGTGGCTTACTCGTCATCGGCGTTTTCTTGATTTCACATGTACGTCACACGTGTAACCAGGCACATCAGCTACATGTACGTCACACGTGTAACCAGGCACATCAGCTACATGTACACCGCGCGTGTAACCAGGCACATCAGCTACATGTACGTCACACGTGTAACCAGGCACATCAGCTACATGTACACCGCACGTGTAACCAGGCACATCAGCTACATGTACGTCACACGTGTAACCAGGCACATCAGCTACATGTACGTCACACGTGTAACCAGGCACATCAGCTACATGGACATCACACGTGTAACCAGGCACATCAGCTACATGTGCACCACACGTGTAACCAGGCACATCAGCTACATGTACGTCACACGTGTAACAAGACACATCAGCTACATGTACGTCACACGTGTAACAAGACACATCAGCTACATGTACGTCACACGTGTAACCAGGCACGTCAGCTACATGTGCACCACACGTGTAACCAGGCACATCATTTACATGTGCACCACACGTGTAACCAGGCATATCAGCTACATGGACATCTAACGTGTAACCAGGCACATCAGCTACATGTATACCACACGTGTAACCAGGCACATCAGCTACATGGACATCTAACGTGTAACAAGGCACATCAGCTACATGTACATCACACGTGTAACCAGGCACATCAGCTACATGTACGTCACACGTGTAACAAGACACATCAGCTACATGTACATCACACGTGTAACCAGGCACATCAGCTACATGTGCACCACACGTGTAACCAGGCATATTAGTTACATGTACGTCACACGTGTAACCAGGCACATCAGCTACATATACACCACACGTGTAACCAGGCACATCAGCTACATGTACATCACACGTGTAACCAGGCACATCAGCTACATGTACACCACACGTGTAACCAGGCACATCAGCTACATGTACGTCACATGTCTACCTTGTAGGCGTGGAAATTTGCTCATAACATCACCCAAAGGTTTCATGTAACTAACCAGGTTGAAATGTGTCCACACGACTTAAGGTGAGCAGAGGTGAAATTGGGTTCAACGTGCGTCCGTGCGTGCGTGCGTACGTGCGTACGTGCGTGCGTGCGTGCGTGTGGATGCTTGTACTCGTCCAGTTTCATAGTGTTAGCCCACTGAGATACCATGACGCAGTTTAAGATAGATACCCTACTCACACACACTCACACACTCACACACACTCACACACACTCACACACCCTCACACACCACAACCCGACCAGTCCTTGTTTAATTCCCTTGAAGCTGAGCGCCAGGAAGGGAAACAAAAACGTCTATTGGGTTCGAACGACCGACCTTCCGCTCTGCGAGCAGACGCTCTACCCACTAGACCACGGAGGCGGTCTAACATGACTTAAACGTACTAATCGGACGGTACAAATCCAGCGTCAGGCTACCCTTGGTTGTACATTCAAACACCAAGTACACTCCTGATCACAGGGCGGCACTTGCATGAAATTCATGTTGCAATTGATATTTTTTATGGCATCGTATAAAGAACTATAACAAATTCTTAATCCTTTGAATTGGCAAAAAAAAAAGGTATTGATCAATGTATATTTCAACTGGTATCGACGCCGGTTCTGTAGAACTCAGTGTCGCTTTATTCCAACATGATGAGTTGTCGTTCCATTAACATGACAATATGGACATGAAAAGCACTACTATTTGATTAAATCATTATACAGCGCTCAATGAGCAAAGCTATGTGGGGCGTTAACGTTCAATACGCCTATTGTGTCAATGCAGAGTACAGCGCAGCTGTGCATATCAACACATTCAACATATTGTCCATGCACTCAGACACAAATATCTGCCGCAGACATGGCCGGCAGGATAAAGCTATGATAATTGCGTATGTTTACTGTAGAGCCCACAGAACACATTTACATACTTAAGATGTGATTTATGCAGACTGTCCTTTGTGCAGCTACATCGATGCTATTCAGCTGAGCTCTCTGAGAATGTTATAATGGATAACAAAGTACCATTGCCCACTTACACATGTGTGTTGTAAACTGCAGGTTGATGCCTGTAGAATCTGCACGCATGGATATTACTGACTTGCATTTATTCAATACGAGCTCGGGCGATTATATGTCTTGTTTATAGGATATTCTGGCCAGTTTATAACACAGCCGCCGTATCTTAACTTTTAGGAATAGAAATGAGATTTCAATGTATATTTCAGAGGGTAACCTTTCAAGACATACTTTTGAAAATTTACTGTTTGGTTTGAGGAATGTTTTCCGACACACAGCGATCTCTTTCTTCATGATTGGGAACAGATGGAAGTGTGGCGGAGCCAGATCAGTAGAATAAGGTGGGTTCAAACCCACTGGAGGAAGAGCGCACCTATTCCCAGTACTGTCATTTCGCCTGAATTTCATCCCGTAATTCTCTTAAAGCGATAGTCCACTGTGATGGCGCCCAAAAGGCCGCGGGGATTCCAGGTTAGAATAGATCCTCAGTAGCCTGTGCTGGTCTCCATGGGGATTCCGGGTTAGAACAGATTCTCAGTAAGCTGTTCTGGTCTCCATGGTGATTCCGGGTTAGAACAGATTCTCAGTAAGCTGTTCTGGTCTCCATGGTGATTCCGGGTTAGAACAGGTCCTCAGTAAGCTGTGATTGTCCCTCCATGGGGATTCCAGGTTAGAATAAATCCTCAGAAGGCTGTGCTGGTCTCTCCGTGGGGATTCCGGGTTAAAATAAATCCCCAGTAGCCTGTGCTGGTCTCTCCATGGGGATTCCGGGTTAGAATAGATCCCCAGTAAGCTGTGATTGTCCCTCCATGGGGATTCCGGGTTAGAATAAATCCTCAGTAGGCTGTGCTGGTCTCTCCATGGGGATTCCGGGTTAGAATAGATCCCCAGTAAGCTGTGCTGGTCTCTCCGTGGGGATTCCGGGTTAGAATAGATCCCCAGTAAGCTGTGCTGGTCTCTCCATGGGGATTCCGGGTTAGAACATATCCCCAGTAGCCTATTGTGGTCTCTCCATGGGAATTCCGGGTTAGAATAAATCCTCAGTAAGCTGTGATTGTCCCTCCATGGGGATTCCGGGTTAGAACAGATCCCCAGTAAGCTGTGATTGTCCCTCCATGGGGATTCCGGGTTAGAATAGATCCCCAGTAGCCTATGGTGGTCTCTCCATGGGGATTCCGGGTTAGAATAAATCCTCAGTAAGCTGTGATTGTTCCTACATGGGGATTCCGGGTTAGAACAGATCCCCAGTAGCCTATGGTGGTCTCTCCATGGGGATTCCGGGTTAGAATAGATCCCCAGTAGCCTATGGTGGTCTCTCCATGGGGATTCCGGGTTAGAATAGATCCCCAGTAAGCTGTGCTGGTCTCTCCATGGGGATTCCGGGTTAGAATTGCTCCACGGCAACCCGTGCTTGTTTTAAGGGGCGACAACATAACTATGAGTCAGATGGTCAGGCTCGGCCAGGCTTAGTTAATTAATGTAATCGTACCACGACGACAGGAATCGTTGCTCATAATATCAATCACTGGTTTTCCTTATCCAGACTCGAAAGCTGCCGCCATATAGCTGGAATATTGCTCAGTGCGGCAAACTGACCAAAACAATAGAAAACTGTTCTGAGATGTACCAGAAGCGAAACAATTCTCAATATGCGAGTTTGGGAATAGTATTTTACGCCGCAGATAGCAATATTCAAATTATATTGCGGTGACCTGTAAGCTTTTGACGGCACGGTCAAGGTCCCGTGACTTCAGGGTCCCGTGGCAATTAACCCTGCAGAGTTACGTGCCTTAGGTGTGCCAGAATATATAATCCTATGGTTCGAATTCCAGATACGTCTTTATTATGATTTTAAGTTTGTCAAAACCATACCCTTGCTCCTGGGTTTCACCAAGACATTAAACGTCTAAAACCTGCATCACTTCAGGCTTTCTTCCCACATCAAGCTGACACGCTTGTAAACAAACACATGTGACGTACACGGTTTGAATATATACTTCCTCATAAACAGTTTGTCTTGCAAGTTTTTAAATACACATTTTGACATACATTGTATACGTTTGACACAAACGTTCTGAAATACAGGTTTTACCTTGCGTGGATGTCAACATGCTCTGGCAGGCGCTGTAGATACAAGTTTTAACATGGCGTTATAAGCATAATGTTTGCCGTCTCAGGGTGTAATTTCTTACACAAACACGTCTGGGAGCTTTTGTTAGAGACAGAATGGTTCATGTCACCGCTTTAAGATATACAATTATTTACTTGTTTTAAGGTGAAGAAAGGTGAAATGGGGTTTTACGTCGCGTCCAAGATCATTGCACTTATATAGCGACGTGTGTGTGTGTGTGTGGCGGGTTGTAATAGTCCTTACTTACTTAAATTAGGAATTTAACGTGCGCTTTCCGACATATGCTTATTTCGCGCTCTGTACTAGTCCGGGCTGATGCCGATTTAAAGTGCTAGCCCACTGAGATACCATGCCGCAGTTTAACATGAATACCCCACTCAGACACAGTATTCTGACTCCTAGCCGACCAGTCCTTGTTTTAGCCCCTTGATGCCGGGCGCCAGGCAGGGTAACCACAAGTATCAGCTTTTAAAATCCTATGGTATGACGCGGCCGGGGATCAAACCCCGGACCTTTCACTCTCCGGGCGGACGCTCTACCATTAAACCACGGAGGCGTACATTATTTTAAGGAGAAGCCGAACGAGTTATGTTTTCACGACACATAATGTTTAGGATACCTGTCTTGTTTAAACAATACGTTTTGTTCGTGTAAAACCTCAGGCAAAATGTTTTTTTTCTTATAATGTACTGCTGTAATTGGATTTTAATATTCCAGCTCCTTGAAAAAACACCCCCTCCCCCCTCCACCCTCCCATAATACATATAGAATGGTGCCAGGAATTTCTGTACCAACATATCGGAAAATGATTACGGACTTCTTCAAAGACTGTTACAATAATCATACGCGCCATTTGGCTAATTTGGAAGATGATAGCGCTCCCAGGCACACACATGAACTATTTATTCAGTTGTAATATTACCAAAGGGGTGTAACGAGATCTAATGCTTCTGGTCGCACATAATTATGAGTAATATCTGGTGATTCAGCTTCATACCGTATCAGCTAATGATCCTGACCTGCCCACCTGGTGAATGGAGGCAGGTTATAACAAGACCAGGCATCAATACTGGCCCACGTGCGTCTCCAGGTGTGGTCGTGGCGTCTATGTGTTCAACATGTGTCAGTCAAGTATTTCCTCACTGGTAATTGCTGTGCAAACTGTTCCCGTCTAATTTAGTAGCAACTTGCTTGAATTTCCGGGTTTGTTCAAATTAATAGCGTCGTAATGGTTTTGTTTCTGCATTTCTAGGAAGACACTTTAAACAGG